>NC_047521.1:11077365-11419865 GCF_902827115.2 Pseudochaenichthys georgianus | reverse complement strand
GCAGCACAAGATGCACGTCATGTAACCCCTCCCCCGGTCCTGGCGCGAGAGTGGAAATATGATTGGTGGCGAATTCACTTGAACAGGGGGAACGGCGCAAAACGAGAACCTTTCGGACCCAAGCACTGAAGGAATGAGGTAGTTGCGCTCTACAATGACAAAGAAGAGAATGTCAAGTTTGGCTGTACTCAGCATTGAATCAAAACGCGCTACAGCTGTTGATCTTAATAAGTTTGTGAGGCGGTTTGCTGAACAAAATAGTAATCGCCGCATTCAGCTGTAATAGACATGCCAACTTGATGCTCTGCTCACGGATGACTCGATGAGAATAACAAACTGTTAAGATGATGACCTTGTATGCGTGTATATATTTTTTTCTTTGAGGGGGTCTGACCCCAAAAAACAGTTTTAAGTCCTGAGAAAGTAAAATAAGACGGTGTGTAAAACTACACTGCCCAGCCAACAGAAAGTAATTGATTTAACTAGGCCAGTAGGTAAGGACCTTCCACTGGATAATAACTGCAGCGATGTTTTAGCTGAATACACGTAATAAACTGATGCAGTTAGTCTCTTCTTTAATGTTTGTTCTTTCTGATGTAAAGTCAAGGTTGTAACTGTATATCAATAATGATATAATTACTTGTTTTTCAAATTTGAAGGAGGGTGAGCAAGCATCTTGATGAACATTCATCATTAACTCCTCCAAACAATATAGTTTATTCAATAATAAATGAATATGTGAATCATAACAGTTCTTCACTATATCTGTAAAGCGTCTTTGAGCACCTGTAAAAACGCTAACAAATTAAATCTATTATTATTATTATTATTTATTAACAGTGATTGACAGCTGATAGGAATAATATGATTGTTAATAGTATCATATTCATTCAGACAAACATCGATGAGACAGTTAATTAATGTACTTATTGCAGCAGTCTGCATAGATTTGGTACCCCTGCTGGTCTAAGAGTGAGACAAACTCATTCAGTTATTGTTCAGTTAAAATTCATTAAATTACGTCTGCCACCTTATATGTAAGGCTTTACTGATGTGCCACAATAATATCACCTATGTGATTGAGTTAAAATATTAATATTGTGGCTTTCCAAGTTAACATTGATTGTAGGGGTGTAACGGTTCACAAACATTTCGGTCCGGTACGTACCTCGTTTTTAGGTCACAGGTCGGTTCGGTACGTTTTCGGTACAGCAGAAAACATTATCACAAAACATTAAATATTTTTTTTTAATTATTATTAAACTGTGACTAATGTATTCAAATAAATACAAAATATAGTAAAATAAACATTAAGGTGCAGCATTTCGATGAACTGAAATAATCTGTATTTGAACTGTACTAGCACCTAAGCAGCCAGCTTGACATTAGGACTTGCTTGTCATTGTATTTTCATGTTGTTTAAAGAAAGATGAACTTGTCCACATTGCTTGCTGAAATGGCAGATCTGCTGGCACTAACAATGTCTCATGTTGTGGAGAACACCCTCTCTAGGGACAGTGGCAGCAGATACAGCCAGGTAGCGCTTTGCTAACATGGCAACATAAGGATATTTGGCGTTTGTAATAGCTTTGGCTCGGTCTGAACTTTCTGCGAGTGGTGGAGGCTTACATGCTAGTGGGAGTTGGGTTTGTACTTCAGTCTTTTTTCTTTTGGTACCGGTGATATTCACATTCGGGTGATGCCTTTTCAAATGAGTGTGATGTATTGCCAGCCGCGTAACCAATGTAAGTTGAACAATGCCGACAAACAGCTTTGGTTCGGTCCACCTGTCTTTGTCCGTCATCCTTGTATGTAACTGCGAAACCAAAATGTTCCCAAACCGGAGACTTCAATGATGCTGGAGGATTTTCAGCTCAACTTTATCTGCGTTCGCCATTTCGACAGTTCCTCAAATTACTGACTACATTTGAACGCATCCCTGTGACCAGCTCTCATAGTATGCCTCTCGTCCAATGAAATGACTTGGTCGCTCTATGATATATACCTGAGATTACTTCCAGAAAGTTGTTCATGTTCTCAATTGTTTACGTTTAACGCTATATTCGTTCGGTACACACGTGTACCGAACCGAAGGGCCCGTACCGAATAATTTCAGTACGGGTACGTGTACCGTTACACCCCTAATTGATTGATATGATTGCGATTTAAATCAGCATATACTTCTGTCAGGGGATGCCATGCCACCCCTCAAAATCTCCTGCCACCCTCTTGCCACCCCATGAATATTTGTCTAGATCCGCCCCTGTGTGTATGGCTCAGTGTGTATGACTGTTGAGTCAACCCAGCCATAGACCCAGAGAAGAGCCACATGGGTTTCCCAAAATGGAGGAAAATGGCACCTCTGAGAATGCTGGAGGCCTGGCCCTGATGGGAATGTGGCTGCCGGTCATCCAACTGCACTAAAAGAGGAAACAGTGGAGCTGCTAAACCAAGGGAGAATGACTCGGGGCTAGAATGGCTCCTTTTTGTCTCTCTTTCAACTGTGTCTGAATGTGAGGATTCAAATATGTGTGCTCATCACCTCTATCTGCAATGCAGCAGGCTCCTGAGGATCACTTTCACAGCTCCTGTGCCAATGCGCTAAGACTGCACGCATAGTGAAAAGAAATACAGAGGAAGGGAAAACTGTATGGAAGAGGGAGAGTATGAAAAAGAAAGTGTGGAATAGAGAGCCTAGCTGTTTGTGCCAACGACAGCCACATCAGACACTTCCTGTTTCAAAGAGTGACTGATAGCTTGAACGCATGCATGCACACAGTCACACACACACAGTCACACACACACACAGTCACACACACACACACACACACACACACACACACACACACACACACACACACACACACACACACACACACACACACACACACACACACACACACACACACACACACACACACACACACACACACACACACACACACACACACTCAAAGACCAGCTGGGCTGCCGTCCAGAGCCAGTCACTGTATCAGCCGGGAGCCGCCTGTCATCTAAGATATGAGGTGGCTGCTGCTGCTCTAAACGCCTCACCATTCTCCTCTCACCGCCCGAGAGATGACTCGAGATGATAAATGATGGAGGTGCTGGCACTAAAACAATAATATTTCCAGGCTTTACACAGAGTATATAAGCAGAGGTGGGATTATCAGGGAACAAATGGTTGAAAAGGAAATCAATGACACTTGTCCGCCCCCCAAATTGAATAATGTAATCTCAGGTGAGCCGTTATCTCAATTTAGTGAGATATTGGACTATAGAGTGAGTTCATAGAATGTCAGAAGGTCTTTTATAACTCTCAAGTCTTCCATCCCCAAGTCATTATAGAAGCTGGGGTATATAGATCCTCAGGGTCACTTCAGTTAAATGATACAAATGACTTTCCCTATTGTTGTTGGGTTTAATTTGCCAAGGTTTTGAGATGTCAATGTGTGCCTACACGCCAATACCATTGAGGGGAATTAGAAAAATGTATGTGAAACATACATGAGCTACCCTGGAGACATTTACACCCCCCGACAACCAGGCGACTGCATGCTCATACTTTCATTTGTGAAGGGGGTGTGTTCAAACTATAAAGCCTCTTTGCTCTTGAACCAGGCAGGGAAGGCTTAAAGGGCACATATCATTCTCATTGTCATGTTCATACTTTAACCTGACCGCAGCCGTATTCACCCTCTTTCTGAAAGGCCTCGTTTTAGGGCCCGTCTCTTTAAGCCCCCTCCCAAAACAGCTGAGTCTGCTCTGATTGGTCATTGTTTCCAGGTCTTCCCCATCGACTTGATACTACACCTAAACAAGACTTGCAAAACTCCCTTTTGACAAGATAAACTTTAATAAAAGATAATATCAAGTTGCATTATGGGAAATAGGATATAGCATTTAGGAGCTATTGTATGGAATACAAGACGGATGCTGCAGTTCTATTTGTGGTTCACACTACTTTACTTGAATTTGTAGGGGTATTTGTGAGAAATAATTGGTAATGAATTAGTCCTGACGTACAATTCTTCAGTAAAATTATTTTCTGGAACTAATTATATTCCAAACGGGCTGTAATGACTCATTTCTAAAAACCTTAATTCTGTCCTTCTGAAATGAGGACTACTCTGTCTTGGTTACACCTTCCTACATATCCATCTTAAGCTCTACCAACGCACAGCTCTGCCTTCATTAGGTAATAGAGCAGCTAAACCCCCCCCTCTTTGTTTTCCTCCCCGGTCCCCTTCTACTCTCCCTCTCTCCCCACACTTCAAAGCGAGTCTCTCTCCGGCACTCTGGGGGATAGAAACGGTTAATGCCTGGGGCTTTGATGTTCCACTGCTGTGTGAGCCCAGCCAATCCTCAGCCTGTGCTCGCCTCCCATCCCTACATCGTCTAATAATTATTTGTGGAGGAGAGAGTGAGAGGGAGCGAGAGATTACGAAACTCTACTTTCACTCCTCTTCCGAATGTATCCGTCTCCCTCTCCTTCAGAATTCATGTTCCTGACAAATACAAATGCATTCAGAAACATTATCATGTTTTTTTTTCTCCCCCGCTGCTTCTCTCTCTTTATTTTTTGCATCATCTGCAGCTTATAGTACGTCTTTTAAGCCGTCTCCAGCTCACTCGGGCTCCTTTGAAGGTCTGGGTATTGAGGGGCGGGGATGAGATCGAGGGTGAATCTCTAAACCCCGGCAGTCGCATCGCTGCCAGACAGCAGTGTCAAACATCAGAACACGACCGGCATAAATAGAAGGTCACAGCTGCGGCGACGGGCCTTGTCAGGCATATTACAGTGTTTAGTGAAATATTAGGTGCGTGTCTACAGTATGTGACGTGCAAACGCTTTTTCCTCCCTTTTGCCAGTGGGAGTGGGTGAAGTGCATAATAGAGCTCATCGTCTGTACCAGCCTCTCTCAAGATGAGAACAATAACACAATCAGGCCCATTAGGACTGCTTCGCTGTTATGAAACTGACATTTTTCATGATACATTTGCTGTTATTTTTCCCGAAGGCTCAGAAACACACATCAATGAGACCTCTGTCAGCAACACAAATGCCTGTATTGTATGTGATATCCTTCCAGCCGCAGTATGTTCTCCTGCTGAAGCTGTTTTTCCCACACTATTATTCTGCTCTGTGGTTTCGATCCACACCACAGGGTTGTAATAGTTGAACTAAATACCACCATGGATTTGCCGCTACCCAAAATGTAAACAAACGCTCACATTTTGAGGAACAAGAGTTGTTTTTCCAGATCGTTAAGGAATGTATTTAAAATGACAAAAGAAAAGACTAAAAAAAAAACACAATTTATCTCCTCTTCTAACCAAGCCTCACATTTGAGAAAGTTGAGGCTGGTTTATCACAGATTAGCAGGAGTAATATGCTGTGGAGGTTTGAGATTTGTGTTCAATTTGTTCAGAGATGAACTGGTTATATGAAGGTTTACAGATGACATTTTTCCCTACTGAACCTCTGGCGGTCAATAATTAACCAATCTATGGGATATTTGTGTCTAAAATCTGAAAAACTGCTTATAGCCAATGACAGACAAGAAAAGGTAAAGGCATCTCAAGGTGTTGAGAATGCTTTTTGAACGTTGGAGGAAAGACTAGCTGAAAGTTGGCAAAACAAATGTCTCAAGATTTAGAATCCTACATATGACTCTGAAAAATCCCACATGAGGGTGATCTATTCTTCAGTTTCATTGATACATCCATGGTCACACACGTGGATGTATCAATGAAAGAATTCAAAGGGAAGGATCACAGTTCATCAAGGAAGGAAACAAGCAAGGAAAGAAAACATGACAGATGCCAAATAAAGGAGCCAAAAATAGAAAGAGCAGTTCAATCCCATTTTGCCAGAAAAAGTACTCCACTTTGGCAAAATTGGTATACTGCTCTTGTAAATAACCATATTTCCAGCTCCTTAGACAAACTGTCCTCCCTTAGTACTTCTAAAGGAGAGTAAGGGAAAGAGGAAGGGGACTCACCAGCCACAGAGTTAGGGCGGGGCATGAGGTACAGAGGGATGGAGTGGGCGGAGTGGGAGGACATGCTCTCCAGGTTGCGCTCAGGGATTTTGTTGAGGCTGTAGGTGGAGGCGGTCATGTTTTCATCCACCCGGTACAGGAACGAGTCCATGCCTGATTTCTGGGACTGCCACAGCTTCAGGTTTCCCCGGGAGCCCTCGCCGTATTTCCCGCCTCGCTCCATGTTCTCTGAGTAGCTGGTCAGTGTGGCTGCAACAGAACCAAACATCAATGTTAGTTATGTTGCATATACAGCTATGATGGGTTTATTGTGAGAAATGAGCCTCATACTTTCAGTCCATTTTCACAACCCGGGCGTCTGATTCCACACTTATTTATGGATGTTCTGAACGCAGGTGTTCATTATTGTTGCATGGAAACAGTGTTGGCACCTGTATTGACATCAGCGCTTCACATCAGTGAGCGATTATCTCTCCTGTTTTCTTGCTAACAATGCGGCAGTGGATGTCAACATGACTGAATTGTCTTCCCGTAGGAGGAGAGACTGGTTCTGACTGTGCATGAGAAGTACCAAAGTCTGTCTGGAAACTCAGATGTTTACATTTTGAGCTAAAGCGGACATGAGAACGTTTTTGGGGTGATTCGAACAAAGCTGTGAAATGAGGCATGTTCCCACTGACTGTCACAAGATGTAACTCTTAGGTATCAGAGGCTTTGAATCCAACAGGATGAGCAGGTAAGGTTGAATATTTTAGTTTTTTCAATTCTGTCTTTTATAGACAGTTATTTGGTTTCTAGCTTGGCATTATTTGCTTTTCAACACTTGTAATTCTCTTCTCACCATACTGGACGCAAATACATCTCTTATTAGTTAGTTACTTACTTAGTACGTCTGTTGTTTTAAACCTTTAAAACTCATATACACATGTACAATAAATAATAATAACAATAATCAGCCTCTACTTTTGAAATAGTGACATTCCAAAGCAAAGTGTAGGCTAAAGCCTTAGCATACCCTTTATACATTTATTATGTGGTATATACTGAAGATAAAGACAAAAATAATTTTTTTTATTTAATATACGCAAAACATCCCACCTAAATTCATATACACTCATATAAATAAGTGTTCACACCAATGTTTTATATTTGCAAATCATCTTCATCTTAGTTGCAATGTTTTTGGTAGATATATTATTTTGTTTTTTAAGTGAATTATAATAAAAATGTATTATACATTTTGATTTGCTTTTCAAAACTATTCCCCATGTAGCTCCATTGACTGTTTTATATCTTGCATTTGGTCCTATTTTTGTAGAAATGCAAATACCTCTTAGTTCATACAGTCTTACTCAAATTTAAAATAGCTTCTGGATACAGTAGGGAGGGATCTTTCTTTCTACTTTATACATCAATTGTGCTGTTTTAAATGTCCCCAGATCTCTAAAAGAGACTGAGTTTAAAAATAATGTGTTGGTTTGTTAATGGAACAAAGGGGAAATATATTGAATAACTCTAGCCTTATCCTTACAGATTTGTTAAAACTGTTCTTTATAAATATGTGTGTGTATCTCACCGATAATCCCGCTGTCCCTGCTCTCCAGGGTGGAGGTGGGACTGGTGACAGAGCCGTAGGCACAGTCCCTGTTGCCGGCCTGGCCAGGCATCGCAGGAGGGAGGGTGGAGCAGGGGCTGCCTGCGGGGGGGGAGGCGGTGCTGCTGGTCAGGGTGGAGCACGGGCTGATCCTCTGGTTCTGGACCTGGAAAAGACAGAAACAACTTTGAAAAACACTTTGTTGTGTTCAGATAATTCAATGAGTGCACACTAGAACAAAAGGCAAAGTGAAATGTTTGAACTTTTAATATCTGAGTCATATTCAGAGTAAATTGTCACTTCAATATCGCTGTTTTCAAAAGCTTAGACCCCCGCTGCCTCTATGTAGTTGGTTCTTCAAAGGCTTTCCTCTCCCACACACATACAATCATATAATACATTATATTTGTAGCAATTTTCAAAAATAAGGATTTGGAATAGCTTCAGCAAGAATTATGTAATGCTACACAGCTACAATATGTTGACACACAAAAACATTGAATAACTAGTGTTATTCCCAATAATGTTAATAAATAGCACCTATATAACCTATACATCGCTTTACAAAAAGGTACCTTACAGCACAATGTACTGCAGCTGAGGAGTATGGCAGGAAATAACCAAGCGTTGGAGAGTTAGCGTAAACACCGGGGATTTGAGCGGCAACATCTAAATGCAGGAAAACAGTCATTTTCCCTTTTTAGAAACTAAAGGGAGTGGCATTTCCCAAACCAGATTCTGCAGAGTCCCATGGCACATGTGGGGTTGTGTACTGTTGCTCTTCCTAGACATGCCCTGATTCCACTGAAAATTCAAATCACACAATAAATATATGATTCTTTATAGCCTTGTTTTGGCACCCTGCAGTGACCTTCTTCTGCGTCAGCTCAGGTTAGAAGAGATGAGACAACAGGGGACATAAAACACTCTGCTGCGTCTAATCTGCTGCTGCGAACACCCACTGACGCTCTCACAGAAACACACACACCTCAACAGAGGCATGCAGCATCAACGGAAATGCAGAGGCGCAAGCAAAACAGGGATGCCAAGTGATTAAGTAAGTGTATCAGACACTGAAACAAATGGAGGTCTCTCCTTAACGGTGCTGCCGATGAGTTCAGGTCAACACTGGAGAGATCGTGAGAGGTGAAGTGGCCCTCAAGGCTAAATCTAGTCTAGTTTCATCTGCAGGAAGAAGACTGAAGGGACACACTAAGCTAATACACACACCCACACACGGATACAGTCTGGAGTAGGGCTGCAACTGCCGATTACTTTCATTATTGATTAAACTGACAATTATCTGCTGAATGGCTCCTAAGGCTTTGGCTCAGAAGATGGATCGGGGTCAATTAATCGCAGGGTTTGATCCTCGAGAATCCCTACCCACATTTTAAAAGTGTCTAAGATCCATGACAAAGTGTCCACAGCCATGCTACTGAGTTAAGTGCTTACTTCAGATGGAGGAAGGACGGATGATGGGAATGTCATTATATTTCAAGGATTTGGTCACAAATCAAGATATTGAACACATTTAAAATGTTGACTTGATGATGGCGCTAAACAGAACATCAGAGGATCACCAATGTTTTTGAAGTTCATCATGAAGGGAACATGGATGGCCGACCCAAATTTCATGAAAATGTATCCAACTGTTGTTGAGACATTTGAATTATAAACGTAAATGTCGATGACACTGGAAAAGCCAGAGGATCATCACATTCTTCTTCTGGGGACCATGAATGTCTTTATATATATATCATGGCAATCCATCTAATCCAACTCCAAAGGCAGTTTGAATGACACTGTCAAAAAGGTAATGTAGCTACAAAGAGGACATCTTGGTCTGAAACCAGAGCCCAGTCTGCTCTGATTGGTTAGCTAGTCGGCTCTGTTGTTCATTCGCTTAGAGATTTGTCTGAAACGCCCCAAATATAACGTACAATCTGTCAGAGCATTAGCCAATAGAAATGAGTGTCATCATGTTACGGAAGTAAACAAAGGAGTCCCATAGAGGCGTGTCATGCATTAGGGGGGGGAGTGTGTGGGAGGTGATTTCCTCTGGATGGAACTTTGAGATTATAGCCTTTGCAGACCATTTACTTGCACACAAACCTATATAACACACTAGAGGAAAGGGGAAACCCCCAAAAGCACAATAGGGCCACTTTAAATAGGCCCATTCAACTGGACTGAATTACTTTTTAAGTGGAAAATATTTCAAATATTTTTCGATATAATTTACTCTAGTAACGGCAGAACTAACCATTAGGTGGTAGACATAATCGACCTTCAAATACAACATCATCCCCTTTCTGAAAGAACTAACCCTGGCCATTTCAGGCTCTATTAAAGTAGGTGCTTAGTGTGTGTTTTGTGGCATTGCCCTCTGCTTTCGCCATGGATGGGACCACTAAAGTGTTATGTTTACAGAAGCTTGACCCTCAGAGCAAGCAAACAGTACACAAAAAAACACACAGCAAGACCACAGCGCTATCTGCTGGGCTAATGAACCTGACCTTACGCTGAAGACCTTCCTTTTTGATAAAGCTTATAGTTAGAGCTGATTAGATTCGGCCCCTAGTTTTGCTGATATATGCTTAGTTTGTCGGGGGACATCTTACTTCTTCCTTCTCTCTGTCTATACCTGTGTACTCTCATGTTCCGATTAACCCAGCTTCCCCACATGTCTTTCTTTTTGGTGTCTATATACGCCGGGATCCGGAGTCATGGATGATCCTGCGGTCCTGTGTCCTGGATCGCGAGCCGTGGCTGTGGTCCTGGATCATAAGTCCTGGATGGATATCCTCGTGGATTCATCTTCCTATTATACACACATGCATTTCCAAACATTTGGACTACCTATGTTGCAAATGTATTATCTTTTCAATTTACACACGGCATCTATTGCACGTCTGTCCGTCCTGGGAGAGGGATCCCTCCTCTGTTGCTCTCCCTGAGGTTTCTCCCATTTTCCCTTTAAACTGTGGGTTTTCTCCGGAAGTTTTTCCTTGTACGATGTGAGGGTCTAAGGACAGAGGGTGTCGTATTGTCATACTGATATTCTGTACACACTGTGAAGACCACTGAGACAAATGTAACATTTGTGATATTGGGCTATATAAATAAACACTGATTGATTGATAGTGCAGGCCTGACCTCAGGTGTCGCACCTGGATTGGATTGAACTTGGGGGCAACGCGTCTATTCAGGGAGCTTGAGCACGAGAGTATGAAAGGCAATTAACAGCACTCTCTGCGAGTTAAGGTCACCTTGTTCTGTCTGCTGGCGAGGTCTGGCAGCACTGACACCAGCTAATGGAGGAACCTAACCATGTCAAATGGAAGATGGTAGATTGGTGTTTTACAGAAAAATAGAACCCTCACCTTAGCTCAACATTTTCTAAATAGGAAGATATCGGCCTGCTTCCTTTACAGTAAATAAAAGGTAGTAACTCGGTTGTGTCGACTGTAATGAATGTTATTGAAAGCTAGTAAAACCCAAGCAAATTAGCACAATCACAACAAAAGCCTGCTCTATGATCTGCTACAAAAAATGACAGGCATTTTCTGTAATTTTTTGGAGATCAGCACAAACTACATCCGGAGAACAGCATTTGGGGCAGATATCTTAAACAATAGGTCTGTTCTGTGTTCACGATGCAGCGGGGCACTGGTGTGAGTCACGTCTCTAAAAAGAGCCGCTTGAATAAACCTCTCTCAATTTATACACCCCCACTGCTACAGCAGCGCTCACATCAAGCACAGGCAGTCCATCAGTCTAATCGCTTATCCACACTGCTTTAGTGCAAGCCCATACCCAGACTCTCTTTGAAGGAACAGGTTGGCCCCTTTCCCCCCTACCTATATCTGCCTCTCTTTCTCTCTGCTGATTTTTTCCCTTAGTTTGGCAAATTCATACCTGTCAAACCAGGTTCAGAGAGAAAACAGGGCATCTGCTGCAGAGCGTGGAGCGGCCTGTTGTGCCAGGAGCTGTTTGTTGCTCAACTGCCAAATTCCCAAATTGAAAGGTTAAAATGAAGGAGAGAAACCCAGAACATGCAGCTCAACTCAACCTTAAGAAACTTTCTTCCAATAAGACAAGTTCTAAGTACGCTGGGAAATAAATAATTGGTTATATACAAATCTAAGTAGAGATATCCAATGTTAAATGGAGAGGCACTGATAAATTCCGAAGCTGTGGTGTATGAGGGCAATTTACAGAACTCTTTTGATTCAGCTACCCTGCCATCCAAAAATCTGTCAAAACCGAGTGTAAACACTGATATTATGAAGATAAATGTCGAAAGCAGACGACTGCGTGTTTGATCAAGTTCCAAAGCACGATCTCCCATGATAGAAATGTGTCATCATCACATACAGAGTAAGATAATCAGATTAGGATAAACCGTAACAAACGCAGAAAAGGCAATACAAACAAAACTGGAGTATATTTTTTGGCAACAATTGTTTGAATTACACAACCCCAGACAAAGTTTCCCTTATATTGACTCAAAGACTGAATCAGGTGACATCATGAGATTTGAATGCAGTGCTGGGAATAACAGTTTCTTTCATTGGGTGTTTAGTTTTTTGTCTACAGGCTCTTTAAGAAAAGATAACAGAGTTCTTCTTCTCCAATGAATGCAGAGATAAAAGAAATAAAAGCAGATTTCTCTTGCAAAAAAAAGGTCCAGTTCATTAGTGAGACCATTACCTGTCTTGCCTCGGGTTCCTCCATGCTGTACTGGGTACCGGCTGGCCCCTCGCTCACTTTGTCTCCCAGAAGGAAACCCAGGCGCGTCATCAATGTGTTGGCTGCCTCATCCACCGACGGAGGGGGGCCCAGCTCCCGGCTTGACTCCCCTGCAGAGGCAGAGAGACGAGAAGGAGGACGGAGGTGGAGGAAAACATTGCAGGGGAGAGAAAGAAAGAACAAATGTGTGTCAGTGGTGGGTAGGAACAGAACAGCAGCTTGATTTCACAAAAAGGCGATGGAATAGCTGGCGATGGAATAGCACGCGGAGTATCTGCTATCCACCCGCTATGTATTAACCACAGCAGCGACACACACCCGGATACAGAGCACAACAGCACCTGTGCTCAGGAAGACATGGAACAGCCTACCTGAGTTTTCCACTTGCTCAGAGCTGTGCATTACAGGCACATTTCCCCACAGCTGGACATCTTTGTCCTCTCACGTAAACTCCAAACAATCCCTTCAGCCGCAACAAAAATCCCTTTCAAGCTGTTTACAAAAAACCTATTTCCACACTGAGCAGCGAGAGCTCTGCACACTGACGGCAGCTCCTTCCGCACCACTCATCACCACTGCAGCTCGTGTGACGCAATGAGATACGCCCTTCACCTGCGCGTGTGTGTGAGACAGAGAGAGAGAGAGAGACAGAGCGAGAGAGAGTGGCTGTGTGTGACTCCTCAAGACAAAGTGGGCTTGAATACACCTCTATACTGTTTACAGAGAGAAAAAAAACAAGCCTACGTGATGATCAGATGATCAAACACACGCAGGAATTTCGGTTGCCAACTTTGCAACAGGATCCAAAGAAAAAAAGAAATCCCTTAATGACCTCATCATGTCACATAGTTGCCTGGTTACTCTTCGCCCATAACAAGCCCTCATTGCTGGTGTCATATTTATTTTTTATAATACCTGGCTATAATGCCCTAAAGGTGCCTGCAATATCAATTTCAACCCACTTTTACTTTATTTACTCGAGTGTCACAAATTACCCACACTGCTCTCTAGGTCGTCCTCAGACACACTGCTGCTAGCTGTTAAAAGGACTAACTAGTGGCTGGAAACACGCAGCTGTAATTGGACGTATAAACCTGAGAATTGGACTGGACGTTAATGACATTGAGGCCAACAGCACAAGATGACACGATGTGTAAATAAACAGCAGTGAGACAAAGCGGTAGGGCCAGTTCTCTCCCTCTTCTCCCCACTTAATTTCCTGCCGGGCAGGTCAGACCAGATTGGCAGGTAGCTACACCGAGTCCTGACTGACGACCATTAGAAAGTGTCCCCACACCCCCTTCTCTGAAGACAGACAGCTTGTCTGCAGCCTGTGGCCTCTCACTCGTCTGTTCAAGGACTAACAGACGAACAGGCAATCTTAGCCGGGGCTGCCTCTCTCCATTCCTTCATGGACAGACAGCAAGTCAGGATCATTAGATTGACTCCAAGTCCTTCTGAGTAAGTAATGGAAGACTGCACTGTCTAACTAAAACCTTGGATATGTTGCTGAGCCCTAATAAAAGCCACAGCAGTGGTAATAATGAGGTACTCACAGCACACATTAGGTCCAAAACAGCTACAGTTTACTCATGAGCCTTGATGAGATGTAAAGCGGCTTGATGCACTTTATATGGAGCAGCGTTTACTGTACTAGGGCCTCCAAGGTCACTGAATCCCCCAGCATCCCTGGAGGAAGAGAGCTGAATGCAGTAATAAAGAAGGTGTAGGTAGACAGAAGGACTGCCCCACCTCCTTATAGATAATAGGAGGAAATTGAAGGTGAAGAAACATCTAGCACTGGCTGGTAAGGCGGGAACTAACAATTATTTTCATTATCGATTCATTTGCAGGTGATTTTCTAAATCAATCTCTAGGTCAATATCATTTAGAAAAATGTCCATCACAGTCTATAATTCAAAATGATGCTTTTAAATATCTTGTTTTATCAGTTTAATATTATATGAAAACAGATAAAAACTGGTAATCTTCCTTTATTAGAGGCTGAACACCGGATTTTCTGCCATTTTTTGAATACAAAAATTGTCTTTAACAATAATATATCAAAATAGTTGGAGATAATTTGTCTGTTTTGATCAATTAGTGGAATTGTCACTGTAGTGGCTGTATGTGTCTGGACATTGAGGCAGTGTGGTCGACTGACTGGTAGTACAAGCAGTGAATACATTAGCACTGATTAGTCAACTCGTCCGGGGGGGGGTTAGCGTGTGACCGTGATCAAACAGGGGCTCGTCTGTCTCAGTGAAGTGTTTCTCTGTGTCCTTTTCACTCATCTTCTTTGTTTACCTGTCTCACTTCCTCTGCCTGTACTGTACATTTTAGGTTTCTGTTCCTCTTTTTTTAGCTTTTACAAAGGTATTTCTCTGTCGCAGCCAGCTGTTGGACAACCCTGTGCAGGGGCGAGCAGTCTGTGCCGCTTTTGATGTGAAGAACAACATCTCTAATCTGGACGCTGGAGCCGACAGTTACTCCCTTGAGCTAAACACAACAAGACTGTTGTTTCCTTCAAAAAAACATTGAATGCGGTCACACACACAGCGAAGACTACCATTTTCACAGAGCTGTCAACTTAGATCAAAATATGAATGTTTGATCGGCCACAGAACAAAAACAATGATGTTATGGCCCTTTTTCTAAATGTAACCCATGCTTATGAGCTAGAGTTAAAAGGAATATACATGATGATAACGTAAGGGTTGGATTCCCTATCGTTGTATAGCTCCCCTGTTAAAACTCAGATTATAACATTCAATCACACACCGTCCCTCTCACTGAAACCACTGAAGAGAAACATCTAGATGGCTGCAAAGCTGCGTGACAGTATAGTGAGTGAATATAACACTCTCCTAAAGAGGAACTCATCAAGGTGACACCATGACATCCTTAAAGGTAACATTTTAATTTGAAAAACTGGCATGAAACACACACACACACACACACACACACACACACACACACACACACACACACACACACACACACACACACACACACACACACACACACACACACACACACACACACACACACACACACACACACACACACACACACACACACACACACACACACACACACACACACACACTTCTCCATTGGATTCCTGAGCTGTGAAAGAGACAGATGGTTGCCATAGCAACTATCTTTGAGCACAGCTAGGAATGTGTTTCTGTGCAAGCGCATCTGTTTCTCCCTGGCCGTCCACAGATCTGCCCTCTAGCACAGAGAGAAGGGAGAGGGAAGCATGTGTGCTGCAGGCAGGGGACTGGACAGGAGATGGTATTAATAGGCCGGGGGCTGCAGGTAAGATAGCACATACCATGTGGCGGCTCTTATTTCACCTGTACCTGGTCACTTTAACTGCCACTTCCGCAGGGGAAAGTCCACAGAGAGAAACTAGGGGCTCAGAGAAGAGGTGATATGTATGGATTGAAGAGTGTGAATGAATTCCAACGGAAGCTGTTGACAGCTAACGGAAATGGAAAGAGGGTAGATTCACACCTATTTCAGAAATACATGACTAACATAGAACATACGCAAACACATCACCTAGTATAAAGCAGCGACTGGAAAGCTAATCAAGAGATCAGAGGAGTGAATTTCACATTCCTCGTGTGCACAGCAAGATGCTATCGATCCAACAATATTTGGAGGTTTTAGACCTGAAAGCAGATCAGGAATTAGGGTTACGAGTGCGTGATCCGATGATAAATGACTACAGCTTGTTCCTGTGTGGTTGTTGTTACCATAGAAACTATACCTTTAACATTTCCGGTTCATTTGGCCAATGCGGCAATGTATAGCACTGCTTTATGGCCATATTCAATATGTATTGTTTTTTTTTGCATCAATGTACCTATGTACATCAATGTATATGACAGGTATTTATTTTTCAAGAAACTGTGAATATATTGATAACTTGTTATTCCAACTGTAATCAGTCTGACGAAAAAGACTCTTTGTACTTTCCTTTGTAATAATGGTTTTCTTTAGACCATTTAAATATGATTCGGCTTAGTCTTGTTTCTAGCTTTTTATTTTAAGTTGTTAGTTCTCTTTGTCACTCGTTCCCCTGCTGGAGCTCAGCCTGCCCATTGTGGTCAACATCAATATTTTTTAAAACCTCTTCTTTACTTTTATAATACAAAAATGGTAACAACACATTTCAGATAAACACTAAAATGACAACCAAAATACACACACCATTATCCGTCACCACAACCACAAGAAGCTTGAGCTAACTTGTGTGATATACAGAGGACGGCTGAGGGTGACATTTACAAGCTATCTCACAAAATATTCACAAACCATATTTATGGTACCACAAATTCCTTTTGTAGACCATCAGCTGATCGAGGACGCTAGCCAGTGTCAGCAGCAAAGTGCTGACTGGCATGCGATCAGATGTTTAAGTCACTGCCCTGCTGCCCCTCATGCCAGGGTGCCCTTGTTAAGAGCTAAGATGTCCATCTGTCCATCCAGGAGGCGTGAGTCCTCCCCACCCCCCAAGAAAACTCATCTTATCCCCTCTTGGTTCCTCTCCAGCTCAAGTTGTTATTGCACAGACGCAGAGTTCCTGGTTATAATCAACTCTTCTCCTGCCTCAATGATGCCAGAAATTCCCATTTCAACCCTGAAATGTCACATCTGCAGGAGATTTTAGCAGCTCATCACAACTGATGGGTTATTACACACTCTATTTCACAGGAATGATGCAAAACAAAGCTATGGGGACAACACTTCTGCATCCATTATATCCAAGAGGAATGCTATACAAATGTAGCATGTTTCTATAACAGATCACTTACTTCCCATAGAGCAGAAACTCAGCAGAAGAGTTGGGCAGAGGGAAAGGCTGCTGCCCTCTGTTGACCATTTTCCTCCCTAAGTAACAAAAGTTAAGCACTAAGACCTCCCATCGCTATTTCTCTCATGTCTTCACCCAACCCTGGGGTGTTTTGCGACGGCATCGTCCTACTCTGGCGACAAGTCCTTCCAGCCAGCAGAGGTCGAGCCAACAACACAGGTCAGGAAGCTAACGCTGCACTTCTCAGTGGCAACAGGAAGAGGAGAGGCAAGATCAGAAAGCAGATATACCAGAACCAAATCTCAACAGAGCAATATCCCAGAGTAACCCTGCTTTTGACTGTGTGAGCAGGGGAGAGACAAGAAGGGGGAGAGGGGGATGTGACAAGGATAGATAGGGAGGGAGGGGGGAGCTGGGAAATCTGGACCGTCTGCAGGAGTACGGAGCAACCACTGACTGAGAAGTTAACAGAAAAACAGCGCCGGCACCTAAACAAGCTCTACGTCCGAGAAGCAGGGCAGAGTGAGGAAGCAGCGAGTGAGGAAGCAGCGAGGGAGGAAGCAGCGAGGGAGGAAGCAGCGAGGGAGGAAGCAGCGAGGGAGGAAGCAGCGAGGGAGGAAGCAGCGAGGGAGGAAGCAGCGACAGAGAGGACACTGTGGGTGTAGCAAAGCTATTTATTAATGACCTGAGCAATGTTTTTGCAGCAGCAGGCAGAATAACGGTCATAATTCACCCCCATCTCTCTAGGTGTGTGTCACTCTCTCTGCAGTGGAGTAAGAAGTATTTTACCTTAGTAAAAGTAGAAATACTAAGGTAAAACTAGGGTACATTTTACTCAAGTAAAAGCACAAAAGTATAGGCATCAAAATATACTTACAATAAGTTAAATTACTTTATACACTGCTGCTCAATATCTTAACCTATAATTATACAGCATAGTTTATTTATATTTAGTTTTAGCCAATATGCTGTATCTGTAAACTAACAAGTCACTCATTTTGTCAAATACATTTATTGAGGAAAAAGTACAATATTGGCTTGTAGTGGAGCAGAAGTAGAAACTATCATTAACTAAAAATACTCAAGTAAAGCACAAGTACCCCACAATTGTACTTAAGTACCGTTCTTGAGTAAATGTCCTTCACTACATCACTGCCTACAGGAACCTAAAATGCCGAAATGAACAGGACGAAATGAGGGATGAGCTGGCCAAAAACTTACCAGGGCAGAATGTGTCCAGGTCTGGGTTCTTGGCAGTGGTGGAGGTGTGTGTAGGGGAGCCAAGCTCTGTTTGTGGAATGCGAGGGCTCTCCACAAACTTTGCTTTCCGCAGAGGGGCTGGGAGCAGAAAGCGTACACACATATAGAGACAGGAGAGGACAACATGTACACACACACACACACACACACACACACACACACACACACACACACACACACACACACACACACACACACACACACACACACACACACACACACACACACACACACACACACACACACACACACACACACACACACACACACACACACACACACACACACACACACACACACACACACACACACACACACACACAAAGATCAGGGAGATGGAAGAAAGAGAGGAGTGACAGGGACAGGACAGAAAAGGGAGGAAGACAGAGAGCTTATGAGCTTGAAGAACCACACTGACAAAATGAAAACATCCTGAAGGCTTTTTTAGGCAGCTTTTATTTGCCTTGGGTCAAATAAAGCTCAAGTATGACTAAACAAGCTGCATGGGCAATCGGGAAGTGGGATAGAGCAAACCAATACTGCAGCAGAGCCTCAACCAACCACCAACATGTAATAATATCACCATACTTCCTCTGTATATGATACTGCCTCTGTGTCGGCCTGCATTTCAATCACAGAGCACAAAACAAGATGGACATTTTGCTGAAAATATGAGAGTGAAAAAAAGTACTGTTGTGTCTATTTGTCCAGCGTCATAATCACAGCAAGTATGCAAATGAGATCCATTTTTGGAATGTTCTCGCGCCTGACTCAAGCACAAAGTCTGAGACATCAAACAAATCCCTACGACATGAGATTCAGAGGGGGGAGCGCGCAGAAAGCCGGGGGTGGTGGTCTGGGTTCTTGGTCACACCACAGGGATTGTAAGCACTGTTACCCAGACTGGTATCAATGATGCATACATTGTGGCTACAGGCAAAATATTTCACAGCACAGGGGTGTTTATACCGAAGAACACTTGTTTTACCCACAGGGAGAGATGCCAAGCAAAACTAAACCATAGAAGAGCTTTGCAAGGATGCATAGCAGACATGGGGGACACAACATATATCATCTATTAGAAGTGTGACTGCCGAAGCAATACCCACACTCAAGTTTTGGGACAAGAGCTGCAAATATCAATCAGTTAGTTGTGAACTATTACATTAATCGCCATTTATTTTTGCCAGTTGTTTTTCAAGTAAAAATAGCAACATTCTCTAATTCCAGCTTCTTAGATGCTTCCATTTCCTGGTTTGTGTACGTCTCTATAGCAGTAGACTGAATATCTTTGTTTGTTTCTTTGTTGTGGACATTAAAAGGCATTTGAGGACGTCTTTGTGGGCTTTGCAAAACAATATATATTACAGTTTTCTGACAGGACAATTAATGATTATCAAAAAAACAACAGACAGATCTATCTACAATGCAAATTATTATAAATTGCAGCCCTAATAAGAACAAATCTTTCTAGGCATATTATCTCTGACCTTAATACAAGTTCTCCTTTTCTTGAAATTGCAACTTTGATGGGAGTTGGATACAGGTCAAACTGTGCAAAGAAAGGAAGCTTATATCAACTCCATTTTGTTCATGGCTCATTGTGTGTGCAGGAATTAAGAATAATGTGTTTATAATTGGCTAATCTGGTTAAATGAGGATTTAAAATAGATGATGTAGTGTATGCTGCGACTGTTAACCATTGTTATTATGGGTGAGTGCACATGTCCAAAGCTATCCGGCGCAGCAGCACCGCGCTGACCCAGAGTGGTGTGAGCAGGAAGTCACAAGCAGCAGCTGAAGAACATTTTTTCAAGCAACAATGAACAGGCTTCTTAACGCTTGCGCTTGGGATTCATGTTACAGCTAATGCCAGTATAATGCATGTGTGTTTCTCTGTGTATAATGGGTTGACAGTAGAGTTGTCCATCTGTATATACTGTATGTCTTAAGTGGTGTAAAGAGTATACTACAGCAGCAGCAATGCAACATACAGTATACCGTACAGTATGTTCAGTATAACAGAAAACATGTAAGAGTTTTTGCAACAGGCAGCACAATCTTCTTATCTTGCCATTTGAGAAGCATATTTATACTTACTTTGAATTCAGTTTAAGAAAATTGGCATCAAATCCTCAGAAACTCACTCTGATTTATTCGTAGTGAGTCCGATTTCTTTTCTCCAAATGCTGGTAATCTAATGGGGTTTAAAGGGTTTTATGATATGTATCAGTGGTAAGATTTGCCATGCCATAAGGGAGCTTATAATCCTTTATTTATCTGTACAAAAGCGAGTGTACAGCCATGCTGGCAGCTCTAGTCATAGGCACAGCAACGCTCTGAGCTACATGCTAAAGCCAGCATGCTCGCAGTGAGAAGGGCTAACTGGCTAAAAGGATATGTTTGCCATCTTTGTTGCTAACATGCTTTCTTTGCTAACTAGCTCCAGACAAATGGTAGCTGAGGTTGATGGGATTGTCATAGATGCAGGTATTTGGGCAAACGTATTGACCTTAAAATGTCATTAGTAATTGTGGTTTAGAATGTGTGTAGCTATGGCAATCCTTTCAGTAGCTGTTGAGCCATCTCACAACAAACTGTGAGCATATTACACAAGTTTTTCTAAATCCTTTATCCGGATCTGCATCAAAAACTACGCACTTGTTTTCCGTTTCCCATGGTCCAACTTTCCACCAATCCACTGCAATCTGTTGTCCAGATTTGAGATATTCTGCTCACTCACAAACACGCAGTGAGATAAACAAAAACAAAATCTCCTTGGCAGAGGAAATAAAGAACTCCTTCAGAGCTATGAGTATGTGTCTAAAGTAGATGCCTGCCACACACAGTGTTAATATTGTGTTGGTGTGGTCTGGAGAGGACCCTGCTAATTGACTACATCTAGGAAGGGAGCCAGCACAGATGCCACAGTGAGAAACTCAGACTGACAGCCAGCAGGAAGAAGGAGCAGCGAGCGCTATCCACGGCTGGATCAACTGCCATGAGAGGAACTCAACGTCTCATGCCAGACCAACAACTCAAAATCACTTTTACTAGTTTTATATTTTGGCAAATATTCAATGGGTTAAAGACAGAAGTATTATGCTTATTAATCTAGACTACAATGAACCTAAAAAGGTGTGCTTATGTCTTGTTTTGCTGGTATTGAGATGTTTCAAATGATGGAAAATAGCTATACAAGTGAGTCAATAAACATCTAATAATTAAAAAACATACAAAGAGTAAAACAATGGGCAAGTGAAGACAAATGATCATTATTCCGTAGTTTTACCTTACTTTTGGATGCAATAATAAAAGAAAGAAGGCCAATACATGGTGCTGTACACAACAAAAAACTGTATTTCACATATTTAAGCTATAAACTGGTTATCCATACATATTTGTTTTATAATTCTGGTATTTTGATGTTCATAGTAAGGGTCCTAGTACTTGTCTGCACAAGTGAATTGAAAAAAAAGAAAAGCAGGCATATTCCAGTTAATGGATGTTATTAACAACCATTACCTTCAAAAAAAGATCTGTTTCCTAACTTTTCTTTCTGCTGACTCACAAATGAATTACAGGGCAAACACTATCATCAACCACTCAGAGATATTATCAAAATCTACACATATTCAACAATGTCTCTCTTAACTGTCAGGTTTTTTTCTGAGTCCTGAAACATTCACATGGTGAGGCCCAAAGTAACATTTGTCAATTTCAATTTCAAACCACAGTCCTGCCTTATTTGGATAAGCTGCTCTTGCACCTGCAGTGACAAACTTGCAACAGCTTGCAGTGGCTTGTAACAGGCTACGGAGAGCCAGTCACAGGCTGAGCTTCCACGTGACCGGAAAGAGCACCCACGGCAATTACATCAGATATGTAAACAGCTTTTTTTACAATCTTAACTTTATTACAGTACACCTGTGCATCTCCAGTTGACTGTGCAGAGACTTAAAGCAATTTTCCTCGACAGAATATCAGTCTCTGGATAAACTACAGCGAATGGTAGATTACCATTTCTCTTGGTTTTTGTCTCCTTGATCTCACCTCTGTGAAATGGCGAAGTGAGGAGTAAATCCCTTTCTATCTGCGGCTCCAGGAGACTACATCCCAGGGACTTCTCTCGTGCAGTCCTGTTGTCGGTGTGTGCCAGGCTGAGGATGGGTGACGGCGTGATGGATGGCAGCAGGCAAATCCACTCCTCTAATGAGCTTATGAATACATATCTCTAGTCTGTGTGTGCACGTGGCTGTGAAATAGATATTTGTTACATGCTCTGGATGCGAGGGTGTGAAAATGAATATGCATGCGTTAGTATGCATGTGTGTACATGTGAAATTAGAGTGAGAACGGGGAGGGGGTGATGCGGAGAGATTGGTGACAACGGACAGTTTCCTTTTTTTTTTTTTTAAAGAAGCTGATCTCTATTCCCTAGATTGTGCGTACACACAGCCTTTGGTGAAAAAAAACAATAAATAAAGTCAATATTGTGATTCTAATTCAGAGTGCAAATGAAAGGGGAAAGCTTCTTTTCAACACCATGATCCCCACTGACACAACCTGGGTTTTCAACATATACGACAAGATCTGAATATGAATTGGAGACTCGAATATGCAATGCACAATCTCTCATTTTCTTCAGATAAGTGAACGATAAGTACGTGAAAGGAGACATTTCCATGGTGATGAAGTATTGTCTGAACCGCTGTCTGAGTGACACGCATGCACGCACTCTCTCACACACACACACACACACACACACACACACACACACACACACACACACACACCACACACACACACACACACACACACACACACACACACACACACACACACACACACACACACACACACACACACACACACACACACACACACACACACACACACACACACACACACACACACACACACACACACACACACACACACACACACACACACACACACACACACACACACACACACAATAATGTGGGTGAGGACATACATCGCCCAGCTGTCTGCAACCCAAGCAGAGTTTTACAGAAACCGAGCATGCGGCTCTGGTCACTATGGCAACAGCAGAGCACAGGGAAACGGCGAGTCTTTTCCGTCTTTTTCTAGGTGTTGGTAACTCAGGGAGAGGATGGTTTCACCGACACTAAAAGCTTCAAACTCCCAACACATCTGCTCAAATGTAATCAAACAACCTTTTTGTATCGACAACTCTTAAGGCCTTCCCCTGTTCACCTCCATTCAAGGAATGCAGCTTCAGATATACGAGCTGCTGCAGCAGCTGAGGCTCTGATCCTTTGTGTTGTGGCTATCTTCCATCTCCTCTTGATCTTTGAGGACTATAAAGATGGTTATATATTTATTTATTCTTCAGGATGGATATAGCTGATTTGGTTACATAAAATTCACATTCTTGTTAAGGATGAATTACATATATTTTGATATGGCTTATGTATGAAATATCAAAGTCAAATTGGCTATCATGCCTTACATTAGAAATATTTCTAAGAATATTTTCAACAAAAATGACTAAAACAATGATGTTAATGTGACATTTCAACGCCTTTTACAGAACAGAAAGTGGTACCATAATAATAATAATGCTTTGATGTTAATCTTTTAGACAGAGGAGGACATTGTCCATAAACAGGCTTACTGAATGAATTCATGAATGAATAAAGTCCTCCTGTTAAAGGCGAACTCCACCCAG
Source organism: Pseudochaenichthys georgianus (assembly GCF_902827115.2). Taxonomy (NCBI): domain Eukaryota; kingdom Metazoa; phylum Chordata; class Actinopteri; order Perciformes; family Channichthyidae; genus Pseudochaenichthys; species Pseudochaenichthys georgianus. Next base: position 11,395,707 of record NC_047521.1, on the reverse strand, counting down.
ACTACATTGGCTGCTACAGTACATGTATAACACATAGATCGATACTAATGCACTACAATATACAATCTCACTAAGCTACAGACATATATATAAATATACTACAGACACATATTGGCATTGGATTATATTGCATACATACATACAGTATATATATACATAAATATAACTATTGGTGGTTCAGTTGAATTGTGGGTAGGGATGTCCCGATCACCTTTTTTTGCTCCCGATCCGATTCCGATCATTTGATTTTGACAATCTGCCGATACCGATTTTTCCCGATCCGATCTTTATGCAATGCATTAAGAGAAAAAAAAAGGTAACGGATAACGGCTGGTCATCCAATGCGATGAATTCAGCTATCTTGGCTGTTATTGTTTGGCCTTTTCACTGTTCTGGGGCAGTTTCTCTTTCCTTTTGAAAGTCTCTGAAAGTGTCGGTTGTTTCAGTGCCGTTGCCTGAGTGGCCGCTGTGTACTCGTCGTGTTGTTGTTGGTGTTTGTTTCTCAGGTAGCGTATTAGATTGGTCGTGTTGAACGTAGCTCTGTTCTTTCCACCACGCGGAACCTCTGCCTTCCAAACATTGCATCTGGCTGTTACACTGCCTTCGCTTTCAATTTTATAATACTTCCAAACTCCTGACATTTTCTCTGTCCCGAGTCACCAGCTGAACGTAGCCTCTCGTTAGCTTACTGCTACTATTAGACACTGCGCCCACTCTGTTGCCAGATTTGAGAGAAATAAGCAACCAGGTCTGAAAACAAGCCCAACAGAAGCAACACATACATGATGTTGTGTAATTTTAAACCAAAACTAAGTCCTCAGGATGACTTTAAGACGTGAACATGGTAATTTTTGTTTTGTAACATTAAATAATAAAAAAAAAAATTATAAAAAAAAAAAAAAAAAAAAATCCCGATCCCCGATTTTTTTCTCCCGATCCCCGATTTTTTGAAAATCACGTGATCGGATCGGGACATCTCTAATTGTGGGTAATTTAGGCACCAGATTTTGACAAGGAAAAAGACTAGGAGGTGCAGACAGATTCTGCTGTCCATCGTAAGACAGACAATCTTAATGAAGTGCCATGAATAATGAGTGGAGTACTTTTTAAATAAATGATACATGGACTGAAACGAGGTGTGGCTGATTATAATGTGTGCCTGATACTGAGATCTTCAGATGTGCTATTTTACATTAAATTCACCAGTCTTAACATGCGGCCCGGAGTACACAAGGCCTCCAGTAATCCGGCCAATGGACCACGGGTGATTTTGTTTGTTTGACTTGTTGAACAATGCACACCAGATGTTGCTATGCAGCATCAAAACAGAGGGAGTCAGAGGCAGCAAGTGCATGTCCATTAGCCAGACTGCCTCTCCCTCTTTTATACGTGTGTGTGAAAGTGTCTGCACATGCACACCAACATGGGTATTTATCATTACAGCCTTGGGAGGATTAGCCGAGCAAGGTGAGGCACAGGCAGAACTTTAAGAGGAGGGGCTAATTTTCAAAGAGCACTCATTAGCTGAACTCTCCCTCGCCCCAAACACTGTTAACTCAACACCTCACTTAACCTTATTTTGCGATAATTAGACCACCAGCACTAAATCAAGGTATATTAAAGGCAAATCTACAAATGAGTACATTCTTTGGGAGGAATAAGTCTGAGATTTTGTTGTTTTGCTGTTTTTCCATCAACATGTCCAAAACCACATTGATATTTCACAAAGATTTCGGCCATCCAGCCTTGGGCCAAGACAAGCTGTCTGGAATCTGATTGGCTAATACAATATTTAGAGAATACCTTGACAGAGAGACATAGTTAGTTAATCCTCACACAGTGCGTGTAAGGCTGATTTTCAAGTTGAGACCAAATTCAATTTACCAAACATGAAGAGACAGGCCTGGAGTGAAGACAACATGAAAAATGCCTTTTCAACACATAATATCAAATCCATGGTCATATTGCTAACAGATTTAGCAAAAGATTCCAAAACATATTTATTTCTCCGCATCATCATACATCAAAATCCAATAATCTTTTCCCCTTTTTAAAGCTGAAGTGTGCTAGGACAAGCTAAGACAACCAATTTCAATATATCATCTTTCGCTCAATCATTCTGCACCTCTCAGCCGCAAGGGAGCTGTGTTTGGACCAGGGCTCAAGCTTAAGGACGTCCCGTCGTCGAAAAAAATAGTGTCGAGGAGGATACAAAATAATTTTGGGACGAATTTGGGACGAGTTAAAATAAAAAATGCCCTGCTAACTCTACTACAAACGGCGATGAAAATGAAACCGACTGCACGTTTTGTGTAGCACACAGTTATTCACACACACACACACACACACACACACACACACACACACACACACACACACACACACACACACACACACACACACACACACACACACACACACACACACACACACACACACACACACACACACACACACACACACACACACACACACACACACACACACACACACACACACACACACACACACACACACACACACACACACACACACACACACACACACACAGTACGTAGCTACAGCTGTGCCCGCAAATTCCTGGCCCGCAAATTCGCAGGTCTAGCTATGTACTGAGTGTGTGTATTTCGTGGGTTGAGTGATGTACAATGACAATGGCATCCCATGGAGGAATTCTGAAATGTTTTACCGTTACATCACAAAAACGCACAGCAGAACCAGACCCTGGAGCGCCGGCCTCTTTATTTACTTACTCCTCTTCATCCCCTATGGGGAATAAGGCTGAGAAGAGAACCCTCCATCGTATTTAGTCCTTAGCAATATGCTGCGCCTCTCCCCATGTAGGGATGGGTACCGAGCCCCGGTATTAAACGGACACCGGGCCGTAATTAAAGACAGTGGTAACGTTAAGCTCCGACGTTATCAGACCTTTTATCGGTACTGGAGACATTTAAAAAATATATATGTATTATTGCTACATACACATTATATCGCAGTTTTAGTTTTGCCAACTCCGTTTCTAATATGCAATAAGACTACAACATGCGTCTATGATGTATTTTCGAGCTTTCCAATCCAGACGAGATCTCTCTCTCCCGTCTGTGTGCGAGGGGGCGGGGCCGTTTGTAAAGGTCTCCTGACTGTGTTACAGGCTGTTATCCTGGTTAGTGGTGTTGGATTTTTTTGTTAATTGGATGGGACTTGATTGGATTCAATATTAGAGTAATTTTCTCCTTTGTTTAAATATATTTGGCCTTTGTTTATGTGATTAAATGATTTACTCAAATAAAAAGGTTGATGAATTATCATCTAATGATTTGTATGATGTTTTATTTATGTTAAAGGTCACTTTGAATGATTTTAACTAATGATAATTTAGAAAAACTAACATTTTAAATTCGGGACAGTCCACATTAATTTCGGGACGGCTTAGATTGTATTTCGGGACGGTTCCGGGAGGATGGTGAAAAAAGTTAGTCGAGAGCCCTGGTTTGGACTACATTCTTAACCCGTGTACTAGTGTGACAAGTAAATATTATTTTGGCAAGGGAGTGCCTTTATTATATTGATACAATGTTGGGGTTGCAATGCCAAGTAGGCTGGATTCAAACCTGCGTACTTATTAGGGCTGTCAAGTTAACGCGTTAATAACGCGTTAACGAAAAACAAAATTAACGCCACTAATTATTTTAACGCGATTAACGCATGTGTATTTTTTGTCCTCGGCCGCCCCGTAGTTTCTGAGCGCATCGAGTTTAAAATACCATCTACAAGCTGATGCTGCTGACAGCCCCGCTCCTGCCGTCTGCTTGCAGCAGACCACACTTCCACGCTCACCGGCAGGCACCGACTGGCTATTGGGAGGACCGGGAGGGTGTGTGTATGTGTGGCCCGAGCGAGCGAGAGAGAGACCTTACGTGCATTGTTGTTGTTAGCATCTGGTGCTAGCTAGCTGCGCTAACGGATATAAGGAGCTGTTTAAATGAAAACAGAGGAGCGACATTTCGCCACAACTGCGCCGAGCACTTGACTTTATGCAGGAAGCCAGACAGTGGGACATTGGAGGAGAAGTCAGCACACTCAGCACGGATAGTGCGCAACATGATTGCAGCGTCCAGGCAGCTCCGGTTCGAGCATATGCCTTGAGATGCACATAGCTCCAACGATCCATAACACACACACACACACACACACACACACACACACACACACACACACACACACACACACACACACACACACACACACACACACACACACACACACACACACACACACACACACACACACACACACACACACACACACACACACACACACACACACACACACACACACACACACACACACACACACACACACACACACACACACACACACGTATTGTATTATTGTATGAGAGAGGTTCCAGGTTGAATTGAGGCGGATATTTGTAATGTTCAGAGGTTGTTGTGTTTAATATTCATGAGAATATTTGTCATTGTTCAAATGATAATAAACATTAGCATGTATGCATATTTGTCCACTCATATGTTGATAAGAGTATTAAAAACTTGAAAAATATTCCTCTAAGGTACATTTAGAACAGATAAAAAATGTGCGATTAATTTGCGATTAACTATGGACAATCATGCGATTAATCGCGATTAAATATTTTAATCGACTGACAGCCCTAGTACTTATATATTTAACCACTGAGCTATCCCATTGATTTGTGACATTTCTAGTTAAAATAATGATTTTATAATTTATAACCATCTCAAATTTGTATTAATTTTGTTACAAAATAATGGTAACACTTATCCACTGATCCAGTAAAAGCATCCTGCGCATCTTTTTTTGTGTTATTTTATATCCTTTACTGATGCTACAAAATATGGCGCCCTATTTTCACTTAATGCAGAATATAAGGCCACTTCAGAACTATTTAGGTGTTTTTTCGCTTGTCAGATGCTCCACACTCTTTAGACTTTAGTTTGCACATAGTTTACTTCTTCTTTTAAAATATCTATCTTTGGACACCATGTTGAATTCTCATGCTCTCCTACGTGGATTGGCAGGGCGTTTAATTAATTTGAATCAAATGACATGTGCTTTCAAATGTTGATGACAATCAGAACACAGGCTAAAATAATCCAGAGGTTGAAAAACAAGCCATGATCTGACATAGACTTTTCTAAGGACCTTTTTAAGAACAGATATGAATGAGACCCAATGTAAAACAGCATAATCAAGAGTACTGTTCATAATCATTGCTCAAATGGCCCTCTTGCTGGACACATGTGTATCAAATGTTGCAACAATGGGCTACTTATTTGCTCTGAGCAGCTATATTTTTATCATTCCATCTTTGGTCTAAAGCCCCCTTGTGTAAATATGTACTTATGTCCATCCTGTAGGCTTTTTGTGGAGCTGTCACTTCCAGTGAACAAATCCTTCATTCCTGAAGGACCCTGCCCTCATGACTAAGCTGCTGAAGCACAGAGGCTATTGTTAACACTGAGAGGTTCAGACACTGTAAACTTAACTTTCTTATAGTTTCACTCCTTCAGCGGCGGGGGACACAGAACAGTGTGACCCTGAACTTTTTACATGAAGCTCAGCAGGAGGCCTGCACTCCTGAGGCCGAAGGATACCAGCAAGCTGTAAAGTTTACGATAGCACTTTAAGAAAGCGAGAGTAGCATAATTGTCAAGGATACCACTTGATACAGTGGCCTAATAATAGCAAGGCTGCCTCGACCTCTGTCCCTGCTGGAGTTCAGCCCCTAGTGTGGATATTTATAACTTCCTGACTATAATAAATGTCTTGCTCCTCATTGAGAAAATGAGAAAAAGCAATCATTTTCCTTATTTGGGAGGCCAGCATGACCAGCATTTATCAGCTATTTTAGATAAATGACTAGTATTTGGTTCTATAAATAGTTGCCCGTTATTTTGAGATTTTGAGATTTCATAATCTGGCTCTATTTTTAGCAGAACAAAAAGTCCTCTCCCAACAAAATTATTTCATGTCTGACACAGGCTGTAATCAATTTGTACTCTTTTGTAAACCCGTACAGTAGGTAGCAGACTGATTGCGGCGATACAAAGTCAAAGCTGGGATCCCAACAAATGCCTTCATAGCGGCTTAGTACCCTGGAATGACGGAGCAAATAAGTGAACAGCAGACAGACGAGTAGTGAATGATAATGCTGAGGCTGGTGTCATTTTGCAGTCCTGTGCAACAGTGTGTAAGGGTTTGGGTACGCTTGGACACACATACACCCACAATAACACACTTCTTTAAGCCTCCGCATGTATCTCACAGAGAAATGTTTGCTCAGCTCTCCACCACCAGCATTCGCAGAAAGCAGTGAGGTGGTATATGTAACCCACTGCTCTGTTTTGTAAGCAAATCATTATTATCGCTATTTATAGCACACTGCGGGTTTCTCTTTTCCAGTCCACAGCTTTTTTTTTTCCAAAAGGTACTGCTAAATATCCAGATAAAATCAGACAACACTGGCCCACTGAAAAATAATAATTATAGTACATTTATAAAGCAGCTCTCAATCAAGGGTGTAGCCTTGAATATAATTGAATTAGTTATTGTCCCAAAGTAAAAGTGAATTAAATAAGAGGATTATAATATGGAATGATAAAACAATCAGTAGCAATGCAATACAAAAAATAATAATAATATGTTAATAGAAATCCATTCATGGAGATTAAAGAGTGAACCAAAGGAGAACACATGAAAGTCCTGGAGAATTAAAACCCAGAAGAAAAACGAGGGGGCTTGGTATAATACGGAGTCAATTTGATGTTCTAAAATCAAAAGGCAGGTTATTTCACAAAACGATGGCTGCCACTTTAATTATGTAAGGAAGAAATAATGCTTGGAACGAAGACAGTGGAGGACATTTTAAAATGTGTTTGTTAAAGGTCTTCAAATGTATTTGGCTTTGCTCCTGAGATGATCTTCGAATTTAAAATTGTCAGACAAATGGTTCCTTGAGGAACGCCGTATCCAATATCGCAAAAACTATGTTAAGTATGAAGGAAACAAGACAGATACTCTTTCCTAAATGCATGTTTAATTCTCAAAACTGTCATTATCAACTCGATGACAGTCTCCTTGTCAGCACTAACAATATTTCTGAGTTCTCTAATACTTTTTACAGTTCTGTGTTTCCTTGATAACCAGTCTGAAAATGTCGTAATATGCTGTTTTGGTGCATCGTTGAAAAACAGTTTTCTACAGAAGTTTATCGAAAACATTAAGATTACAAATGGGCCTGCCATTGCTAAGGACGGCACTGCCTGGGTTACATCTCTTTGGCAGTGGGGTTATGTTAGCTGTTTTGAAAGCTTTGAGGGAATATATCTAATTACAGGTTGTTACCTGCTATAAACACGGCTAATGGCGATACTAACTGCGTCTTCTATCATCATAATAAAAGATTGTAATTCTAGATACCAGGGAGTCGTTACAGAGTTAGCAATACTGCCTCTCCAGATTACTCATTCAAATTTGAGAAGTGCTGTTTGACTGTGAAGGAAACAGACCTAGAAGACAGTCGTTTAAAAAAATAAGATGCTGAAAGCAAGAGTCGCTGCATCACCTGATTGAATGGAAAGGATGGAGGAACATGACACCGGCCAACTAGATTTCTATAATTCCATAATTAGATTCCTTTAACCTTTTGCACTGAAAAACAAGTGAGGGATTTCAAAGGACAGTGATGGTGCCAATGCTTGATTTATAGACAAGGTGTCGAGTATAGTACTGAATGTGCCCACACACCAATAGAGTCAGTCAGCAGGCTATTGTAATTAGGATTGAGCGATGAAACAAGCCTGCAGATGCATCCAAAATCAGGCATTATCTAATGTTGAATATAGCTTTATAATCCACTGGCTAGAAAATTAACATCACATTACTGTTGAGAGGCATTCAATATTAGTCCAGCTAGGGCTACATTTTATAAACTATATGTCAGGTTAAGAGATCCCTAAAAACTCACCAATGAAGGTTGGATTATAGTGTCATATTTATTTGAGAACATATCCCGGGCCCAAAAGGCATTTGTCTGACACACGCCGAAGGGTTGTAAAGGAGGGAAATTGAGCAATTATATAAATCAATATCCCTCTGATCCACTGCACTAGGGTTTATTTGGCTGATCTTCAGACATTTGGGCCACATTGGTTGAGAAGCCAGGCACTGAAAATAAAGATTTACCTGACCTGTCTTGTAAAAATATGAGATTATACACAGTGTCATACACCTACAAGACATTTGAAAAATGCAGGAAGAAGCAGAGATGAGAATAACCTTGGAAAAACACATTTTCAAGGGGTATTCCCAGAGAGTGCAGAATATGTGGTCAATTACAAGCTCTATAACTGTCTCAAACAAGACTTGAAGTACTGATATTTTTCTGTGCTGGTTCAATTATTGCTATTTTTAAAGTTTCTTTCAAGGCCCACAGACTCAGGTATATAAAAAATATAGTGAAAATACAGAAGTACATCAAGTAACAAAAGGAGAAGATGCTATTGCTACCATTATCAGCTCTTTTCAGTTTAATGGAAAACTAATAAGTAGAGTCATTGTGAGCATTTACAAGTTTGGAGACCTTAGAAATAAGGATGCTTTCAGCCTTTAAAACCTGTCCTTTGAAAGTCTAATTCTCAGAGGGTACAGCTCAAATTTAGAAGGAAAGGAATCGCTCTGGAATAACAACTTCTTGCCAAAAAATCATCACCACGCTAAACTGTCTAAAGAGGGAGAGAAATAATACAATGTAGAAAGTCCTTGGAGACGACCTCATTGGTTCTACTCCACCAGATTCAAATGACCCCAAGAGGGATCTTAAAACTCAGCAGTTCTTCCACCTTGGACACAATCAACAAGGCTATTCATCCCCCCCGAAATGGAAGTTATTAGCGTCACTGCGTGATGCGTCCTGAATGACAGCTGACAAAGTAAGCTCATCAAAGCACTAAGTGGTGTGAAAACTGGCTGTGGGCGCCTCATCAAAAACCATTCACCTGAGACCAGCAATAGCAGCTGCTGATGAGGTGCTTGTGTTTTGCTATCAGACATTGTTATTGAGACATTCTGCTCTGTTCACACACACCAGCTAGCAGTCCCCTGGGATGAGGCAGCCCGCAGCTCTGGAACTGGAAGGAGGATCCACATCCCAGCACATGACGAGGTGATTCTGGTACACAACAACAAGCAGCTGCTACTGAATGCTTGGTGAGGGCTAAAAAAACTATTCCCCACCAACTTCAGCCCATTTACGCAACCATATGCTACATATGATGCCGTGCTCTGGAAGGAAAAGTGAGACACACAACAACAAGAACAAGCACCATTAGCCGCCCACAGCTTGTGCTTCGACGCGCACATACATACACACTCAAAGACAATTGAATGCTCACCCACGCTGACGCATGAAACAGAGCAGCTCGCCACGAAAAAACACTTACATTATCGCACTCTGGTTGATTCACAGGTCCTCGAACCTACGTTGTCATTAGAGCGCAGCCCTCTGACAAACGCATCATTTCACAGAGAGAAATCACTTTTCTGCGTGCCTCCCCTCAGCCCCATGTCTGCGCAAACGTCACTCGAACCAGTGGCCGAAACAGCTGGGAGATCCGAGAGCGGACAGAGCTAGAGGCAAGGTGGAGCAGCAGGTGAAAGGGGAGGGGGGACGGAAGGAGGAATGAAACAAGCGATAGAGGGTGTGGCAGGGCTCACCATTCTCAAACCAGATCTGGCATTCCTGAAGGCTTGGGTACGGCACCAGCTCCCCTCCTTCACCCTCCAGCGACACGAACAGTCCTTCTTCCCTGAGCGATGACCAGTTCATCAAAAACAAGCAGGAAAAGAAAAGGGAAAACGAAAACTTGAAAAAAATACCTGCAGCCGAGCAGGGGAGGATAAACGCGGGGAGGACCTCTCTTTCTCTTCCCCTTTCTGATGAAATCTCCACAGGTTTCAGTGCTGATGCTGCCCGCTCAATACAGTCGCAGCAAGTGATACAGAGCCAGGCAAGATATGGCAGTGACGGGAGGAGCGAGAGGAGGAGGAAAGAGGAAGGGGAGGGAGGCAAAGGGAAGGAGGAAGGAAGAGAACGCAGCGAGTCATTGTGCCACCGGGGGACACAGAGGTGACATCTCTGTGATGGCAGTAGTACCGAGGGTTGAAAGGTGACTAAAACATTTGCCACAATAAATGAAATGAAAAATATATTTTTTTTAAACAACAACAACAACATACAGAGCTCCGGGAACACAGAGCGCCTGATTCGCCCTTCGTGACTGCATTAGCGCTTAGCGTGTTATGTATAGATGTGAGAGGCGCACTCTCACTATAGGAACAGGAGCTCAGGTCTCTAACAGATGAATGGTGCAGTGCTGCTGTTGTCATGGCAACCACTGAGCAAAAGGAGGGGGAGGAGAAGGGTGGGTAGAGGGAGGAAAGAAAATGGCATAAAAAAAGGGAGGGAGGGTGGGAGGGTATTATTAAAAGGGACACAGTTTTGCCGTACATGGACAGCGCTTTGAGGACCGATCAGATCACAAGTGGAAAAAAAAAAGAGGAGCGGTGTTATATGATAGGAGCAAAGGTTTCAATAAACCTACTCCATTTTCCTCTTGGGCTCCGGCATCCCCGCCTGTCCTTGTTTTACCCTTGAAACTGTATTTGTACAGCAGCAGCCGTGTTTTACGGCTATTTAGGGGTTCAAGCACCACAGGGCACAGAGTTTATTGTGTACCGCCTTTGCTTTTGTTGAGGGCTCATATCCGGTAGGCTGTAAGCCCGCTGGTTTCTAAATGTTTGTTATTAATCTTCTCCAGTCACACTTATTTCCCCAGCGTGACATCTCAAAGCAGCTTTCACAGAATGTTATCAACAAGTCTTACAGATGTGCTACAGTTACACGTCAACGTTTTTGAGTGTCCCATTCTGTGCACCACCAGTCCTTATCGTAAAACCTGGGTTTCAGATCTTCCCATCTCTGCAGTCAAACATTGCCCCCAGGCTCCCGGTTGTTCTCATACACTGTTTGTAAACCTTCACAAATCAAGCACTTTAAAGAGGCCCTATTACCCTTTTGGGGGTTTTCCCTTTCCTGTAGTGTGTTATGTAGGTTTGTGCGCATGTAAATGATCTGCAAAGGCTAACATCTCAAAGTTCCTTCCAGAGGGAATTTCTCTCCCACACCTGAAACGCCTCTATTGGAATTCTTTGTTTACTTCTGTAACATAGTGACATCACTATGTAACACTCACTCTTCTATTGGCTATCACTCCAACACATTGTATGTAATTTGTTAATGGGTGGAACATCTCTAATTGGTTGACCAATCACAACAGAGCCGGCCAGCTAACCAATCAGAGCAGACTGGGCTCTGGTTTCAGACAGAGGGTGAACATTAAAGCATGTAAACATGTCACAGCAGAGGCATTAAAAACAATTATTAACCTGGAAATTAGCATTTAGGACCCGTTTAATTTTATCCCACAAAATCAATTCAAGCAACGGTGAATTAGGAAGTATGAAAAGCGACAAAGTCCATGTAGGGAGGGGGTCAGGGTGGATGGATTGGTCCAAAATCAAAGGAGTATCACTGAGTAGATGGCTGTCTATTTGTCATATAATAACTGTACTAAAGTCACCAAATGTTCGTAGTTATTGTAACCTGCGTTTTTGTCATGTATCTCAACCACACCACAAACTTTAACCTAACCTAACCAAGAGCTTGTGTTCCATAAACTTAACCTATAGTGCAAATATATGCACCTGACAGATTAAAGCTAAACAAATAAACTCTGATCTTTACACACAGCTCTGTTGATAGTCAGTCATGCTTTGTCATTCTTAACATGCCTAGTCTATCCTCCCTACCTGTGTCTTTTTTGCACATTTACCTGACAGAAACAGAACATAACTTTCTTTTTAGGTAACTTTAACAATCATTTATTCAGTCAGTCAATACATTTCAAAGGGGTTTTCTTACCTAACTTGTATACAAATCCTGAAATATAACAGCTTGGATGTTCTGTCTTTCTTTTACTATTCTGCACCATTTCTCACCAAGCTTTATCAGAATGTAATGAACTGCAATAAATGGCAGATAGAGATATTTATTATTCCTATCAAGTAACTTTGACACACTGTTAAACTGATGTGTGAATCTAATAAAGAAAAAGTACAAGGATTTCTGTCACAGCACTTAAAGCAGCAGGTTCTTTAGTGCTTCACCGGAGGGCATCATACTTCCATTTCATGACTCCTTCCTACACTTAACCTTCACTCTTTATTTCCCACCTGTGACAGAGGAGCTGAAAATGTCAAATTTCCTTTCAGCGGAACAAATGATTCGGAGCGCCTGTGTCGTCTGGGACAGTTGAGGCAAGAAATAATGACAATAATTGAGGAACCATTTGAGACGTCCCAAATGTCAGTGTTCATTTCAGAAATCCTCAGAGGATACCAGATGCCATATAAAACGCGAGGCTGGCTAAGGAGGCGTGAAGAGACGGAGATTGAGATGTCCTAAATGTCAGCCTGCCTCTCCGAAAATACAGAGAGGACAAGAGATCGTAAAAATGCTCAAGCTGGTGCAAGCAGGTCAGTGTGAGAGGACTTGAAGGAAAAGTCCAGATTTCACGATACAGTATGAAGTCTACTGTAACATATAAAGTATTTTGGGTTTAAGTGTTGATACAGTTATGTTATTTTATATATGCATAAATACTGAAATAAGCCATAAACTGGCAAACCTGGTTACTTTGCAGATTCAGATTTCACATTCAAATGATGCATTGGTTTGAATAAATGATCCAATAGCATTTCAAGCTGTTAAAACTACAACTTTAAAGGACTTATTCCTACGTAATTGTTGCATTAAAACATCCAGTAATAAAATACATATACACAAATGTATTATAACCTTTTATTATTTATCATAAAAACTTGATATGTAAAGTATATCTGCTAATAATAAAGCAAGTTTAAGCAGAAAATACTTTTACATTGTAGTATTAGTACTTCTATAATATGTATACCTGCACTGTACGAAGAACCTCCGATTATATATGTCAAAATGGATGAGAAGTCGTTAAAGTGCAAAGAAAAGTAGACAAAACATAAATATATTGATAACTACAAAACTCCATCAACCAATGAAACACGTGATATGATTTATGACCTTAAGATATTAAGTTTACCATGCAATAACACCAAGAAAAAAAGCAAATCCTCACACTTGACATTCAATTGAGATGCTGTGATTGTTTGATTTTGTGAGAAAATAAGGTAAAAAAGGTCTGGATGTAGCAACTCATTCCAGTCTTGGGTACCTCCGCTCCTACTGTCCATTTAATATCTCTAAACGTATGAAGCATTTAGTTAGGATGTAGAACCATTTAGTTTTACCAGCCTTTTCCACAACTCGTCTCATCCACTACTTCAGGTAATGATACCTTTCATTTCTCCAGATGTCGCTTTTGTAAATCCCAAAATAATGTGCCTGAACACGAATTTTAGCCGAGGGCTATAAAGCAGAATAAAACCTTATTATAGTCCATTGTATCTGTGCGAGAAATATGCCAACAAGTGATCCTGTCATCTCCAATTGGACGCTTAATACCACCAAACAATTACACAGGCACATTTAACAGAGCTCTGTTGTAATGTGGATCCTTTAAGACAATCCACACGATGAGTTGTAAAACCTGACTCAGCAGTTCAGCACACTGTGCGGTTGCTGAGCGTTTTTTATGCAGGAATCATGTGGCCATTTACACATTATCTTTACTAGTGCCACTTATTCACATATCAGTCCATTACTGTAAGCACCAGTGAGACAATAGATTTTAGATGTACTCATAATACTGTGATAATTGCAGCGAGACAGAGAGAAAAATAAGGCGTTGTAATTAAATCAAGCAGATTCTCAGGTTTTAAGGCGGAATGCAATGTTCTACCTTTATGTGGCAATCCATGGGGAGTGAGTAACTGTATTGATTGCTGCCATTAATTAGGGGAAAGCAGTGTAATCTGGGGAGAGATGTTGAGATAATTCCCTTTAAATGTACAGTAGCAGAGTGGAGCGGGAACAATCAATCAGATGGGGCGATGGTCTCTGGCGAGCCGACACTTGAGTGAGGGGTTTATTAAGGAACACATAAGCAATCAGTGATTACAACTCATAACTATCAGCCACGCAGATATCACAGAGAGAATGAGCAATCATCGCCACTCATGGTCTTAGATAACAGCGCGCTAAATATAGACAATGTACGCTGAGCAGTCCGGAGGATCTGTTAAAAAACAAGATGAACGAATGTTGCATATCTGAAACTAGCTGAGAACTTCTGATTTCATGTGCACAAAAGGAAGCAGAAATGATATCATGACTTGGGAAAAGTGAACATTAATGAATTATGTAGAAATCACAATCTTTAAAGACACTAAGCTCTAAGAGTTCTAAAAAATCTTAGAAAAAACTTTTTATTGTAGAACAAATAACAATACCGCAAAAAAAATCGTGCATACAATGTAACTGAAGTACTAAAAGTAAAGTGTTCATTATGCAGAATGGAAACTGACAGTGTTATACTATTCTATCTATTCTATACTATTTATAGAATAGATAGAATAGTATACTTATTTTTCATGTGTTCACATATCAGTCATACTTTCATGTTTGTAATGTCATCAATCACATTGTAGATAACTTTAACTACTTCAGTCAACTTTTATGGTTTGATGAATAATAATGGATCACATTTTATAATCTGATCAATTACTTGCTTGTAAAATCTTAATTTAAAAAGTAACTCCTAAATAACTATAAAAAAGTAAAAAGAACATATTTTCCTACAGTATGCGATAAAAGTATACAGTAGCAGCACATTTAAATACTTAAAGAGCCTGTGACAGCATCCCAACAACTGTTGTGCAATGAAATATTGGGCTACTAGTAATCTCGAACCGTCAGTTTAAAAAAGAAAAAGCGATACCGTTCCGTTAAATATCAATAATTTCGAACATCGCGGGGAAATTCCTTCGACTCATTTTGAAGTTTTGGGGGAAGCCGGAAGTGACGTCAATGCGGGAACGCTTCTCTGTGCGGCGAGAGAGCCAAACACGGACAAAGTGTGTTGTCATGCGTAGAAATTGTGAATTACTGAGTCTAGGCACGTTAATAACGTTTTAATGAAGTTGATATTTGTCAGTGCTTTCATGTCAATTTGGCGAACATAAACATAAATGATCGTGGTGAAGATGATTACATTAGGATTAAAAATCGGTAGTGAGAGCTGCTGAATTTCCTCACGTAGGATGTGATATAAAAACAAATCGATTATTTTTGTAGTTGTAAACTCAAATGGATGAAACTACATTTATTAGTGCTTTCATGTCAATTCGGCGAAAACATATGATACATTAAATGATCGTGAGAATGATGTTTAAAAATCGTTTGTTTGTGCCGGTCTGCATTTCCTGATGAGAAAACAAACCGATGCTTTTTGTTGTAGTACACCAACATGGATTAAACGTGTGGTTTTTTTACCACAATGTTGGGGAAATTAATGGATAAAATGCACAGATTATTTACATTTACTATCTACAGCACCTGCCGCCCCTGACATCCCCACACCCCCCGTTGACAATTTACTAGCGGTACCGAAGTGGGCCGGTCAAGAGTCCCGGGATGATTTTTAGTCCCATTCCACCACTGGCTACATGACCATATGATCGCCCATATTGACGCACCTCATTCCTAAACTTCTAATAGATTCAACATAAACCGATCCTTCAGCCTCATATGAGCTCTCAGATACGTTTAAACTGTCATCGCTGTCTGAGCTTGCTGCTGTGTGCGCCGTCGTGCGTTTACATGCAGATGCTGGGATCCTGAACGGTGCAGCTGGAGCGCTGTGCCCGCAATGACGTCACACATAATTTGGCGGGACTTGAAGAATCCAGAGAAGATCCAGAAAATGGTCAACATTGAAGGCAGATTAATGGTTATCAAAGTACAAATATCCAAAATCAGTTCAGTAACGGTTTTCAAGGGGACAACATTTACTCAAATTGATGGGTTTAGATGATGGGGGAAACTCGTGTCACAGGCTCTTTACAGTAAGTTAAAGTACCTCGAAATTGTAGTTCAGTAATTGAGTAAATGTACTAAACTATGCACTGCTGCTGGACACACACAAACTCTCCCCTGACTGTTAGGCTGACTTCTCTGGAAGGCAGGGGGATTAAAAGACACTTTTCCCAGGGGTTTAATAAAGTATTCAAATATTATTGTTAGTTCAGTTTTATTAAACCTGATGGAAATGTACATTTTAATGAACGGAGTTCTTGCCAAGTATTAAAGCCCAAAAAAAATCAGCATGCATGCAGATATTGAGATATTTAGTTAAAATACTATCAATAAACTCAAAAACTAAAGCCTTTACTCCAAAAAAAAACTGTACCTAAGGTCCAGCCATTGGCTTGCAATGTCTTCCTAGAATATGTTTTTCTGTTTCAATGGAAAAAACTGATTTTGTTTTTAAATAATACATTTAAGCTTTTCAGTTTCAGGTGGAAAAGGCTAGTCAATGGACCTTGAGCTTTTTATCTAATTATATTGGCAAACAAATCTACTTTCAAAGCAAAACTGTATGTATGTATATATACACACACACACACACACACACACACACACACACACACACACACACACACACACACACACACACACACACACACACACACACACACACACACACACACACACACACACACACACACACACACACACACACACACACACACACACACACACACACACACACACACACACAATCTCTCCACAGCGTTGTAATGACAATAAGCCAATTCAAATAAAAAGGTCTATTTTACTCAGAATTTCTTTAACTGTTTAGAACAGAGGTGCCCAGTACGTCGACGGGGGCAATGCTGGTAGACCGCGAGTCATTCATTAAAATAAAAAAAAATCAAGCTCCGTTAAAATAGACAAAACAGGTTTTGATCCCTCCTCCCTTGGCCTCCCTGCCACTTAATTCAGGAGTTTACTTGATTGACAGAAAAAGCGACCTATCGCTTTCCAGTCTGTTAACCCAGAATGCAAAGCGATATAACATCAGTCAAGTGCCGGGTAGTGATGGGAATTCCGGCTCTTCTTGGTGAGCCGGATCATTTGGCTCGGCTCACCAAGAAGAGCCGGCTCTTTCGGCTCCCAAAGGGCTCTTCAGTTTACCACATATTATACCTTTTATAATTAAATCAAATGCCATGCCTCATTTCGCTCCATTTGCTCTTTCCAGCGCTGTTTTTGCAGGGGGCTGATTCTGTGAGCTGCAGCTGACCACGCCCCCCTGCAGGAGAGGGGAGCGTGCTCTGAGATTAGCTGCTAGGCTGCAGCAATCGTGCTACTTTGTGCACATTGTGCAAGCAACGATGTTTTCAAATCTGTAATCAAAAAGCTCCTCAAAAACACTATCGAAGCAGTTCCTGCCTTTGTTACGTTAGTTCAAACAGTAACAACGGACTACTTTTCTTAGCGGATGCATGTCAATTTAAATCAATACATAAAACTCTTTTTTAAATCAATAAAATCATTTTCTAAATCCATAAAAGCATTTCAATTAATATTGGGAGTCATGTCGTTACTTTGTTGAGAATGTGGCCATGTGTAATAAGCGGGATAATGTGCACATTGCATAATGTGCCTTCATGCTCGTTCGCGGGCGAGAGCCGGCTCTTTGAGCGAGCGAGAGAGCGAGAGAGAGAGATAATGCCTATATTGGACCTATGTATATTTCATTATAACTTTGAGAGACTGTTCATAGGACCCATTTGAGTCTGGTGTCTAAGTTGAGTGTTCTACTCGTTTATTGTATTCCTTGTACTTATATTTGTGTTTTATGTTTAAGATTTCAGGACATGGAGAGTGGTTTCTTAGCCTGCTTGTTATGTGTTTCTTAACAGAGAGAGAGAGAAATAGAGAGAGGTTAACATGCCATTTTAGTTTTATGTATTCATGTATTTGTTTCTGTTCAAGAACCCAAATAGAGTTGTTGTAGTTATCCCATGTATACATGACACATGTTATTCAGCTCCTTGCAATTTGGGATTTTATTTTTGGTTGGTAGACCTCGGTGAGCTGGTCATTTCAAAAGTAGCCCACCGGCCCAAAAAGTGTGGGCACCCCTGGTTTAGAACATAGTGTTATCTTATATGTTATGTTAATCTATATATAATAAAGTCTAAACGTTGTATTAACTGTTTTATTTGTACTGTACAAAATGTATTGTATTATAGAAGTATCTCATTTGGCACAGGTTATGTGTCTATGGAAAAACACTATCGGGTACTATATTTTGTTCATTTGTGTATCGGTCAGTGTCACTGGAACTTACTATTCCATTCCCGTAGGCATGACTACTCCTTTTTCTCTTTACATACATATCAGACAATACAGTCAAACAGAGTAACTGGTTTAAGATAGTTTACTGTCCATATATAAAATAAGGATTTTCCAACCTGTGACCCCGTCAGCTGCAATGACACGGTACAGAATACCTCCAGCCTCCTCGCCAACCTATTTGTCAAGTTGACCCCTCGAGCACTGAGGGACCCCTTGAGAGTCTTCATGCGGGCCGAGGGGATTACATCAGAAACTCAATGATTCTCTAAAAAGGTCAGCGCTTTCATTCCATCAGAGCCTTGAGGTTGAATAACTCAAGTCCTCACCAGCACCAGCACTGTGCCACAGGAGGGTGAGGAGAGACTGTGGTTGGTGGAGGAACCACGGGAGATTGGTTGAGGGGGAGGGGACGGGGGACGGGGGACGGGTGGATCAAAGTGCTGCAGCCTTTTAGACCTGCTGCTGTTTGCTCTCTAATGTGCTCATATGCCACCTCTCTTTCTCCCACCTCTGCCATCTCTGCCATGGGAGGGGTTTCTGCCCGCTGACGCAGCACACACACGCTCGCTACTGTCAAGCTGTGTAGGAAGTGGCACTGAGTTGAATTAATTAAAGGGTGAGAAAGCCGGGGTGGTTGAGCCGGAGTACAATCTGGTGCTCAATGCCACTTGAGCAGCGCAGACTTTTTGAGGACTTGAGGGACCTGGGGGTACTTGGGGACATTTTTGTACGTGTTGTTTTAGAGCCAGACGTGTTTATGCGAGAGAGGGTCACCTCCTATAAGTCGTGAAATTACATTTTGACATGCAATCTGAGGAATAACCAAAGAATAACTCAGGTTTGTAATGGAGCCAATAGGGCTGTAGAGAAATAAGATGGCAGATATCACTATTTTTATGACCTAACACAAAGATATTGATATTTTGCCAAGCCCTAGAGCCAGATAGAGATGCAACTAATTCTCAATCGACCGAAAAAGAAAACTATTTTGGTAATTGATTATTGGTGATGTTTTGTATAAAAATGGGCAAAAATGCTGTTTTATCCTCTCCAATACGTAGATTAGTTATTTTCTCTGTTTTATATCGTAAATATCATATTATAAAGTGAATATCTTTGTTTTTCGGGTACACCACCTTGGACTTTGAGTAACTGGCATTGACACTTTTCACACATTTTCTGAAATGTTATATACCAAGCTATGATGGAGAATATATTTGGCTGATTAATGGACAGAAGGGAGCTTTTTCTTGTGTGCTGCAGGGGTCTAAAAGGGGTGTTGCATGCTGTTCACTCGGCAAAGCCTCCTAAAACGTGTTATTGGGCTAATAAAATATGATTGATTGATTGATAAAAGTTAGTAGCTGCCTAGAGCCACTCGTTTTTTATGACTAGCAGATTTGAGTCCTGTGGGGCCACACTGGCTGTAAAAAAACAGCACCGTTTTATGTTTTCTTTTGTCAAAGGCCTAATTATTAATAACAGAATACTATATAAAACACAATAGGTGATGTGACAGAGACATAAATCCGGGTGGATTACCACAGTGACGGACTAATCCTGACAAATACATGTATCTCACTGTCATGTGCGCAAAGTGTAAGTGGAATAATTATGCAGAGGAATAACAAATCACACAAACCTGAAATAAGAGGATCCCTAATTCCCAGGATAAAAAATCTAAAAATACAAATGCAGCCTTCGCAACTAGAGGCACCTGACTGACACAATATAACAAGCAGAGGGATGACACGTTTGACAAAACTGCAAACAAACCTCTCCCTCTGTCAGCCGTGAAATAAGAATAGAACAAATAAGGCAGCTGTCATTAATCAAGCTACACATGTTCCTCTGTGACAGCCATCAACACACACACACATCTACAGATTCACATAAACGCTGACAATCTAAATAAAATCACTTTGACACACGCAGATGAAAGTGTAGACACATACAATTAGAATATGAAGTTAAGGCAAAATACTAATGGAGCAAAGATGGATTCTCAAACAGCAGGGAGAAGCAAAGCGAGGAATACAAAAATGGGCTTGGTCTAAGAAAGTCTCTAAAAATCTGCAGGGTCCTGCCACACACAGAGCTCTCTGGCTGTGGTGAGGTGGAAGAAAATCAGTTTTGGTAGTTTTCTCTTGCAAAACCCACACTTTAAATGAGAGACTATAAATCATTCTGTGTGATGCCAAAATTAATGATTCCCCGCGGCAGATCAGAAATGGTTTATGATGCGGTGTAGCTGAGAGGCTGGTGCACCCTAGTGGCGACTCCTGAATCAAGTCCTGCTCACCCACTGCTATTCTCCTTCACTGCTGATATTGGTTGAAGCTGCAATGTCAATATTTCATTTTGAAATCCAGCACAGCAGCAGTGAGCGAGCTTTGGATGACTACCGTGCCCTGCGTACCAAAACCCGCCGCCATCCACCTCCAAAATGAAAGCAGAAGGAACATGACACAGCCTCGTAATCCAGGTAATGGGGAGACAGAGGGGGACCTCAGTGTGGAAGGACGCGATAAGTGGTGGGAGATGAAGAGGGACAAAAGGAGGCCACAGCTCCCAGTCCTTTAGTGATAACAAGAATTCAAAATTGTAACACGACTGAGCCTGGCGTTTCTTCTTCTTATTTTCAAATTAAGTGGGTGAGCTACACCATGACTGATTTCTGATTATTGACAACTCTCAAGGGGAGTATCAAGTCCTCTCCCCCTTATTTTCCTTACCAAAATATGTTTAATTTCCTGTGTGTGATTTGGGATTAGAGTCTCTGCTTACAGTGGTACAGTGAAGGGTTAAGGGAGACTGTATTAGCACAATGAGTCCATGGGGGAGGACAGCTACGGGCGAGGATGTGCGAACAAGACTCATTTAAACCAGGTTTAGCACACATTTCTGTCGGCTGTGGGATTTTCTTTCGTGCAAATGTGACAAGACTCCCGGACTAATTCAAATCGTGCACTCTTTCTGAGTTCAGTGCAGGGGGTTTACCTGTGAGCTTCTTCACGGGCTGCAGCCTGACACTGATGGTCTGGTGGGTGAGCAGCGGGGAGGAGGGCAGCGAGCGGGACACGCCCTCCATTATGCGAATGTGCTGCATGCCCTCGGTCATGGAGATCCGCGGCACAGAGTAGTCTCCTTCAAAGGCACAGTCGCTGTCTAAGCTGCCACCTGCAGGATGGGAGGGAGAACACGATGAGATGCTTCACTCTGCTCTAACAGTCTGACACTGTTGGGAGTCAGTGTCTGCAAAAAAGCACAGAGACTTCACTTTACTGTGTTAAGCACTGATATATAATATGTAGGTATAATGTCACTGATGTAGACTTTTCAATATCCTTCTGCCTTGGTTTATCATGAATTAATAAGAATAATATATGAGATAGTCTGCTGATACTTAGTGAATTGCCATAATGAGATTAATAGTTAAAGAGGCCCTATTGTGCCTTTTTGGGTTTCCCTCTCCTGTAGTGTGTTATATAGGTTTATGAGCAGGTAAGAGGTCTGCAAAGGCTCAAATCCCAGAGTCAACACCAGAGGGAGTTTCTCTCCCACACACACACCCTCTGCCTTAAATGCCACCATTGTAGACATTTGTTTACTTCCATAACATAGTGACATCACTATGTAACATTTGTGCTAAAGGGATGTTCCATCTCTTAGCAGTTAACCAAGGAACCAACCTTTTCACCTTGTTTCAGGTGAAAAACAAACGTCACAGTAGAGGCACAAAATCCAAATATGAACCTATAGTAGAAATGATCATAACAGGGCCCCTTTAACATATTTGTAAATAAACTGTATGTAAGTTACTCTAGGTTGATGTGTTAGGGCCATTTGGATGATTATCGGTATAGTATCAACTATTATTTTTGACCAGATTTGTTTTTTATATATTCCCCCATGCCTGTGATTTTCAAGATATTTTACTCTATGATTCACAGAGGTTGTGTTTTGGGCTACAATATTCCATTATTAGTGATTTTTTTCAATCTATTGTTTTTTTGTCTATAAGAAATCAGAGAAACCACTCGCATTGAACAAACTGAAGCAACTTGGAACATAAACAAATGTGTGGATATGAATACTCTGACAGTACCTCTGACTAGTCCCTGCATTGCGTCATCAGTATCGGGTGTAAAAAGATTGGCGTGACCCAGTAGAGAGAACAGCCCTGAAGGCAACACGTGCCGTTCACAGTCACTGGAATAAACTACTGCCTACCGGAGCTCTCTGGGCCTCGTGGTAACACAATCTTTTAATAAACAAAGGAGGATTCTCTAACCATCTGACATATGTTTAAACAAACTAGAAAAAGAGCCCAGTAATGATCACCAAAGCACTTTTAATTCACAAAAAAAAAGCATTCACAATGAGCTGTAATTACAGACGGAGCACAACAACCCATCTCTATCACTTACCCCACCCATTTTAATTTGAATCCCTTTCTTCCAAAACCAAAAATTAGGGCTTGAACTTTTTTCAGACACTAAATGTCCCATCAGCCAGCTGTCTGCAAACACAACATCCATTTTGTGAATCAGCTCCTGCTCATGTCCCTGCAGACGGAGCTGTAAAACCAACTGGTCAAGCAACAGTGTTGCATCAGACGGCAGCCGCCACACTGAGACGTGAAGCCATTATCAGAAACTAATCCGTGACAAGTCCCAGAGGAAGCCTGTGTGACGGTTAGGATGGGGCCAGTTGTTTTAATGCAAGTATAGAAAGAACAAACGCACACACACGACTATCTGTGGCTCCAGAAGTGCTGGATGCAGTCCATCCATTCACTGGGGAGTGTCAGTGCAGAAGCAAAACACAAAAGCCGGAGCAGCGGTTACATCCCCGAGCAAGGAAATTCTCCTCATGCATGCAGAGCCTACCGTGAATACCAAAGGGGGACTTGGTATTCCGAACAAGCATGCATTATTTATTCATTAAGGTAAGGAAATGTAAGTAATCTTCATTGAAATTAATAACCCTAAAATCTAAAGTGATACTATATACAGGGCTCGACATTAAGGACTGCCCGATGGCCCGGGGCCATCTAGTATTTAGCTCGGGCAATGAAGCCTCACCTGCTGGTTGCCCGATCGGGCAATCTATTATGCCAGTATCATGCAGCTCGCGGATCCAGTAATGAGTGACCCGACAGTAAAACTAAACATATCTATAACTAGTTTAGGTAGTTTGAGAGGTAATTAAAATAGCTACGTGTGATATTCTAACCTGAAGTGTGTGTTTTGTTCCGCTCACCGCTGCATGTGATTATGAAGAGCTGCGTGTCGAGTCTTGACTCGTCAGCAGCAGCTGATCTCTCTCTCCCGTCAGATTAGACTTCACTCGCGTTTATGTCCATATCGATCAGATCCAGCTAGTTCTAGCTAATGATATGACTACCTGCTTATTAAAAGACAACTACACAATAAGTGTCGCTATGCAACTGGGTGAGGCCACAAAGTATTGCGCAGCATTATGCATTTGTTTACATGCCCACCGGAACCCCGAGGCATTACCAACAGATCAACGCACAATCAACCCATACAGGACATCTCTTTCTCCACATTAAGTGTTAGACATTAGAGTTGACTCTTCTTGTCTGTCACATAAGTGGCGCAACTGAAGCGGTATTGCTCTAAAGGGAAATTATTTTGACAGAAGAGATTTAGATTTGCCGGCTAACGGGAACTCTGACGTGTGCTTCGCAGATGCGCTCGGCTCCTCTCGACTGCTGCTCGGGTCTGCTCCCGGATGAGGAGGCATTCGTTCGACCAACTTACAGTAGATAACATTACAAACATTTTTAACAGTGGCAATACTAGTGTAAATAATGTTTGTTTTGGCATTAATAACTGAATGTAATGTTTTCTACTTTTTTACATCTGGGAAGGCATTTGCCTTCATCAGATGGAAAGTGTCTTGACCAACAACTTAAGTATTTCTTATAGCTATGCAGGAAGCGAGCAAACACAAACAAGAACAAACAAACAAGTGAAATGAAGAATAAAATTGAAATTGTACAATATAATATTGTGGTGGTTCATCTTATAATTCAGTCTAGAGAATGCACCAGACAGCATCTAAGACCTGCAAAAATCTAAATTGTCTAGGGGGATGGAGGCCCCCCAAACCCTTCGTGCCATTTCGTCCGTGCGCATTTTTCAGGGCAATCTCTATTGGGCTCAGGGCCATCTGTGAATTAGCTTAGATGTCTCCCAAAATCCTTAGTGTCATGCACTGATATATGATGGTTAGTGGGATCGTCAAGTAGCATTGGATAACGGTCATTTAACATTTGAGTGTGTTTCTCCCAGTTGAGATTTTTTCATTGTTCAACGTTTTGACAAGGAGCCTGCAAATATTTCTAGAGGTCTCCTTATCTCTGAAACGAACAGATCTGATGATTAAAACTGGTAGAACATAACTGATAAAGCAGTTGTAAGTAAAAATATCAGTGTTTTTCAGATGCCGTTTGCCTGCAGCTAATGTTTGCTTAGCTAGTTTCTCTAAACTCTAAATGAAATGTAGTCCAATGACAAAGATCCTTTATCTGGTTAGATAATTAGTTAAACACGACCATATCTTAAAAGTGTATATTATAAATGTGGTTGAAAATGAGATAAAAAGTCAATTTATCTATTTCTGGCAGACAACTACGATGTTGACAAAAGCACAAAAGGGGGGTGAAACCATTACAGGTTACCACATGCAACTGGGTTGTAGATCAAAATGACATATGTCCTTGGGTATATATTTTTTTATTGTGACAATGTTACGTAATATACCTTTCAAGAAGGTACAAAATCAAGCACTTATTGGTACGCAATCTTGACTCATGCAAACAGTGATGTTCAAGGATAAGAGGGAGTCACACCTTACGACCTTAGTGGTGAATTCAAATGAAGGAAGCGATGGCGGTGTTTTATTTTAGACTTTGAAAAGAGACATGTTTAAGGGCCACTCATTGCATACAAATGCAAATAGATACTCAAGGAAGTGTTTGACTCAAAACGTGCAGGAAGAGGGGGAGGGAAAAAAAGGCGAAGTGAAATGAATTATAATTGCCCAAAAACATTTCCTACCAAGCACTCATATTCCCCTTGTTGATAAACACCTTTCCCCTAGAAGTAACTCAGATTTACAGGCAGGAAAATAAAATTAATACAGTTCCCTCCTCGTAAATATAACTTTGTTTCCAGTAGTCGTAAAGTTTTCTGCCATAATATAAAATACAACTGGCAAACAAGGCCTTCATGGGTTTCTGCTCTGGAAACATTAAGAGAGAAGAAATGGAGTCTGGAAAGAGAGCGCCCAGAGAGAGCTATTACAGGAAATGAGAAGGTAAAGGTGGCAAAGAGCGCGCACGCTGTTTCCTAGAATCTCTGCTCCTCGTTCACTCACATAATACACATCCACGCCCGGTACGGCTCAGTACAGCGGGATAAGCAACACAATAGACAAGTTGTGGTGAGGTGCTCAGGTGGCTTTTGCAGGCAATACTATATTTCATGAGGGGCAAAGCTTATATTACTACCAATAACTTTTTTCTTTTCTTTTTTTGGAAAACAGGTTTTCATTATTGAATGTTTTTTATTTTCCTGTCAACACGCTCAATATTAAAACATTAACCCATTCCAATCCCACTCAACACCATGGCACACATACAGCTACTTCTCAACTTGCCGAAATATAACTTACAAAAATTGATTTTTTTCTACATAACAAAATAGAGGGGAAATGTGCCCCATTTCCCTTGAAATTTAAAGAGTAACATATTAACATGGGATATCATTTTTCCCAGTTGCAATATGACGTTCCTTTCTCTCCACAATTGTTCTGTTGAAGGTTAGTGATTACATTTCCGAATAATTGATATACTTTGTTTTGCTGCCAAAACTTTTGTTTTGTTTTGCTTCATTTCATTTTAAGGTTATAAAGCTCTGAACATTTCTACTTTGATATTTGTTACAAAATGATGATGTATGACATCTCCATTATCTGATTAACAATGTTGGTCATTAAGGAGATGCGCTGAGGCTGAACTGATGTAGCCTCTTTGGGGTTTAATACGTGCTGTGATCTTCTTCTATTCTTGTAATATATATATTTATATTCAATGTCTTTTTCCCCCATGTCATTTTGAAGTGACTCCCTATTGTGGGTTCAGTTGTAGTGTCTACACTGAAGAGTTCTTGCAGTTTGTCACATAGAAAATAATTATTGCATATATCCCTTATTAACTTTTATGATGCTGCTGTTACTAATATATATAAAAAATTCCATAAAAAACGGATTTCAGTTTTCTTACCTTGGCCGATGTGGCTCAGGTGAGGGTCTAGACCGGGCGAGCGGGGGTCTGCCAAGTCCTCGCTCCCGCCATCTGCAGAGGAAGGGCAGAAAGAGAAAGATAAGGAGTGGGCTCTGTAGTTCTGGAAGGGTGACGAAGGCGTCAACAGAAAGTCCATCTCCTCCTCTGGGATCAGCCAGCTGTCGGCCCGCAGGACCCCCAGCATGCTGCTCACACACAGACCCTCCGCGCCCTTCTTCTTTGGGACCAAGCGGCTCCTTATGGTGAGGAAGGAGGACCGCTCAGACACACTCCACGTCTTCCGGCTCCCCATTGTTAGACTAAACATCTATTTCCAAGGCCTGCCCATGCAGAAAACAATGCATTTGACATTACAGCCATTGGTGCATGCAGAGAGTCCTGTGGTAGAGCTCACTGGGCTCTATGCTTCAATGAGTGAGAAGGAAAACAGTGGGCGTTTCCCCACGATAGATTCACATACGCTTAATGATATGAGGATCAATTACGCCTAAGGGAGCAGGCAGGCAGAATTAGCCACAGTGGATGGAGCTGAAATGAGCGGGGGGGTGGGGGAGGCATCACTGGCCAGCAGAGTCCGTGTCATCGGGGGATTGTTTCATAATCCTGTTCGAGTGCGGACGGATCTGCTGTAAAGCACGACAGGCCAGCAGAGGAGGAACAAATGATTTATACTCCGAATCAAAACCTCCCACTGGAGTAAAGTGAGCTAATAATAACATCTAAACTGTGAGGATGCATGAATTCTAGTCCAAGCCAGTGGATGGATTTTTGGGAGTAGATAAGTCAAAGATTGTTGCATAAAGTAGAAAATACTATATTAAAGCAAGACCTTGCATTGTATTTCAATCACACACAGCCCAGAAAACCCAAACATGCACTCAATTATTATCTCTCCTATCGCAGACTAGCACAGTGTGCCAGGAGCCACACAGCAGGGTAGATTGGATCGCTGGTGGACGGATCAAGCTTGTCGATGGAAAGATAGAATAAGCCGTGGGGCATGATTGTGTGAGAACTGGGCCAGCCTCAGATTGACTCCCGAGGATTTATAGGAGTTTACTTCGTGACCTGAGCCACCATGTCAGTAGGCTTCAAATTAATAGGCATGCCGACAAAGTGTGAAATGTTATGCAATCAAAACATGTCATTTGGGAGTGTTTTTGAGAAAATGTCAGCAAATGTTATTCTTGGTGTTCTTACAAAAAACAATAAATCCTGCTGCCAAAATGTTCTTTACTTGTATGTTCAACAACAGAACCCACCAAAAATAGCTTCTCACCTCGTATAGTCGATGAGCCATATCATCTAGTAAAATCAATGTTGTGAAGATCGATACGTGCTTTGAAGATGATGCACACTAGCTATTAGGGGTGTTGAAAATAATCGTTTCTACGATGCATTGCGATGCGGACGTGGACGATTCGGTATCGATGCAGTGATGGAAGATAATCGATTATAGCGTAGTAACGTTGCTTCCTGATTTTCCGGCCGCAGCTTTACTATAACGTTTTTTCTGTCACTTTAATATCAAATCGGTTGGTGACGCAGAGATCAGGGAGCAGACGTGACAGCGGCACAGCAACACCAAACACGGAGCAGTCTGCTTTATCCACCAACACAAGAACACCAGTCCAGAACCAACAGCAGAAGGACCCGCTCCGAATCACTCCGTGTCGCTGCGGCTCAAAGACACAGGGATTTATGTTTTTCAAAAATAATCGCGTTACAATCATGTCAGGTTTTTGGTGGATCTAATTAAGTCTTGGATTGCAGAGTACGAATGTCCTCTAGCAATTTCCAGACGATATATACGTGTGTAAAGTTTGTGAAGGCAGGAGGAAAAAAGCTTCCGCGATCACCGTCTCCTCTGCTGCTCCAAGCCCCGCCCCCTCTCTGAAAATAATGAGTGACAGGCTGATAGTGACCCGATAGAAACTTTATTATTCACTTAATCACTGAGATATAATGAAGCTAACTTAATCTCATACATTCATGGGATTTATGTAACAGTAAAACAGAGAATGTAAGTGTGCACCCACATGCAGTATTTTAGTTGCTATATGCTGTTGTAAATACTCCTGTTGTCTGCTGTGTTCAGACTCAAGTCCTGTGTGTGATGCCACATTCAGGACCTTCAGTGTCCTTTCTTTAACAGCAGACCGTGGCTAGAAGCTGCAGCTCGACTGCAGAAGCATTAGCTTTTTGTTTTTGAGGATGGAACAACTTCACACACGGAGGCTAGACCTATACATTTCATTTATTTTGGTTTATAAATTAATGTCAAGACATTTATGTTATTGATTTCTGAAGCACTTTCTAAATAATAAAAAGAGAGTTCATATGTATTTACTGCATGTATGCATTGATGAAAAATAAGCCATGTGCAGTAATATAGAAAATTGAGGATGCAACGCATTGGTATGAATCGTGATGCACCGGGATATCGAATTGAATCGAATCGTTGACAGGATAATCTAATCGAATCGTGAGACCAGTGAAGATGCACAGCCCTACTAGCTATGAGCCATGAAAATCAAGGCATGCACACATGAAGAGTGTGATGTTGTGAGCGGAAAGCTCAATGGTGTACAGTAATAGATTTTGCACCCTTGCTACGCTCCTGCAGCGGATCTGATGAACACCTTAGGTGACGTTTGAAGCGGCTCGCTTGTCATCAAGCCAGTCGAGTTGCTGGAAATGTCATATCTGGAGTGTTAATACTTTGAATGAACAAAGGATAATAACGCTGGATTATTGGATACAATAGATCAGACAATTACTTGGTACTAATCTTCTTAAGGTGTGTGGTGATTTTAACAGTACATCTGATTGTGACACATACTGAATTACAGCTTTGGTGTAAGAAATAAAAAGCTGGACATAAAACAATTTAGTCAGGTTAAATTACATTCCACCCACAACATGACAATTCTGAGTTTAACCTCCAATTTGAATAATTCTGTTGTTGAGGTTTTGGAAAAATGTCACACATCACCAATGTGCTTTTACCTCTTTAGTGCCTATTTTCTCTCAACTATCATTTATGTTCAGGCTTAGAAAACACGTCTTTGTACTTCTTTTATGGGCAAGAGCAAGCTTGTTTTCTGCTGTGCAGATTGCTCTTTTGTTACAAGCGATCACAGTACAATGCCCTGCCACACAGATCAATGGCCTATTGAGCAGGCAACACGAAAGGGGAGGACCTACGGTTGACAGAAGACACAGACGTGTTTTTCTTTCCAACCGCAGAGACAAACAGTGGACATCATTCTAGTTCCTTACAGAACATCTATCAACAACTCGGTCAACAACAACAACACAACAACACAAGAATACAACTGAACTCGGTAGTCAGAAAAGACCATCTGCACTTTGTAACCACATCCTATTCAGCTGGAAAATCAAAGCTTTGCTCTCGCTGAAGCTAAAAGACCATGTCCAAAACCCAAGAAATAATGGTGCACTTACACTGTTGGCTATTCTTTGGAGCTGTAATGCCACGGTGCTGTGTTAGGATGTCAAAGGAGCAAGCCAATTTCGCACTTGGACAAAGAGTCATTATGAGAGAAGTACGAGTGACATCTGATAGGGATCCCATGGAGCATGGCGGAGAACTCTACCATCATTATCACCCAGACTGACTTTGATAAACCTGCTGGTGTTCTCAGTGTTCAATGTGACCTCGGCTCTAAAAAAGGGCTTGTTTTCCAAAGCACTGGGTGATTGCTATAAAGCGGGCTCCTTTTGTGTGTTCACCTTTGGTAAAAAAAGAAGAGAGACAGCTAAGTTGTCACTAGTTGCTTATAGCGGTTTTGATCTTCATGTC
Source organism: Pseudochaenichthys georgianus (assembly GCF_902827115.2). Lineage (NCBI taxonomy): Eukaryota > Metazoa > Chordata > Actinopteri > Perciformes > Channichthyidae > Pseudochaenichthys > Pseudochaenichthys georgianus. The sequence continues at coordinate 11,365,083 of NC_047521.1, read as the reverse complement.
CAACATCTTGGAATAACTTCTCTGCAGGAGAGTAGCTGGAACGAATTAGATTTGAAATGGATTTAGTTCTTTTTCTGTGACTGATAGATCCTGTCACACTAATAAAATAAACTAATAGACTCGCCCCAAAAAGTTCAATCGATGCCCATTGCCAGCAATGGAAAATTGCAACTGAGGCGTACAGTATAACTGAGACACATCCCTGATATTAGGAGCCAAGAAAATAACATCCTTCAGCTAAATGACTTCACTCACTGACAGTCTATGATTCTGTGTTAGGTTCACTTCCTTGCGGTTTTATTTCTTACCTTACCGTGGGGCCTTAATGATGCTGTGATGCCAACTTGTAGTCAATGTTCAGGAAGCAACCCCTAATTAAACACCTGCACTATCCATGTCAACGCCAACTGATCCCCCATTCTCTAAAAATAACATTCCAGGTTAAAAAAATATCTTCAATGAGTCGTCATGAAGACTTCATCCTTTTTTTCACTTTGTAGTATTTGATAGTATAACATTACAGAAATCCTTTTTGTACTTTGCACACCTTCAATGCATGACGTCTCCGTAGACAGAATGATAAATAGTTGTGTGGGTTTGGTGCAATGAATGACTCATTTCTAATAAGGTGCACTACATTATCCAAGAACCCTATTTAACAACTCCTTCTCTAGAGATTTACATTTTAAACTTCCTAGAATCCATATAAATCTTGATGAAATAGAGGGATCATGTGCGAGCTATAGGATGATAAAACACAATGACATTTATGCAGCACATGGTTGCCCACACACAAATAAAAAATGGATGTGCGTACCCTACATCACATGGAGTGGGTGAGCAGGGGTACTGAGAGTAATTTATAAAAAAAAAAGTTTGAAATTGGAAAAGGTAAATGCCAACGAGTAAATGCCAACTGTGCTGCTGACTATCAAAAATTATCTTTATTTTATATCATATTAAACTAAATATCTTTATATACATTTTAACATGTTTACTTAGACTCAAGAAAGTAGGATATACATAAATATTTTCATTATCTTCTGATATTTTGTTGACCAAACAATTAACCAATAGAGCCCATGTTAAAGTCTTTAAAACTATTTGTTTTGCCTGATCACCGTTCCTGCTGTCAATCAACTAATCCATTCATTGTCCAACCATGTATGCACAATCTAGCACTGTGTCCCAGACAAACACTGCTCCTCTGCTTTGACATTCATTTAATTTAATCATATTCTCAACAAAGTGCAGCATCTTAATGAATCACATCACCAGTAAGTGAGTAAGCCATATGAGAGCAGACATCTGCTCAGCTGTACAGTTGGCAGACATCTTCATTAGCACCAGCTTCGGTGTAAGCTAACACACACACAAACAGTCTTTTGTCAGAAGAGTGCTTTCTTCTTATGACTGCAGTGATCCAGGGCTGAAGTCGAATAGTCCATTTAGCTTAGGAACCTTCCTAAAGGAGTGAAATGACCCGGAAGTCCCTCAGGGGCAGCCATGATAAGTGCCGTTCGAATTCTCTAGAATGATGAGAATGATAGGAAAGGAGGTTTCAAACTTCCTTTATAACCTCCTTTAGCTTAGGAACCACTGGACCTCCCTAACCGACAGGAGAAGCGAAAATGCTTCCCCACAATGCCTTGCAGCCGCAGCATTTGCCGTCACTCAACAGTCGGCCGTTCACGGAAACAACCGATTATGACCGAGAAATGATATCATGAAAGTTACGGTGCTTATTAAGCATTTTAAAACATAGGTGGTAAGTTGCCAAAGTGCTTTGTTTTGAACGTTCATCAGTATTATAATCAAAAAGAGAAATATGAACGTTAGTTTTCACTGAAATTATCAAATAAAGTCAACATCTCAGTCTTTACTGAGCTGTGTGGAGTTTGTTCAACTTTTAAAAGATGTTTGAATGGTGATATACACAGTGATAGATGTTAAGGACTAACGTTTATAATAAATACATCTGTATTGATTTTAAGATCTTTAGTTCATACAATCATACGTATTGGGATCATTTGTATTAATGTGGACCGGAGGGAGAGGGTGACGAGCAGAAGTTTCACTTTCCTTTTTTATTTCAATTCCAACTTTGGTCCTGAAGAATATGTTTCTCTGTTGTCCACGTTCATAAAGCAAAGCAGCAGCATCAGAGCACGGTGCAGAGTCTCTAGATGAGTTTACAGTAGTCCCTCGTTCTTATTAAACATCCATGTTGTCGTCCGCTGTATAGAAAACTGTGGTTTCCATAGTTCCCCCACAGCAGCAGACGCACACAATGACGTCCGCTGGCGCATCATAAACACGTCGGATAGTGAAAGTGCATTCGGATTCTCTAAAGTACCGCAGTCTCTTCTCCTAAGTCCTTTTGAATTCTCCTATCCACTATCCCTTAACCCCGTGACGTTTCACTCAGAGGTCAAGGAATAGACGATAGGGTTAGAACTTAGGAGCTGATTTTTAAACTATCCGACTGCAGCCCAGCTCTGGGGTACCACAGGAAGTGGAGGGTTCTGATATCCTGCCAAGGTATAACAATAGGAAACCACTTTCATCCAGACCACAACATACAGTATACCCGTGTAATGTATATAGTGTACAAACACACACATATATACATTAAGAACCTTTGAGCAAAATGATACCACAAATGTTTATTTCAACCAAGTCAAAGAGGGGTTCTACTTTAATCCTGAACAGATCTGCTAAACGTTAGTCATCTGAACTTTCAATGGTATGAAAAAAATTGTTTTTGGTTACTAACATTGAATAAGACAAGGAGCCCACCTATGATGTGAGATCAACAAGCTTTTCAATCATAGTTGAAAGGCAACATTAAAATGTGAAGGAAACACAGCAGGACTGCAAACATTCCAGATATAGAAAAACAAAAACACATCGGTCATAGAGCAGCAGCCAGATATAATAGTATATTTCTATTAAAGCCCCTGGTTTCAATAGGTTTTTCTCTATAAACTCCAGTTTAATGGTCAAAAAGTCTATCACCTCCATGGCATATCACCTTCATATCGGAATTGATGGATGTAAACACTGTTAACATGCTTGATTATACTTTTTTGTTGACATTAAAGCATTACAAAATAAAAAGATGAGTAGCATATGGTTGCATAACGAAATGCAGTTGTAATCCATTTCAGAAAAACTCGAAATAATAAAAAAACAAAAAACTATTGTAAATTATCTGGGCATATAATGTGGCCGGAAAATTTGACATCAGGGAAACATTGTCAAGGCGCTAACTGTTTTAGCTGTATACGGTATATACATTTCCAAAAGAGAATCCTGTCAACTCCTAAGCAGCCTCACTTTACAGGGAGGACAAACGTCAGCAGTTATTCAGGGCTCCCAGTAGAGGGACAATACGTTATGGACCTTAGTTGTTGTGAGTCTGTGGGGAGAGCGTAATGCAGGTGAGCTGAGCAGAACAGTATGAAGGAGAGTGAGAGCGGAAGGAGGAGAAGAGGCAGCAGTTTCACAAGCTGTTAACTGCGTTTAGGACAATGCTCATATCTGCTCTGATTTAATGCGTGTATCCTACTCTTTTACAAGAAGAGCATTAGAGCAAAGAAACTGATGTACTGTGTGGGAAGCAGACCCTTCTGAATGCTTCTAGTGCCTGATGAACAGTTGAATTATACACAGAAATAAAACGAATTTCAAACATTAAACTAACTGGACTTGTTTGAACAAACTAATTTAAGATATCAAGCTTTTATAGTCGAGTCTGTAATCAGTAATAAGTCACTAAACACCACCTGTTCAGTGTATATCAAAGAATGGTTAGTTTAAGGTACTAATACCACAGGACAAGCCAATAACTAAGAGAAAAGTATTCAAGGATTCAAAAGGACATTTTATTGACATTTTCTTCCTAGCGTCATGCAATTATCTACAAATAGAACTTTAAAGCGTCATGATTAGCGTTCTGTATTTGTGGTCCTGTGCAAACTCCTTTAAATAACACCATTTTATGTTGCTACCGCATACGGGCGGTGGTGGCGAAGTCCATAGGGAGGGACTGGCTTGGCAACGGAAGGTCACCAGTTCAAGTCCCGGAAAGATCAAGTGCTACCGAGGTGTCCCTGAGCAAGGCACCGTTCCCTACACGGCGCCGTACATAATGGCAGCCCACTGTGACTCCTAACACTAGGATGGGTCAAATGCAGAGAAACCGTTTCATTACATAGAACCTGTACTACGTAATGACAGGTTGAATCTTCAATACGGGATTCAGAATTTGGCAGCTTAACAGCAATTACACAAAAGCATATGGTGCATTTTAGACATTTGGCTTATTTGTTTGAGTTCTCAATAAGCTAAACACAGACGTTACCTCTAATTTGGGAAAAACATGTCTTTAAAGTGGTAAAAACACCCGAGTCATAGCCAATGCAAAGAGTATTTAAGATGTGAATAATTTAGATGAATCTTTTGATGTGGCTCATTTGTTCTCTGTGCATATTGGTTTATATGCCCAGAGCAAAAAGTAATTTAGTGGCATCTTCCAATGTACCGAGTAACAGCGGATGTAATAAAAGGAGAAATGTCCCAGTCATGCACAAAGCACTACAGAGGTATCTCTATTGGTCCTGTTGTTACATAACTGTTAGTTATCGCGTGGCAACAACAAATGCTAATGCAGGTCTTTTTTTAGCTCATACTACCGCGGTTGCTGCTCCACTTTTCCTAACCTCACCTGTGTACCCAGTTATAAATATGACCTACATAACACAATGTATTCTAGTGGGGGACTAATAGGCTTATGTTGGTTATGGTTTCCACGTGTTTTTACTCAAATAAAAGACAGCAAATGTTGTAAGCCAATATTAAGCATATTCATCAGTCCAGTAAAGCCCTTAAAATGGAATCTATATATGTAAATAATTATTACATTGAAATATTTAAGTTGCAACTTTGAGATGTTGAAATGATGAAAAAAATAAAAAGTTATGAGACTAAATCTAACTACTGGTACTAGCATCGGCGTATATAAATACATTTTAACTTAATTGTCAAAATGCAGAATAAAACAATTAAAAAACTCCTCGCAATGTTCCCTTCTGTCTGACCCCCTTTTCCATTATTACAATAATAACATGTTCAAAGCTAGACTAGCTTTTGTATTAGCTTGTGTTAGCTATGCGGATTGCAGACATATGTGCATTGGTATTTATGGGGCGGTGGTGGCGAAGTCGATAGGGACTTGGCTTGGCAACTGGAAGGTCACCAGTTCAAGTCCCAAGTGCTACCGAGGTGTCCCTGAGCAAGGCACCGTTCCCTACACTGCTTCCCGGGAGCCGTTCAAAATGGCAGCACACTGCTCCTAACACAGGATGGGTCAAATGCAGAGAAACAATTTCCCCACGGGGATTAATAAAGTATATCAAATCATGTCAGCTGATAGAGTATCAAGAAATATGAGAAATATGGAAAATATTTGAGGTAATTTAGAAACAGCATGTACAATATTGAATTTGTATAATTTTTCCATGGTAAAACATCCAGCCTAATAAATACATTTGAAGGATCCCTTTCTAAAATATTTGTTTTCATTGATTGTTGAAAAAAGAAAAATATCATATAGGATATCATTTTTGTTATTTAACTATAAACAGTGTTGGTTTGGCTATGAAAGAGAGTATCTATAGTTCTGTCTTTGAGATATCTCTAACAATGATTCCTGTATGATGATGTACCTGTCCCAAACATGACGTTGTTGCCCCCCCCCCATGCAGTAAAGCCCCGGGCCTATGACCCTGACCACAGAGGTATGTGTGGAGGACATGGAGCAGCACGATGGTGGCACTGGGCCAGAGTGGTGACGCATATGAGAGTAGCTGAGTGCGTCAGGCACTGGCTGACAGCACCACAACTCAGCAGTGTCCTGGATGGATGGAGGTGTTATGATGGAGGAAGAAGGAAGAAATAGAGAATGTGTGGTGTGTGTGTGTGTGTGTGTGTGTGTGTGTGTGTGTGTGTGTGTGTGTGTGTGTGTGTGTGTGTGTGTGTGTGTGTGTGTGTGTGTGTGTGTGTGTGTGTGTGTGTGTGTGTGTGTGTGTGTGTGTGTGTGTGTGTGTGTGTGTGTGACAAAGAGAACTAAATGAAGGGGGAGAAAGGAAAGAGTGATGTTCCCTGACTCCCACACTCCCATCCGATGCTGAGAAAAGCTGTGTCGCAGCACTGAGTGGGTGGGCTTCATTTGAAAAAAGAAATACAAATAAAAAGCTAGTAAAGAAGAGTCTGGGAAAAAAACTAAAAGCATCTCCTACCTTCAGTCTGACACATCAGTGGGGTTACATCACAGCATTCTGTGATGGAAACTAAGCATGCAGCAAAAATAACCAAACGGAAATGTAAGTGTTGTAGGGATCTTTAGCATTGGCTGCCTTGAGACTTGGAGGGGGCGCTGAGGATGAGCAGTGACATAGAAAGCTAGTATGGTTCTTGGTCTGCCTCTAGGCAATCCACTGAGGAGCGATGCTTTTGTTTCAATCCATTTTTAATCCCAGACAATCACACACAGAGGGACCACAGAAGCACACATGCCACCTGTACAACCTCCTACTTAATTTCCCCCTTGCACGTTCCTCCATCACTTTTACAAGCAACAAGAGAATGATAATGCTCCTTAATTTTTATTTAGTTTTAAGCCTCTTTTTGCACATTAATACACAATCCCCAAAAAATGCTTATCCCAATCTCCCAGAGCCCGAAGTAGTTTCTTTACCGTTTTAATCAATTAACAGCCCAAAACCCAAATGAAAATAGTTGGAACAAAAAAAAATATGATGATGATGATGATGATGATGATGAAATTAATGATTACAGTTTCAGCAATTAATTCTCCAAACCCCTGCCCTTAGCAATCAAATGTCTTCACATGCTGAAGTGGACGCATGAACCACCGTTAGGGACTCTGGATTTTATAGATTTTTGAGGGTCAAACAAAGGACAAAAAAGGACAATGGAGCTAATGTTAGCTTCATTAGCTAGCTAGCCAAAGCAGATGAAATCTGCATGTGATGGTTTGTCGTTTCAGCTGTACACATCGAAAGTTGCTGCCTATAAACAAGAAGCCTGCTTTAGTCTTTGCTTTTTGAAATCAAGGATCCTTAGCCTTAAAACATACTTAAATCTTATACCATGATTACTGTTAGTGTTCTCCAGTTTCTTAGTAAAATTCAGGCCAATTTCAAGCATTCTTTAAGATGTACATTCAAGCTTTTACAGTACCTTACAGCCATAGTAAATCACATATTTATATAGAGTACATACGATATACAGTATGCTGATTATGCACTACTTATTTACATTAAATCAGATGTTACTGTGCCATAGAATTATGTTTAATCGTGACTTCATCCGACAGAAGGGTAACTTCTTTAAGTAATAAGGTTTCATGTTTCAGAATGTGTGCCCTATTTGTACTAGGCATGTTATACAACCTAAGTATCAAGCAGTTTCAATCTGTTAACCAAATCTGTGCAAGAACAGAAGGCTTGACCGGCTAAGCATCAGTAAGTGTTATAAATAAATGAAGAGAGAAGTAAACATTTGACAGCATGCTAGGCCGACACCATCATACTGCATCTACTGTCCAGGAAACAGCATCCGTGGTTATTCTGTTGTTTCGCTTAATCTACACATCTCAGGCGGCAGCATAAGAAAAGCATCACCTCCAGTTCCTTCTGACCTCTGGCTGTCCACAGCGAGAGGAGGAGCGCCTGCGACTCCAGCTAGGGTTGCAGATGTCTCTCTCTTTACCGACGAAGAGTGTTTAATGAGAAAAGGTTGGGATCCTGATAAAGTCACACAGGGCGGCTGAGAAAATAAGAAAGCTCCTGCTGCAGTCAGTGCTTGTTTATTACAGTGGAAGATATTTACTGCCTTTTGAATAGATGCCTCAGTCAATGACAGCGATTACCATACAGCAGCTTAAAGATGAAAACCGCTAAATTTGATCCTTATTCCTGTTGCCATGGGGCCTCTTGGGATTTGTACGCTTCACAACAAAAACCTGAAATGTGGAGAAGTTTGTACCCATCACTTATTGCAAAGTTATGCATTAGTTTTGCTCTGTAACAAGGCAAGACGCAACAATTATTTTCCCTCTTTACCTCGGCCTTTCACAAAGAACATTTTGACAACTTGATGGTTAGAAAAACAGATACCTCAAAAGTTAGAATGCAAAGGTGAGAAGTCTTGCCTTAAAAATACAAAGCTAAATTCACGTTATACAATTCAGACCACTCTATGCAGTTTCAATGACACAGTAGATTAGTAGACGATGCCACATTTAAATTCTTCTCTCGCAAATTCAGACAATTTAACTTTACACAAACTGCCTGCAGGCTGTATGACTAATGAAAAGTGGACTCTAAAATAAGTAATGTTTCAATATATATTCACCTCATTGGGGGGAACTGTATGCTAGTACCACAAAAAGCCTTCCAAGAAAATAGAAAGTCTTAAAAGAGTAACCAAAAAAATTATAAGTTTATCTATTTATATAATGATGTAATGCTTGGTACACTTTTATCAGGGCAACAGAGTGCATCTTTCCTTGTGGAATAAACATCAAAATGCCGAACAAACAACAGACACAAAGCGAACAGTGTCTTCAGAATGGCACAAAACCACAGCCGTAAAAGAGGGAGGGTGTTTGATGTTGGGAAGAAAAAAGGGCAGCGGCAGACAAGACAAGTGTCATTTTGTTTTTCTCCTCGTTCCAATCAGAGTGCAAAGCTTTCAACCTGCAAGTGGGGAACAATTAGGGGAAGAGATGGAGGAACAGAAAGAGGGCATTGACTGTGGCCATAGTAACAGATGAAGCGTGGAGGACGGAGAAAGGTGAAGTAGAACGACGAAAGACACTGTCCTTGCAACGGCGCCCTCCTTCACGGAGCCCTGTAATTCTTCTACTATGCTAGCACACAGCAGTGCAATAATTCACTCCCTTCTCAGTGTCATTGTGACGTTAGGAGAAGGACAATTCTACACACACCCACGCACCGTCTCAATTGCAATGGAGATAGATCTACAACTGTATACAAGCAGGCCTGAATTATGAAATACACATTAAATATAGAATAGACTAGGGGTTTGTAGAGCCTGCAGTGCCACGGCAGACACTAACACTCACACGGTGAGGAGAAAGTAGGCTACGCTGTGTGGCTGGATGTCTTTTATCATTATCGTGACAGCTACAGCCTATAGTACAGTAACCATGTGTACTATATTTAGAATGATAAAAGTGAATGACATATGTACGCCTTCTAACCTGAATTGCTGCATCGTTCTTACTGTATTTGACACTGTGTATTCGTCAAGATGGATTGACTTAAACTGAACATTGTATTAAATGTATAAACTGAACTTAAGAAATAAACTGCTGTCAAGTTCCGAAAACTTTGAAGACAGAGATTCCTCAAAGCCAATCAAGTGTTTGTTCAGTACAAAGAATTCAACAAGGGGTTACAAACTCCAGGATATGGGTCAGTGTGTGTGTGTGTGTGTGTGTGTGTGTGTGTGTGTGTGTGTGTGTGTGTGTGTGTGTGTGTGTGTGTGTGTGTGTGTGTGTGTGTGTGTGTGTGTGTGTGTGTGTGTGTGTGTGTGTGTGTGTGTGTGTGTGTGTGTGTTGTATTGTTTTTCGCAGATCCAGCGTGAAAGTCTAACATCAATGTTTCATGTGCAGCCTGCAGCTGAGCACTTAATGCTGTTTGGGTGCAGGCCAAATCGTTGGTGCTTTCCTAATCTAATCTGGCAGGATATTGTAGACATTTTTAAGAGGGGTATTCATTGTTTTTGAGCTGGTGTTTCGATTATACTGCTTTAACACTTTCACAAAGGTCGAAATGTAAATGGCTGTGAATAATAGTTTTACTTGTAATCGTTTAATTGTCGGTTGAAAAATAGGACAAAGTGAAAGATTGTTCATCACAGTGTCCTTAAAGACTGTAGGTGACATCCTGAAATGTCTTGGTTTGTCCAACCAGCAGTACAAAGCCCAGAGATAACCCACTTATCCTCATATAATAGAAGCTGGAATGCAACTGAAAGCTGATGGCTGTTTGGATGAAAAGTGACTGAAACAATCATTTGGAAAAACAAATAGATTCTGTTGCTTGACTCGTCAATTAATTGGCTGTTTCAGCTGTGAACGACAATTATTTATTTATTGTTGCACACACAACCAAATCTTTCAAAACCACATGGAGCCAAAACCAACCATTAAACCATTCTGGTTCTTATTTGCCATTTTTATTAATTACAATAAAAGATTCAATGGCAAGGGGTAAACTGGAGAATAGAAAATGTGGCTGAAAATTATTATTAATGTAATCTTTCCATTTGAATCTTTTTTTTTTTAAATAATTCTTCAATTGTTTAGTTTAAAAGATGTTGAAAAATAAACAATAAAAGTTCTCACACTTTAGATAGTTGTTTGGTCTGCCAAACAATCAACTTATAAAGCGATTCATGAAGTTGTATAAGACTACAGTCAATCAACAATTTATTTCGGCACTAGAGGGGATGCACCTGTTACAATGTATCTTCACATGTGTGGAACAACATCAGACCTGCCAGAGTGGATACATACATCTGGAGGCCTGATTGAAACCAGCGAGTGTCAGCAGGAGTTACAGTTACTGAGAGTGGCAAACATGGCCGCCCCAGACGGAGGAGGAGGAGGAGGAGGAGGAGGAGGAGGAGGAGGAGGAGGAGGAGGAGGAGGAGGAGGAGGAGGAGGAGGAGGAGGAGGCAGACAGACAAGTACAAGCAGACTGTAGGTTTGAAATCAGAGATCGCACCATAACATGCCATCAAACAGGCGGTGGGACGCATTTGGACACACAGCTGGCGTGGGTGTAGCCGTTGTGGCCTTCGTAATTGCAGCTTTTTTTGTTAAGTGAACCGACGCCGCCGTTCACTTATCCAATGTTGTGTTTTGCTGCGTTTTATCATGCGGTGAAAAGCAACACAATATTCCTCAGTATGCTCAGCTAGAGAGGGCACTTCCTGCTATTCAAAGGCAAACGGCGTTGAGCAGCAATAATGAGCCCATCCACAGCAAGAGGCACAATGAAAGCCCAGTTTCACCAGACTGGCAAAAGACAACAGGATGCCACTGAAGAAAGGGGGGGCTGATAAGTCCTGCATGGCATCAAAAATATAAATGGGCCACGACCGTGTGATTTCATATTTCTCATGACCAAATGCACAATTCAGAAGGCGGTTTTGTTCATGCAGGATCCCGGGTCTCTTTGTGTGTCAGTGTGTGGTATGCTGAGATGAGAAAGGATGAGAAATTGTGATGGAAGTTAGAAACAAATGATCAAATAGTTGAAATAATGGAGAGGCAGAATAAAGGATGGCAAACGGTTAGCACCTGTAATAACGAGAATAAATGGATGATGAATGGGTGGAAGGAGTGGGACTTGACAAAAAAGGAAGATGGGGGGGTGTCTGAAAATATCCACTCCAGAAGGAATGAAAAGAAAGGAGCGGACTGATGTAACGAGAAGCTGATGATGAAAATATTAAGAGCGTTTGGATTGATGGAAAGAGATGAAGGAGGAGGAACAGAAGCCGCCGTGATGAATGGAGGAGACAAAGATGAGCAGGGAAATGACTCCGAGGTGGGAAAACCTGAAAGGACAAGTTTCGGTTGTGAGATGATGTGGATGAGAAGGACTTGAGAAGAAAAAGGAAGAGGGGGAGGATGGGATGGATTGGTGAAGACTCATTAGCCTACGTATGGCTGGTGCATTAAGCCTTCACCACTCGACTGTTTTATCTCCCTCTCTCTGCGCTCCTCCTTTTGTTCTCCAGAAATATCTGAGTGGGAGGGAGAGAGAGTAATAGTGTGCGAAAAGGAAGGAGAGAGTTACAGTAAGTGAAGTGATGACAGAGTGAGGGGGAGAGAAAAAAACAAGAGCGACAGAGAAAGTAGATGACTGTAGAAAAGGCATATCAAATACTACATAGTATAATGCTAATAGGATACCTGAGAATAACTCATGACATTACCAATAGGGCTGTTGAGATCTAGTTGCACACATGCCTTGGTGATTATCAACTTCACTATTGATGTTTTCTGAGATTTAGAGGGTTAAAGAAGAAGAGCATGCTGCTACTAAACCTGTATGTACTCTTTATCCTTTATCAGAAATCGATAAAGAATTGGATGTATAGGAGCAATCGATAATTGAATCAGCATTGATGAAATATTTTCAGTTTCAACTGCATTTTAATGAAATGTGATAAAAAGTATTTTAATGAAATGTGATAAAAAGTATTTTAATGAAATGTGATAAAAAGTATTTTAATGAAATGTGATAAAAAGCACATTAAGTCTAAGGAAAATGGGCAGTAGCACTTAAATGAAACAGCAAAGGCCTCTTGAATTATGAGTTGTTTAAATCGTCAGCAGTACAATTAGCTTGAATGATTAGTCAATTCATCTTAATAACTGCTATTTTGATATTTAAACAGTATTACTCATTGTTTTTTGTCCCTTCTGATTTATTTGTTGTGTTCCCAGATCTTAAGAATGTATTGAATGAAGGCAACATTATTATAACAGATAATGACGATGGCTAAAGCTATAAAAAGAGGATCCAAGTTCTAGAGTTGTGGAGATCTCTTAACAAAGTAGCTATGAACACTGAAGAAAACACTTGAAGTATTGTTTATACCTAAGTTTCAGTACTAAAACCAAATCAGTATTTTTTGCAAAAGATAATCACATTTTTCTAAGAAAACTCCTAACAAATGTAGCCAAAGATCTCACCATTAAATTGTTATGCTCACACAAGGAACCATAAAAAACACCTACAACTCTGATCTGATTAAAGAATAAACAAACATTTTAGTTTCAGTGTTGTCCATTTTTCTACACTCCAGAATTCTGGTCTTTTAAAAAAATGGTTGAGGTTTAAGACCCAGCCGTTGAGGGGTGAGACTGAGAGGTCACAAAACAGAGAGGTGACACCTTTTTGACAAAACCAATGGGAAACAGGAAGAAGCAATAAATAATAAACTTGAAGAGAAAAACATTGACAGATATTACATGAAGAACACAGTGAATCACTATCTCACATTGTCCTCTTCTACTAGCCATCTGTCACACACTGTGGCCTCTCTGGTTCACTCACTCTATATTTGTTTTCAGTATTTATCTACACACCCACACCCACACAAACACACACACACACACACACACACACACACACACACACACACACACACACACACACACACACACACACACACACACACACACACACACACACACACAAACACACACACAATGACCATGCTTAAGGTGTGGCACAAATGCCGCCAATACACTCACTGCCGGGGTCAAGGTGACACCGGGCACCAAGCAGACGAGTCAGAGAGAGGGTTTGACAGCAGTGAGAAAACAGACACTCACCACTGCTCTCTTAAATAACATACTTGAACCCTTCACCTTTGAAAAAGACACAGCGAGACGCCTACACAAAGCGAGAGCTGCTCAGACTTGCACTGGGAGACGAGCGAAACCCTGAGAAACAATTAACAGCTGAAGCCTGATGAATGGTGTCTCTTTCCAAAGACAGTTTTCCACCACTCCCACCATTTACAACTGAGATGACATCCGAGCAATCCGTCCATCAATCAATCCGTTCCTCCCGCCCAGATTCACCGGGCTCACCTTTGTCAGTCGAGCGCCTCGTCTGCCCCGGCAATACAAATCCTGCACCATAGTGAGGGAGATCCTAAACAGAAAGGAGGAGATTGTAGGGGCACGGAGAGGAAAAAAACAACGCGGGGAGAAATGCCAGAAAGAAGAGGACAAAAGATAAAGGGAGAGAATAGAAGGGAGAAGAGGGAGAGAGCGAGAGGAAGAGAAGGAGGTAAAGAATGCCCCAGACAGGCAGAGAGCTCTCCACAATGTGAGCAGCGAGGGAGGGCGAGCACCAGGTGTCAGTACGCATACACTCAGTGAGCGGCGCAGGCACGCACGCACACACACACACACACACGCACGCACACACACACACACACACACACCAAGGCATACCGGCAACTCTCTCACTCTCTCCCTCCTCCTCCTCTCTCTCCGCCAGCAATACATCTCTCTCTCATCCTCCCTCACTCTCTCTCTTCTTTCAGCCAGGGCAGAATTCCTTAACTCTTTCAAATCCACTGATCTCCAAGTACAATCGCTATTTTTATTTTCACTCTTGCTTACAAAGCTGAATGATGAATTATTTTGAAGTGGAAATCCTAATTTGAAAAATCGTAAATAAAAGCAAATATGAAGTCCATTTTTTGGACTACTTTACAGCTAAAAAAAAAGGCAGTTGAAACAGAGTTTATGAACCTATTAGCATCCCTCTGCATACCACAGGGCTTTGTTACAGCAGACATTAATGATGAGTAATGACATTAAGGATGGCTCATTTATATCTAACCGTCCCAGTAAGCCATGACAGTGAGTCAGCATGCATAACACCAAACCATGAAAGAGACAAAGCGTAATAGAATTTAGCCATCTTTTATGTTAGCAATCAAGCTAGCTGGCAGGTAGCTCAGTAGTTGTCGAGGATTAAAAAACAGTCAGTTGACCAAGTTTTTGAAACATACCACATTACTTTAAATCAAATAATTTTTGTTTCAAGCTCATCACACCAAAAACTCTGAATCAAGATGTCTCAGGGCTTTGAAACCACAATAATCAGTCAATTGCATCATTGTCCAGTTGTGTAGCTGATCACCAAAACTAAGAGCACTTTCAGATGTAACAACTTGAATATTATTGCAAATTGTCATGTATAGTACACCTAGTGCAAAATAACTTAATAGACATGGACAAAAACTGTGATGTTTAATACTGTATAAATATATCTCTTGCTCATATGTCTTGCTATGTTGCCAACAAATACAAGACCGGAGTTACATTTTTAGGAAATAATGATCTATACTTACTGTGTCCTGCTACATTTCTAAAGCTTGTTTATAGATAAGAATGACATCTTGACTTGTTTTATTAATAAAATAAATAGACAGCTCTACCTTGTCAGAAGTATGTTGCTCTGATTGCTTTCATACTTTTATGTAGTCTACTAAATTAAATCATATTTTGTTCTAATATCAACACTATCTTTTAGGATTTTACTGCTGTTTTTTAACCTTGAGTTCAAGTTTCCTGTTCAATCAGCTTTAGTAAATGCAACAATGTCCCAAATTGTGACTTTAACATTAAAGCTGTAGGCAGACAAATGTAGGTAGCGAAATAAACTTGCATGAACTTCAGGCATCATGTACACAACCAAGCAGTATAACCTGATCTAGCGACTGATTTTACAATCAAAAGAACATTATCAGTCACAATTCACTCTTGTACGTCAAGTCAAGTCTTTTGATGGAAGAAAGAAAGTGGAGAATTCATGATTGACAGGCGTGATTAACAGCTCTGAGTGAAGAAGTCACCAGCTGGAGGCTTGGGATTAGTACAAACTTTAGCTTTGCATAATCGTTTGGAGCATGTGTAATAGAACATGTTTCAATTTCATTTTAAAATAATTTAAAGAGTTTATGGTTAGTTGGTGTGTCTTCATAGCCAAACAGCTGGCGTGATGACGAGCAGCTAGGTCACTCACATCAACCAGCTATGTTTGTGCTCGGCTTATGATTGGCTTGGACCATACCTACAGCTCCAGCCTCCCGAACACTACTCTGCAGAATCTGGCTGCTGATGACTTTTACATTTCCAAATGGCTGCTCCCATTTCTGGGATATTTCGGCGTTATGTTTGGGAAGAAGTTGAAAGGCCTTCTTTATCAAAATATCACGTTTTAGACAGAGACTGGGATCCAGAAGAAACAAGTGTGCTTGTTTCTGGGACTTGCGGTGCGGAAGTTACATGCAAGTTTCTCTCTATAACGCCACAACTATTTGGCCGAGATGCACCAAATTCAACATTGCACTTAGTTTGGTGCTCGTGTGTGAAGTCAGTGAAGTGAAGTTAATCAGATGAACATTTCTTAAGATATGCAAAGGACTCATACACACAGAAATGTGTTAATGTACAGTTAGAGAAGAGAAATAAACTCATGAATAGTCTCAGTAGTGTTAACATGTTCATGGCCTATCGCTTTCCATGACCATAAAAAACTGCCAACATTATCCCTGCTTAGTTGCCACCTAAGATGGGACACCATATTTAGGTCACAGTAACACCAACTGCTGAATATCAGTCACGCCTCAGCCGTGAACACGTCCCTTTAATCAAGCGGTCAGCACTATCATAGAATTTACACAAATAATCAGAAGGTAGGATGCAACAAATGCTCTTACATTGCAAAGTTTCGGCCTGAATCAGCCTTAAAGAAAAACCATAAAGAAACGGAAATGAAATAAATGGATATGCCAAAGAGTCATACCAGGAAAGTGTGTAGAGCTAAGACAAGGGACACAGTGAGACAGAGTGAACAGGAGTGAGACTTCCCACTATTGACGTTGTGATCAGAGAGTGGAGGAGAGGTTAGACCAACGCTTCTCTACCTACGCATCACGCAGCCCACTCCCTACTGCTAGAACTAGAATGTACGGTTGCTTTTTCAAAAAGGGCTGCATGGGAGAGACACAGCAGCGGACAAATGTGCTGCTGGCCTTCATTTAAATGTCACAGAATCTCCACAAAGTGAGATGAATTACTCAGAACATTGTGGGAACGGCCGTCAAACCAACAGCGATGTCAGTGTCAGCGGGATATTCAAGAGCCCGCAGTGGGCAGTCTTACATTTTAGACATGCATCACAGTCTTTCAGATGTGAGCAGTGATCGAACCAGAACTGCTGAATGCAGAAAGTAGACCCTTCGTCATGTTTCACACATCAGAGTGTCCTTAACAGAAGAAAAAAAAAAAGAGAGCAAGAGGACGTGCTTCACTGTGATTATAGCGACAGTGGTGATACAAAAGGAACAATGTGCAGCTGAGTACCATTGGTAGCATTGAGTACCAGCTATTAGAGCAAAGAACGCACTTGACAGTATGGTGGGGTATTCAGCAATGACAATTACTGTATACTAGGGGTCGACCGATAATCGGTTTGGCCGATTATCGGGGCCGATATTCCGCATTTGACCGATTATCGGTATCGGCCTTTTTATATCAAATTGCCGATAAAACTTTGGCTCTGATGCGGCCGTTTCTCTGGCTGCAGTCACCACTCTGTGTACACGAGCAATGTCCCGCCCACAGCGCTATCTGATAGGCTATTACTGAAGATTTCCGGGCGGGAGCCAGCCAGAGAGGCGGGACCTTCTCAGATTACAGGCAGGTGCGAAAGAACGCAGACACAGACTGAAGCAAGCAGCAGCGCTGAGCGGCAGAGCCATACATGTGTTAAACCGAAGTTCAATAAACATCCCTATCCCCTATGCTGAAGTTGCAAAAACACCACGATCTTATGATCCAATTCTATCAGTTTCCCAGTTACACAGGGTGCGTGCAGCGTCTCGCAGCGGAGTAACTGTGGGGGGGGGGGGGGTGGAGCCTCGCAGTTTTTCAGGTTGATATGCGAAGCTCATTAGCTAGCCAACATGTATCTAGCAAATGTTTAGCAAAATATTAGAAGTGAGGCTACTAGACTAACGTTAGGTCTACTGTAATAGCCTCATTTTTAATAGTTTGCAAAACATTAGCTAGCACTAGTGTTTTGCAGTTGCTAGCAGCTTATTGGGATTTCATGCTAGATAGACAGATATAATAAATTAAGCATTATTGTTAGTTAAGCATGTCAGCCTGCAGCCCCACTTCTTGTCTCTCTAACTCATTGCAGATGGCTGCACTAAAGAAAAGGGCACAGAGAGGAAACCAGTTGTAAGATGTTTAAAAGTTAATTAAACATAATATAGGCTATGCTTAAATGCATTTCAAAGAAGTTGTGTTGAGTTGTGTTGGAGTTTGTGTTATTCTACATTTTGACACCAAGATTTTATTTGTTACTGCAAATGTATATCGGTTCCAAATATCGGTTATCGGTCTCCTTGATTACTAATAATCGGTATCCGTATCGGCCTTGAAAAAGCCATATCGGTCGATCCCTACTGTATACTGTCTTTACATTTTTCTTAAAAGCACTTCATGTACTGTATGAGGAAAGGGGGCCTTTTCACAGCACACATTCTGACTTGGGAAACAACACTGTAAGGTTATGCAACAAAATAAGTTTGTTAGGTTAATGCCTTTGTTTTTTCTGCGCCATTTGGTTTCACCAAATGTGCAAGCCTGGAGTAAATCTGGCAAGAGACTGTGTGAATTATATTAATGATATATAAGATATAAATGATATGGTTCTGATAAATTGGTGAACTGGTTCTCCTTGCTAACTCCCACTACTCTATACTCCGACCATTGAAAGCACCAATGTTTGAAGGATAGGGCCACGGACCAATTTGAAGTATTTCACACCCTGGGAGGGAGAAATTGTTGGATGACAGCCTGCACGGACCCTGAAACCGAAGCAGTGAAATGGAATCCCACTATCATTAATTTTACTATTTACACCTGTGCTTTTACTGTTTTGACACGTCAAAATGTCTTCTGTGAAAAAGGCCTATGCATGGAGACACATAACTAAATGTTTTAAGGGGAAATTAAACCACATCTCAACTGTAGTTAGCCCCATTCATGCGTTGCTCTTCATGTGTGAAGAGCATTAACGTTAATAGCTAATGCTTCAGCGAAAGATCTTTTTTTATGATTAACTGACAAATAATAAAGTATTTAAAATCTCAAGCAACTGTGAGAAATGCCAATCACACTGTGCCAGACATCAAGGTGACATCTTGCCTTGTCATTCCAGCAGTTTGAAATCGACAGATATGCAATTCAAAGAGCTACAAAATGAAATAAAAATGGTTGCATGCCCTTTATCTATTTTGGATTTACTCTAAATGAGTAACTCCATTTGGAGAAAAAAAATCTCAGTGACTCCTGTTCTCTGGTATTCAGAAAAAAATAACTCTTCATCCGACTGATCTGATTGCTATCGTAATGTGAGGAGTACAATTGCTTGATTTCCTTTGGAGAAGCAAAATAACTGCTGTTGCAATGAACACTACAGAATGGCCACAGATTTGTCCTGATTTCAGCTGAATCCGCTTTCTGGCCTTAACATGACACTCAGAAAGGATCATAGAAGAGGTTTCAGGGCGTCACATTCTTGAGCCTGGCGAACCCAAAGGAGGTAATTCACTAGAGGCACATGGGTGGCTGTGATAAGGGCAGAATGTGCATTAAGTGGCGCCACTGAACCGTAATGATGGGCCCAATAAGTGCCTCCCACACTCCACGAGATAGGAGAGTGCCACTGCTGACACTTCGGGCAAGTCGACTATCAGGCCCCAAGCCCTCTCCACACTCCGTCTGAATTGTCTCTGACCTTCAGCCCACTTACGTTTTGCTATAGCTTTGTAACTATGGTTACCCGCTGATGAGGCCACAGGTGCCTGCCGAAGAGGTTGGCAGCTTCGCCGGCCGCTCGTCGCCCACCGGTGTGACAACGGATATATTATCTGTGACCTGTCGCTGGGAACAACTTCTCCTGATCTGTGTTGTTTTGGGAAGAGGCTGATGGAGTCTTTCTACTGATGACCTTTGTTGTCAGCACTCGTAAAAACCCTCAACATCAACTCCGCACCGAGGGAAGACTTTCTTGTATGAAGAGAGAAATGTTCATGACAATAGGCCTCATGCAACAACAACAAAAAAGTCAACTCCAGATGCACCGAACATACTTAGCCAATAAAAGGTGCTCTTACCCAGGTTTACTGATTGATCTCTTAAATCTGCATTAGTGGCGGATGTTTATCATTAGCATATGTAATGTCCCCTCAACACTATGTATGGGATGGAGTAGTGATGCGTGTAAATACAAAACTAGAGATGCAATTTTTCAGACTGTACAGGAAAATAAAAGGATCTTTCGGAAGTTAAACACGTTTAACCATGCAAGGGTCTTCAAAGTCTACATTTTGATCAATGGACCTGTTAAGCCCTGAGTCTGTTTTTCAGGTCTCAGGCTCGAAAAGGCATTCCCAGAACAAATGACTATATCTTCACTTCTAAAAGGGGTAAATTAATAATCTTTTTTCTCAAAGCAATGATACACCTGTGAGTTGGATGTAGAAAAGTCAGAATCAATATAGATGTTTTTATTTTAAAGTAAATTCAGATTGAACATAGTAAAAAAATATAAATTATAGTTTCCGTCTAAAAAAAAACATTACTTATAGTGAAAACCACCCTTGAATGATGGGATAGTAGACTAAAAGCTTTAGGAATCCAAACTATAACATATAATACGTACCCTGTATCAAGATTGATGCAAAACAAGTGACATTTGACCTTTTTAGAGAGGTTTAGCAAAAACCCACTTCTGGGGTCATTTGGGTGCATTGCCATATCCGATTTTGGTGATTGACACCTCCTTTGAACCGTTCGAGCCAATAGAATCCTAAATCCACCTACACCATACCATTGAGGAGTGAGAGTGATGCGCACACAGTTTGCCCAAACCGAAAGCTATGTTACGCTCTGAAAACTAGGCTTATTGCCATACATATGATGATGGATTATCAGTAATCATTTCAAAGGGACACAGAGACATTGGATTAACCTTCAGCAGCGTTTATATGCGTTTTAATGCCATTGAACACAACTTTTGATCAGAAAACAGCAAAGGTTAGACATATTTATTACTTATTGTAAGTCGCTTTGGATAAAAGCGTCAGCTAAATGCAATGTAATGTAATATTTGCCATTTTGGCTCCGTAAAGCTACGTTGTGTGTTGTCTGGTTTTGCTTTGGCTGCCGCAAGTTTTGGTCGCTCAGTGATGATACTTATACCAATGGAATCCGCAGATCGGATGTGATGTGCTATGTGCGTTAGCACTTATTCGCTTAGTGCTAATTCAGAGGCTTGGAGTTAGACTTGTGTTTTGTTTCGGTAAAAGTAGTTCATATTGTCAAGTAGCTGAGTTTCTTCCCGTTAAGTAGGTATGACATTCATAGTTTGTTAAATGTTAAGAAGCCCTCAGACGCTGTCTCTTGCAAGATGTTGCCCGCTTAGCAGGTTAAGGCCAAAATAAGACAATGTTGTTGTTTTTTTAACTTAAAAGAGTGCTCTCTTTAACGAATGTAAAAAAAAAACATTGGCAGAGCGCTGTGGAGCCCTTTATTACCGTATTTAATCAAAACCACTCTAACCACTATTGTATAATCAACATCGCCCCTTTTCTTTTTATAATCTATTTGGTTTTTGATCTATTTCTTTGAAATTGTTATTTGAAGTGGCTGCACATAAAAGGCAGAGTGCTAAGAAAAGGCCTTGGGCAGCACTCTTCTAAAGGTAGCGGAATATAATGTGGACAAAGCTTAAGAGATATGCTAATGTATGAAAACATTGGTAAATCCTCAAAATCTTGGACACCAAAAAAATAAGAAAAACAGTGGATACAAACATAAGTAAATAGAAATGTGTTTGCATATGCCTTGAAAGCGACCAACTGAAGAGCCAAAAACAAACACTTCCTGACATTTGTTTATCCATCAAGCTCAGATGAGGAAAACAGATAAGGACAAAGCAACTTGGCAGATAGCTGCTGATGCTACACAGTTGCTCAGTCACCACTTCATAAAGGCACCTCAGAAATAAATGTCAAAAGCTGAAGGAAGGAAATGACACGTTACTGTGAAGTGGTTGTCGTCCTTAGTAACCAAAGGTCAAAGCTGCTCTCGACAGCTGTGCAGCATATTGATTCACTCACTCATTGTCTGCTCTGCTGTCTACAGTCTACGTTTGTTCACATTCAAAAAGGGAATTAAGACATGCAGAGATTTCTAATGCGCAGTGCGAGATAAAAGGGTGTTTATAGATTCATCTAGAACGATGGAATAGAAATAATATTTAAAAAACTTGCGCTGAATACAAAGTAATGAAATGATGACAGCAAATACATCTTTAGCTATTGGGTAAACAAATATCCTCTTTGGCAGCAAATTCAGTTTTAGGTTATTTTAAAATGAATATTTCTGGTTTTTCAAACTGTTAATTGTACAACATCGGTTTATGGGTATTTGTCAACATTTTCTACCAAATAATTGCGAAAATAATCTGGCAGATTGATGAATACTAACAATAATAGGTAGTTGTGGGCATCAAATAGAGCATGTATCTTCTCCAACTGTGTCAAAACAGCCTTCGTCTTTATCATCTTGTAATCTTTAGTGAATGGGGCAAATGAATGGTTAATTCTAAAAGGAGTTCTAACATGTTATCAAAACCTGGTGCTCTGAAATCCCTCCATTCATTCTTTTGCTCCCTGGGTTCATTAATACAGGAAGGAAGAGCACATTCTGTGGAGCAGTAGGTGGCTAGGTGCCAATCTGTCGCTATGTGGAGATGAGCCAGCCTCAGCTCATGTTAAGCTGCTGCTGCCGCCGCTCCTCTTCCATCTCTCTGATAGGTGGAGTGATTTATTTCTACACACAGTCACTGATGTTTGCGAGATATTCTTTCCCTTTTTCGCATGTAAGTAGCAGCAATATATATGTAAATGTGCAGCATCTGCATATATGCGCTTCCTTTGAATTTATTAGATTTTACAGCACACTGACTACAGAACAGATGGAATCATTCATGCAAAAATAAACCACATAACAAGTGCAAATGGTATATCTGGACATACCTGGTTGATTTTTAGTCTAAAGAAGGATTTTCAGTAATATTAAACTTCTCATAGATAGGGAACATATCATTTATTTTAAACACTGGATAATAGTTTTTCATAAAATTGCCAATTTAAACCTTAACTTCTCTGTTTTGCAAAAATGTCGATGTTACACTGGATCTCTATGTACAAAATGAGGCTGAGTAAGTGAGTGTCAGAACAACCTAGGGCTGCCCAACTTATTACATATGAATGTTAATCAACATTTCTGCTTCTCACAATTAAATAAAAACGATTGACTATGATCTTGACATTTTAAATTCATGCTCTGCTCACAGAAAATGTTCCTGATCGTTGCCGCTGCAGTCCGAGTAGAAGAGTTATCAGCCAGTGGACTTGTATTCAAACTTATTTTGAAACAGATTTGTTCGATAGCAAGTAAGTAACACAACATAAAAGTGCAAGCACTGCTTTGTTTATTTAAATGTGAAAGTTAAGATCATTTCCCCCCTAAAAATCAATGAATTATTGTGGCCAATACCCCAAATAATGGTGATTATACTTATGACCACAATTCTGCTGCCTACCTTTAATCATCCATTGGATTATTTTAATTTACATAATGTAAATAATAATAAAAGATGCCACACACGCAATTGCAGCAGGAAGCATCATGAACAATTATCAGCATTATATAAAATGTCCAGTCAAATGTTTATATCTAATGTTGTCATTCACTGATTTTGAAAATACTTAAATGCAGAAGGGATGTTTACACTGATTTAGATCAACACTTGACATTGGAAGGGAACAAATAAACTAAATAAATTAAGGCATAAAAATAGCCCATATGTATTTTGTAAGGTATATTGAAGTCATATTGTTGAATAAACAAGAATGTGTGCAGGTTGGTTTATTTGCAGGTTGGTTTATCTGCAGTGTAAAGTGGACCTATTATGCTATATTTGAAAAATATATTGTAGGGCCATACCTATACAAAACATGTTTGTGAAGTTTTTTGCTTAAAATACTAAACAGATCACCCAATTGTAGCCATGCCCCATACTGCTCATACCCCTCTATTGCAGCCCTGTGCCAAAAAGGCTGATTCTGCTTTAAATGGAACGGCTGTCCCGAATACAATTTTTCGGGCTCCGAATATTCGATAGTGATCAGCAGCGAATATTCCAATATTCGTTCCGCGCGGTGCGTGCGTAGTAATCAGCAGCGAACCGCTTCGACAGGAGTATTTCGGTTTATTCATGGCATTCTTTTTGTTATTCTACAGTATTGTTGTTTTATAGTTATTTGTTAATGTATACAACCCAATTTGTGTTCTTTGAAATTGAAAAGGATATTGCATTGTGTGTGTTACTTTCGTTGCAGTTGTATATGTCTCAAGTGTAATTTGGCTTTCTATTTTGTATGGACATGCTTTTATTTTGAAGGCGAGTTAGCGCAGTTGACAGGAAGTTGTTGTTACTATGGAAACAACGTGACGGATATTAATGGAGAAAAAGTCATATCTACATATAAAGACGGAGAAAGTAAACGATAACGTTTATGGTTAAGTGTTAGCACCCCCCGAAGAGGCACAAGCTCTTAAGTTGATATTGGAGATTTCAATAAATTAGAAGAAAAAAAATGAATATCCGAATAACGAAATTGAAACCCGAAAATAGAACTCCAACGAACGAATATTTGAATATTCGGGTACAGCCCTACTAGCCACGCCCCTTTGTAGCATCACGCAGCTTTCTCCTGCTAAGAGAGTTTTCTACCGGGAGAAAGTCAGCTAAACGCTGCAGTGATTAAATGCCATATTATGCTCCCAACCACTTTAAGCTTTATTTCTGAAACAGTATGGAACTCAAACCTTTCTCTCTCGCAGGGTTTACCACAAGGACATAACATTACCAGTGTTTCCCCTACCATTGTCTTGGAGGGGCGCAGCGCCCCGCCAACGAAGCCCCGCGCCCCCCCTGAAATTCAAGGTGTTTAAAAAAAAAAATATATATATAGCACCAAATTGCAACTAATCTATATCTACTGTCACTTTTCACATTGAACATGGGCTCTTTTATTAAATAAACTAAACGCTTTCATTTTAAGTAGTGAGGTTAGTGTTTTTTACCCTAAGAAACACTGATACATTAATCAATAACAATAATCCACAGCTCCTCTCTCTGCTCCAGAGGATTTAAAATATATATATCCCAATGCTACCCCCCCCGCGCTCAGGCAGCACCCCCCAAAGCAGTAAACCTAGGGGAAAAACACTGATTATGTTACACATATTCTCTCCAGTAGCCTACAGCGTTAGCTCTGAGTGTTAGCATGCTTGCTAATGTAAACACAGAGCATATTACTCCCAAAACACGCCGTGCATTGTTTCTGATACAGCACATAGCTTGACATGTTCTTTCTTAAGTGTTTACCGCTAGAACAGTGCCATTATATGTATTATATATAACAACTTTACTCTAAGTGCCTCCTGCAGACATCCTGCTGAATACACAGACACACAGCTGTGAGAGGGGATTCAGCTAGACGACTGTATACATTGACGATAGCTTGGGACGTGTCACGTGTGCCGGATGTCGCCAATGACGAAATAGGAGCCAATATTCTGGATCTGCTCGTTTGTCCCCCTGTTTTTTTTATTTTTAGAGAGATGTGGATACGGAGTACAAGAGACACTTTGTGAGTTCCCTGACACACCGGGGACACATATTTATGTATAAAAGACTTCAACAAATGCAAGATTGACAATAATTACGTTGACACTTCTTGTGCCTTAGAGCTCGAAGCGTGTTTGTCGATCTGATGATCCCTAATTAGATTTCTCTGCCACTGTGGAAAATGAGCCATCAATTAGTGCTGTGATAAGAGGGGCCAATTTGATTCCTGTCAAGCACCTGCTGCCTTTCAGACTTTTAGTTACTGGAACATTCCATGTCAGACCGAAGGGAAGAAACGTTGAAAAGTACAGTAGGTGTGCTGACATTTTTGATGTTAGGCCTTTTCACTTCTTATTTCAAACTGTAAGATTTAGTATATCCATTCCGTAGTGATAATAACATTATTATCTTTAAAAATAAAACTTCTTCTTTGGAGAGCATCGTCCAATATAAAGAGACCAAAGAGATTAGGGGTGTCAAGAGAACCAAAACGTTGGTAACAAGTAAAAGTGAACGTATTCTTTGTTCTACAGTATTGTAGGATCGACGGTTACCGCAAAAGGGCTCAAGACTAACATCGTAACTTTACTTTACAGTAACCCATCGTAAAGATATTCAGTAAACTCATTAGTGACTTGGAAAATACGTTTTTCCCCCTATTAACGCAACAGATGCAGCCACCGTGAATTTCCCCTCCGAGGCAAATATGTTGTGAGTCTCTCAACAGCCTCCTGTTTCCTGACAGGGTGTCACCATGAGATGGCACTTCTCTCACAAAAACACAAAACCTACACTGAATAATATTACACATTACATTTACTCAAGTTTTGTACTTGAGGACAAATTGAGGTACTTTGTTCTACTTCCGACTCCAAAAGATCTAAGAGGGAAATGTTGTACTTCTTACTACACTACATGACATATTACATATTTTAAAGGGTTTGGTCGTGATGCTATTTACTTGGTTTATAATACATTAAAATAGGTTACGCTACTCATTCGAAAGTGAATATTAAGCCCCTTCTTTTCTTCTAAGTGTTGAACAAATACACTGATAAAATTATCTTGTAAGTACGTTGGTAGCTACATCTTGTCTGCTCAACTGCCACGCTCAAGCCCATCTCTCTCAGTGCTTATTAGTCATGCAGCTTCTCGCTGTCCAGAGACACAACCTTTCAACCCCATTTCTAATTTTCCAATCAGCCAATGCCATAAACTGTAATTGCAGTGTCAGGCTGTTGACTTTCTTTAAAGTCTAGACCCACTGATTGGAGCAAGAAGGACATCGCAGTCAAAATTCCACCCCCTCACACCACAAAAATGAAACAAACGACTCCATGCTCCTTCCTTTTCGAGCTAGAAAGTCTGAGGCACAATGCGATATCAGAGAGCTCGAAATGACATTTTGGCTTTCCAGGCGGGTACATAAAACTGCCGCAGGCTACAGCAACAATAGGCTGCTCTGTCATAAATAAAGGCCTTACATACATACATTGGTTGAAGTCTGATTGGTGTCTTGACAAGAAGACTGTACCGTATCTGATATCACTGATGCTGTAAATGCAAGATATTTGTCCTTTTGGTTGTTACTGCCTGCATCTCAGGGTGTGAGATTACACATTTCTGAAGTGAACATTCACTTGGGATCTTAAGAGGAGTCTTGATAAATGGCAGAGAGGTAGGAGTAAGAGAAATGGCAGAGGGTTCCAGACCGACTCAACTTTTAATGATAGTGTCTGAGGACAAACAGACAACACAATGTAGAGAAATAATTATTTAAAGGTGCAGTAATAGGAACTTTATCTGTTGTCAGGCGCTGTAATTTGATTTCACCACGTGGGTTGATTTAACGAAGATAAAGAAAATCAGCTGTCATTCTCGGGCTGTACTGAATAGTTTTTATATTGGTAGCTTCTATGGAGGTTTTCAAATCCTGCTTCGATTGTCTGTAGTCCTATTCTGTGGATTTATTGCTGAAAATAAAGAACATTTTCATCACGGTCAGAATTGCCTCTTTTCGTGTATGCCAAGCGGAAACCAAACCTTGCAGTGAAAAGGTTGTTTGTAGATTGAAGCAGAAAACTTTGTTGAAAAAGAACATGATGTTCATTTTCTAAATGATGACATCTATCTTTCTTTTAAAAAATGTTGACCTTTGGACTTTACAATGCTTGAGTCAGCCACCTCCTGATTCTAATTCTAAAGAACTATCATACTAATAATTATGTTGTAGCATAGTCTTTATTTGCAACTGTGAAATACTGGGTTTAATCAAATGAATAGACATGAAGAAAAATGCAAACAACACAAAATGCATCTGCTGATTTTGTGTTGTACATTTAGAATGGAGCTTTAAGCTATTCAGTGCAGTTCTGTCAGTCTATAAAAGTGATGCTTCCAGCTCTTGTTTTGTTGGTTTCTAAAGCATCAGTGTGAACCTAAACCAGACAAAAGCAACAACGAATCGTGTTGTGTCCTTTGTTCAGAAGCAAATCAAACAAACTACAGGTGTGATAATGTGTCTCAAAGGACAAAACAGTGAAGCAGCGTCTTATAGAAGTCTATTATCTGTATAAATAGCAGTTTGAGGCTCAATCTAGCTCTAGTAGTTGCTAGAGAGATATCAACACCCTATTCGTTGAGTGTGTTGCAATACAGATTTAAACAATTCCACATCATCGCAATCAGAGCAGCCAATCTGTGTTATTCAATTAAAAAACGCCATTCATCAGTTTAGTAACTTGGGGCTGATACAATGCCTCTAGTGCAGACATATGTTGTCTCCAGATTAGAGGGTATATTCCCCCTTCAGAGGTCCGGCATTCCTGAAGCCAGAAGCTCACTTGAAACTGCATCAAACACTGAGAACTCGTCTTATCTCACAATCTCACACTTGAACTAAAGACCAATTTCAGCAGCTAGTGCATCCACACTTATAGGGACAGTTTTTAGCCTGGCAAGTCATCAGTGCTACTCCCACAGCAGGGTTGTAGCTCACTAGCGCTCCCTGTCTGTCATTAGCAGAGGAGTCAGAGTTGCTAAAAACAGCTTTCTAGTTCTCCTTGGAGAGCAGGTGGGTATAATAATGTGTGTAAATGGTGTCTTTAAATAAACATTAAAAGTGGCAGTGTGTGCCTCTATCCCAGTGTGTACAGGCACACTGCAGGAAACTGCGGGATACAGATGTTTCAGTGAAGCGGCCAGATTGTGAGATCATCACTCGTCTGCTGGGAGGAGGAAAAAGTGACAGCAACAGATACCAGAACACTGGAGGGTACGCGCTGCTGCTGCTGCTGCTTGATCTACTCTCCACTTCACACACAAATACACACTGAAGGCACAGTGTGTTTGTGTACAGCAGGAAGGGGTTAGCCATGGAGCCTTGCAGGGAAGGACATCTCATAATAAATTAATGAATAAACAGACGGAATGTTTAATATTCTACGTGTATATAAACTACTTGAAGAGCAGTCCCAATAGGATGTAGTTAATTAGGGTCTGAGACCTAAGTCGGCGAAGACCCTATTGAAATTGGAAAAAATAAACCTGCCAAAAACACCCAAAAACATGGAAAACGACCGACTAAAGCACCCAAAATGTTCGTAAATAATGTCGGCTGATAGACCGTGTGAGCCCAGTCACAAATCGCATAATTGATATCGTAACAATCATCATAGTCGCTCGCGAAGCGAGCGATAACCATGCAAAACCCCCTCAAAACAGGGTAAAAAAGGGCCAAAAGCCCATTACAGGTGTCCCAGTGGGTAGGCCGGACGGCCTACAGTGAGGTGGTCCCATCCACCTCAATGTTAAATCGAACATGATTGAAACTGGTCCGATTATTTATTATGATTATTCTTTACCTTTGTTGCACGCACTTTTGACCCCCGTAGCATATGTGAAAACTCACCAAATTTTGCACACGCGTCAAAAGTGTGGCAACTTGAAGTACGTCATTGGTCCCGGAACTTAACGTAAAAAATTGCGTAGGCCACGCCCACTTCCGTTTTTGACGTTAACTCCCCCTATTTTAACTTTCACGTAAACGAACGAAACTCGCCACGCATATCTAGGGTGCGGAGACAAACCAAAAAGCCTCTTGGAGGGGTAAAAAATAACGTACAGGAAGTCGGCCATTTTCAATTTGGTGTCGAAAAAACGCGATTTTATCGCGTTTTTTGCCCTATTTCGCGTACCGACGAAATCTATCTCCTCCTAGGGACTTTTATCGTACGACTCGAAATTCCTCGTTGTAGCTTCGCGAGACATGGGAGAGCTTAAGTTATCACGAGAATTTTTCTAATCCCTACGGCGTAGCCGTTATCTGTCGCCAAATTCGCGTTCGTACGATTTTTGGCGATCCCTCGCCATGGAACCCGATGATGTCATAACTCAAACTGACATTCTCAGAACGCCACCACACTTCACATGACGTTTAGCACCACAGCTCTGAACAGCTCTAGGTCAAATCTGATGTCACTTAATTTGGCGTTACCATGGCAACGGATCCTTCGCCATAAACAACGGTGTCGCTGTAAATGCAATGGACACGGTCCCATCGTCCCCCAATCTTCACTTTTATATCACTGGTCCATGCCTCAACAGCTCCAAGTGAAATCTGAAATCTCAACGTATGCCGTTTCCATGGAAACGGCATCCCTCGCCAAAACATCCGATGTTGGTGTAAGTCAATGGAAAATCGTCCAAACAGCACCAGACTTCAGACTATCATTAATGGTCCGGCCCTCAACAGCTCTACGTGAAATCTGAAATCCCAACGTATGCCGTTTCCATGGCAATGCATCCCTCGCCGTCAAACATCATGTCGTCGTAAATCAATGGAAAATCGTCCAAACACCACCAGACTTCAGACTATCATCAATGGTCCGGCCCTCAACAGCCCTACGTGAAATTTGAAATCTCAACGTATGCCGTTTCCATGGAAACGCATCCCTCGCCAAAAAATCCCATGTTGTTGTAAGTCAATGGAAAATCGTCCAAACAGCACCAGACTTCATATGATGGCTAATGGTCCGGCCCTCAACAGCTCTATGTCAATTATGGGATGTCATCATTTGGCGTTGCCATGGTAACGCATCCCTCGCCGTCAAACATCATGTTGTCGTAATTCAATGGAAAATCATCCAAACACCACCAGACTTCAGACTATCATTAATGGTCCGGCCCTCAACAGCTCTACGTGAAATCTGAAATCTCAACGGATGCCGTTTCCATGGAAACGCGTCCCTCGCCGTCAAACATCATGTCGTCGTAATTCAATGGAAAATCGTCCAAACACCACCAGACTTCAGACTATCATTAATGGTCCGGCCCTCAACAGCTCTAGGTGAAATCTGAAATCTCACCATTTGTCGTTTCCATGGCAACGCTTCCCTCGCCATAAACCACGGTGTCGCTGTAAATCCAATGGACACGGTCCCATCGTCCCCCAATCTTCACTTTTATATCACCGGTCCATGCCTCAACAGCTCAAAGTGAAATCTGAAATCTCACTGTATGCCGTTTCCATGGCAACGCGTCCCTCGCCGTGAAACACGGTGTTGTCCTAATTCAATGAAAAAGGTTCCAAACGGCACCAGACTTCATATGATGGCTGATGGTCCATGCCTCAACAGCTCCAAGTGAAATCTGAAATCTCAACGAATGCCGTTTCCATGGAAACGCCCAAAAATACGATGTTCTTGTAAGTCAATGGAAAATTGTCCAAACAGCACCAGACTTCAAACTATCATTAATGGTCCGGCCCTCAACAGCTCGATGTCTGGGATGTCATCATATGCCGTTGCTATGGCGACAAATCACCCGCCATCAAACACAACGTTTGTGTTACTGCCGTAACTCCTAAATATTTCGTCCGATCGGCCGAGTCCTCGAGACACCTAGACACACACGTCGACGTGCGGACAACAGCCTGCGGAACGTCGAAGACCCGCTCAACGCTGCTTGCAGCTTTAATTATGATTATTGTTGCCCAAAATGAAATAATTTGAAGCAGCTTTTTGTCAAAAATTGGAATGCAATCTTATTATTTTTGTCATATTTTGGGGTGGTAGTGTTTATATAAATGAAAAAAAAATGAAAAAAAGAGTTAGCTTAGGCCTTGTAACTAATTCACCAGCACTTACAATGGTATGACTTGCTGGAAGTGAATATATCTGCACTTTCCTTGTTGTTCGGTTTGAATCTCAAGGATTTTTGCACTTATTTCAAATCGCTTTGGATAAAAGCGTCAGCCAAATTAAATGTAATGTAATGTAATGAATGCATGTTGGCTGTGAGAAAAGTGATTTTACTGACAATTATTAAATGCAGTTACTGTTTGAAAGCTTGAGCACAGCATTTGTATTCAACATGCAGATGATGGATAAAAACACTGACCTCCATGAGAACTAAACAGGATTTAAAATGATGAATGATCATGAGAATGAAGTCAAATGTCAATAAAAACAAGTCAAGGAATCGAAGCCTAGTCAGAAAGTATAAGTATTGTTACAATGAAGTAATTAAGTACTTCACACTGTATTTCTGCTGAGCTTTTTTTTTAAACAAGTTAATGCCTGGATTCAGTTCGATTAAATGTTTCACTGCACAGAATATTTTCATTAACACATCTATATGTTTTTGTCTGAAGTGGAGACAAAACAATGACCTCCTGTACTGTTGGATATTTCTAGCTTTACAAAATAATTCATCTGTGCAGATGGAGTGGGCGGCTGGACGAAACCCTCAGAATCCACTTTTCATACCATAATACAGATTCTATTCTAGGGAGACGAGAAAAAGAATAAGAGAGCGGAAAGTTGTCGCATTGCCTTGAGAATAACACAAAAATTATTAGATTTAGATGAGAGTGACTGCGCTGTTACAAAGTGAACACGCCGAGCTCTCCCAAGAGCTGCTATTGGCCGGGATTATCTACCACATCAAAAGCCCTGCTCCTAAGTGACAGCTTTAAACAGCCTCAGTGACAGTAATGCATGTGTAGGAACAAAAAAGGTTTCATGTGGTTTTAACAAGGACCCGAGAGTAACATGGCTGCTGTGATTTAAAGGTTATTTAACCTGACTGTGCGGGAAAGTACATGTTGGTCTTTGAAGCACACAGAGAGAAAGGTGAGAACTGTCTGTGCAGTTCACTCAATTTAAGACTTTTAAAGACATTTTTGATAGCATATTAAATGAAATGTAACAATTGAATGTAACTGTCGAAGGATGATGGAAAGCAAAAGGGACAAAACAGGCCTATAACCTTTAAGTATAGGGCATGATTTTTTGCAATTTATATGAATCATTTGTCTCAAATTTCCAGCTGTATATCATAATAATTATTAGTAATACAATGAATTAGTTAACATGAGCTGGACACAGATTAACGGCAAAAAAGATATTAATGGATAATCGAATAAATAACACAATTAAGTATTTTTTGTCGAAACACCTGCAGGAACAGTTGAGTTTGCTTTGCTAGTAGATTAACGCTCTGCCTTTATCACAGCTCTGATAGCACAGAAAATGATCATTGAACAGTAGTGTTCCTATAAGGATGGGAATGATTCATCGAATATTCGAAAATATTCAGGTTTCGAATATGAGTTATGAATATTTGTATGGTTAATTTTAGTTTTTGGGAGGAGTGCCTAAGTTGATTACATATTATCAAATGGAATAATTCAATGGATACGACAGTGCCATAGGTAAGTGTGTTAGGTCTAAAGGTGTGTTTTGCTCCGCTCACCGGTCCCTCACAGCGGGCAGAGCTGCAGGTGATCTCTCTCTCTCTCTCGCGTCCGGTTATACTTCACTCGCGTTTATGTCCAAATCCATCAGATCTAGCTAGTTCTAGCTAACGATATGGCTGCTGCCCCTCCCTACACGCAGATCACGCAGACTCAAACCTCATCTTATGACCAAATGCGCTCCGCAGTTACCCCGTTGCAAGGTTCCGGTGCTAACAGTTCACTTGCTATACCCGCAACCTCCGTTCCAGCTGAGAGGGTCTTCTCTACAGCTGGCCTGATTGTGAATACCCTCCGCACCCGCCTCTCCCCTGAGTAGACATGCTCATATTCTTAAACAAGAATGAGTATTGAATACAGAGTTCCCGTTAGAATATTTTTTCGCCGGTCAACATGTCCGTTAAAGTTCAAATCTTCCGGACAAAATTTGAAAAGTGCCGGTCAAAGGTCTTCTTTGTTATTTATTGAGCTTTAAAACAAATTGATATGATTCGATATTAAACAAACAAATTATAGTAGATTAACTATTCAAAAGTGTACAGTAATTTACAATAACTACGTGTGATATTCTACCCTGAAGTGTGTGTGTTGCTCATAGGTATTGCTCCGCTCACCGCTGCAGGTGATTATGCAGAGCTGCGTGTCGACTCATCAGCAGCAGCTGATCTCTCTATCCCGTCAGATTCAGATCTAGCTAGTTCTAGCTAATGATAGGAATACCTGCTTATCAAGACACCTAAACAATAAGCGTCGCTATGCAACCGGGTGAGGCCGCAAAGTATAGCGCAGCATTATGCATTTGTTTACATGCCCACCGGAACCAGAACCCCGAGGCATTACCAACAGATCAACGCACAATCAACCCATACAGGACATCTCTTTCTCCACATTAAGTGTTACACGTTAGAATTGACTATTCTTGTCTGTCACATACTCTTTTGTCTGTCACATAAGTGGCACAACAGATGCGGTATTGCGCTAAGGGGAAATTATTTTGACCGGTCACTTTGACCGGAGAGATTTAGATTTGCCGGTTTTCAGCATATTTTACCAGTCATAGTCCGGTAATTACCAGCTAACGGGAACTCTCATTGAATAGCTGCATTCTGTGCATAGGCCCTATTTTGACACCAGTATAGTGGTATGTGACATAAATTGTGGAAAAAAATATTTTTATTTGTATAGTGCTGTATTCACAGAAGCAACTGCAATCGTAGGCGGGCGTTTAAGAGGAACGTCCAGCATTCCTCACTCAACTTGTTGACAATTATGAGAGCATCATCCGGCAACTGATAGTGCACTGCATTTTGCCATACTTCCCATTGGGTTGCACTCGAGCACTCAAAACAGAAAACGTAGGTGCAGAAGTATGCGATATGAGATACAGTTCAAATCTTCACAGTTTAGCAAGACATTGCATCATAAAGCCATATTTTGAGTCCCAACAGGAAGTAAAGCTTTTCAAGCATCACAACTGATGAGTTGGTTTGGATCTATTTTTGGTATAAAAAAAGGGGTCTTCAGTAGTCATAGATTAGTCGTTAAGAACCAAAATACTTTTCCGCTTCTGAAAGCTGCATGTTCCTCCTTCCTAAAAATACACCCAGAACTAGTGAACACCTGCACGCTGACAGGCAGATGACACGGTTTGTGGCTGGCATCAGAAGAGAGACTCACCGCTGCTGCGACTCTTGCGGTTGGCCTTCCCTCCCGTCAGCAACATCTTCAAGCTGTTCCTAAACATGACTGCAGCAGATGCCCTGGACTACACTACAGAAAGATCTGTTGGGAAAAGAAAAGACAGTCAACATTAATATTTCATCGACTGTCTACTGTGAGCTAAAACTGATATTAGTTATAATAGAATTCCGTTGTTAAAGACTTTATTAGAGATATTAGATACAAGAAAACTATGCACAATACAAGAAATAACCAATTTACTAACAACTTCTTCCTACCAACGAAAAAGCATAATGTCTGGTTGATCATTTCATTGTCAATCTACTCTATAT
Source organism: Pseudochaenichthys georgianus (assembly GCF_902827115.2). NCBI lineage: Eukaryota > Metazoa > Chordata > Actinopteri > Perciformes > Channichthyidae > Pseudochaenichthys > Pseudochaenichthys georgianus. The sequence goes on along the minus strand of NC_047521.1, from coordinate 11,329,873 downwards.
ATAAAAGATTAAAGGACATCAAAACCTTGACTAAAATAAAAATGTATTAATCAGTTCATTTTATTTCTTTGAATTCTGATATTTCAAGTTGTCAAAAAGAATTGATGCAGTGAATTGTTTTACAAGTATTAGCTTTAACAATGTATCTGGTAACATATTGCAACTTATAAAAGTGAGGAGAAAATATGCTTCTACTTAAGAAGGTCAAGGCCATAATATCCAATAAAAAAGAACAGAAGTTTGGCACAGATAACACAAGCTATGTACTGTACAGTATCATCAAAGTACAGGCAGTGGAGGATGGGGTTCCAGTACAAAGAAGCCGTGACAATGCCGACAGATAAGAGCACCTTAAACCATAACATTGTCTTTATTTCCTGCCTGCAGCTTGTTCTATCCCGCTAATTCCCCCCCCACCCCCCTCCCCCACGCAGGCACATATATCTCTGCTGTGAGTAGTAAAAAGCATGGCAGCAGATGTTCTCCATTAGATTGGAGTGACTCAGCAAAGCCCCACAGACAAGCTCCAGCTGAGAAGCTAGCTCTGAACCCAAACAATTAAAGAAAAAAAAACCTCAAAGACGAAGACATGGAAAAGCTCTCCAAAAGCCCTCCTCCCCGCCTCGCCCTCCCCCAACCCCTGCTTAACTAATGTTTTTCACAATCCCCTCATGACCTTGAGTGGGGGTCTAAAAGGCTTCCAGGATCATAACAACTACTCAAACTACAAGAGACACTGGGGAGATGGCAATGGCTATGATGCAACACATGATATTATAGTTAGATGGGATGAAACTGAGACATTAAACATTTATCTTTGGTTTTAATGATTCATTGGTGTCTTCTTAACAAGAAGTGTCCTGAGCATTTTAGGCAGAAATTAGCCCAAATAGACAAATGGTATCTCCACATTACACTAGTAGGGGTAGGCTAAGTAGACTTTAACTTGAGTCCCACATTTGGTGACTTAAGACAAAACTGGGCAAATGTAAAAGACTTAAAAAAGACAAACTGACTTGGAATTTAACGTCACTGTCGGGCGACTTAATTTGGCTACACTTAACACTATTGATTACCAGCAAGCAAACACTTACATTTCCCAAACATTCTTTGATTGAACTAATCGGACAGCCACCAATCAAGTTGCGGGAGAGAACCATGAAGAACCAACATTTAAGTATCTGAGCACCAGTTGTATAAAATCATACTGTTGATCATTTTGTTGTGTAAAAATTCAAAACCACAGAAAAAAGAACCAAAGAAACGAAAAGCAGTATCTAAAATAGGCGGGTTGAACAGTGCAATAGGACTCAAAACTGGAAAGATTTGGGACTAGCAAATCAATGACTTGGTCCCACCGCTTGGCTTAAGACATGAAATGTAGGTTTCACTTATCCTAAAATGATAGAATAGATGAGGTCAAACCTTCCACTCCCCCAACACCTCCAGACCTCAACAACCTTTTTAACACGAGTGGGTGTCTGACGGTCCATTTATAGAATGAAGTTGTCCAGACAGTAAATCTCAAAAAGATTGCCGATTTGGAGTTTAGTTCAAGAATGATGAAAAAAAAACAGCTGAAAGAGAAGTACATTTTGATATATCAAATGTGAAAATTGAGGGGGAGCTACTGTAGCCTCCAAAAAGAGAGCAGACCCAGCCTCAGATCACTTCATGTTGGGAGATGACTCCAGCTGTGTTTGTTGTTTGTGATATTCTAATAATTTCCCAATCACTGATCATTTAGATTTTCCTCTTAATATGTTAGTATTCTTTTGTAGTGTAGCATGCACACTTTTCAGAGAATGTACTCATTGGTATAGCCATAAATGATTTCCTAATATTACTATTTTCTTTCCAATGTGACACCCTTTTAACAAAAAAGTGTTGGGTATGAGCGGCAATGTGCACCTACTGTACAGTAAAGACACATTTGACAGCAGTTACTCTCGCACTTCTTTCCCTATACAGTAGTTAATAGGTGTGTCAGCAAATGTCCATAACAAAGCAATGTAATTTAAGGTTATGACATTTTCTTTTTTTCTTCTTTGGATGTATCCAGTTCACTTTGTATCACTAGGGCTTATTATTCCACAGCTTATAAAAAACACGTCTCAACTCCTCGGACAATACATATGAATCTTTTTGACCTAGTTGACAAGCAGTGTAGTGTCACCCAGACATTGTGACAGGTTCCCCTAAATAAGAAATGAGCCCTGATGTGAACCCGTGGATCCACAAGGAAAGGCTGACATTTCTCTCTGTAACTATTGGCTCAGATCCTGATGCAGTTGTAGTAAAGAGCACCCTGAGAGTATTCCACAGGGCTGTCTATACATCTGATAACAGCAACTGATATGATTGTTTGAGTTAACTGATGCTTCAGGCAAATACACCCTCAAGACAAAACGAACAGCTCTAATTTAGGGGATGTAATTGTGAGTGCTACTTCACAAAGGAAAGAAAATGTAATAATGTCTAATCACTGAACAAAGCAGCATCAAGGCCGCTTCTCTCTCGTTAACCATGTGCTGATGGAATATCATGCAAATGCTAAAGGTTCATTTCCACCTGGATGCTAATGTTGAATTAACAACTCCATTATATGTTCAACGTGAATGATTGAAATAAAATTGCAAGAACATTGAAGAGAAACAAATATCGACACTTGTAAATATACTGCGTCTGATTTTCTTAAATCCGTTTGTATGTGATGTTAAAGAAAGGGAGTGTTGGGCTAAATATGTTAAAATGTTCTAACCGGCCAAATCAAGAGCAGCAGTCAACAATGTTTTGCATTTATTTGTTCTGTGGCGTGAATATGTGCACGCTTTGTTTTATACCGAGACTGAGGGACTCTCTTACTACCTGTAGACTGAGCTAGGTTTAGTCTTGTTTATATTCATTAAGAAATCCTTTGTCAATAAGCAAAAAGAGCAGTGGTGGACAGGGAAGAGTATGGCAAGACAGATCATTTCAGTTTTATTTGTAATATATCTATTTTACTTAATCAGTTACACCTTGTCAAAATGATGTTGATTGTATTTGTTATCTGTAAAGCCAAGCAAGAGTATAAATTAATACATTTGACCCATCTATCTTATCTACTTGTATGCTGCTTGGCTTTCCTCTGATAGCAGGGCCCTAAAATCCCATGTTTGCTTGTTGACAGTGATCATATGATACTGGAATGAATAAATAACAGTAAGAATCAATGGCTTGATGTTTATTTAACTTGATATGGACATCATAGTAGAATAAGCGTGAAAAGAACCTTTAATTTGCAATAGCTTATGAACTTATTGTGTTGTCCTTGTTATACAGTGATATGATGGGCTAATATGATATAAAACCATGCAAGCCCTTCCCTCTGTCTGAAATCAAATCATTGGTATGAATCATGTGCCTTCCAATGACAAGATGTAGACAGCGGTGAGAGAGTGTAAGGTGACAACGGGTCAGATCTTTTTGGCATGCTAATCTCCAGAGATACAGCCCCAGCGGCGCAGGGCCAGCTACGCGAGTATCTGTGCTACTCACCGCAACTTCACCTCAGCATAAAATATGAGCACGGAGCAGCTTATTATGTCTGGTCTGGTTAGCTCACAGGCCAGAAGGCATTCTGTGATTATAATATTAAATCATAATCTTAAAAACTCATGACTCAGTAGGTGCATATTGTAGCTGCATGTCAGCTCTCCGTAGAGCGGCTGAAAGGACTTAGGATGAAATACAGAGGACTTTACAGTCGAGACCGATAAATCTGCTTCTATATGTATAGCATTGAGCTAACCAGGCGAGGCTGTAGCGGTTTAATAACTGCCAGAGCAGAAAATAGGGAGAGCTTTTTCAGTCGGTTTCTAGAGGAGGCAATCAATGTATGAAATCTTAGAGGACTGAGTAGGCACAGACTTGCAGGTCGCCATAGAGAGATGGGCACTAAAATGTACCTGCGTACAAGCAGTGCTTCATCTGAGGGTGTAAGCATACACATCTCTCATTCCCACTCTCTCTGACCCTGTGTACCAACCTTTGTGAAGGGAAGCCAAGAAGCAGCATGCTCTCATGGATAATGTGCGTAAGCGGATGCAGCCCTTCTCAGGCTCTTCTACAGCTCGGGTATAATGCTCCGCCAGTGTGTTAAAAACCACTTAGAGGCACATTCAGCGGCCCTGCATGAGACACTTTCATCTGCTCTGGTCACCCGAAAGCACACTTGTTTGTTCTGATGAAAAATGAAACAGCCACAGCTTGGTTAATTTCTAAGCATCACTGAGGCTGAATTAAAATAAATACTCCACGCTCCAAATGACTATTTGTGTTTCAATTACTCACCGAGGGTTACCTTGAATCCTAGTTATTCTCGCATGCAATTTTCACTGAAAACATACTATTTAAAACTTGGACTTATATAGCTGTGCTAGCGTCAGACTGTTTGTACAGAAGTGTTTTGAACAGCAAGGCTTCACTGAAAATGAATCTTTTTGCGAAGTATGCATACGACTGGATGAGTGAAATTGAAAATGAAATAAATTAAAATAAACATTTTATATTGTTTTCTGTTGTAGGAAGTTGGCTACCATTTATTTCAAATCATCAGGTTTTTCTTCTCTTTTGGTCTGTTTGTTTACAATAGAAGCATGCATACAAAATAAAGGTTACTCGGGTAAGTTATTCATATACAAATGGTTATTTTGTGGGAAATGTATTACTTTAACACTTCAAAATATTCGTTTTTAGCCCTGACAGATACTGTACCTTTGTGAAAGGCGATAAAACTACATTAAATAACTAGCTTTATTAAATGTGTAGGTTTAGCTTTAAGCCTTGCTTTAAGAATTGCTGCTTTGTCATCGCATTATATGGAGCATATTAGAGGATTAGCTTGTAAGTCTCCACATACTGAATCCCTCTTGTAGAATGAAGTTAACTTTTAATCACTAATCCCTATCTTCATTTAAAAATATAAAATAAATCCATCTGGCGGCAGACACAGACGTGTCCCTCTGAGTCCGAGTCTGGTCTGAGAACCAACGTGACCCTCCATTAATCCCAAAGCTTATTTGCAATCAATAAAGTATCCTTTAATGGGGCCAGCGATGGCAAAGGCCAGGGTTGCAGGGCGTCCAATAGGATTTATCTCATGTTACTCCTGGCCTCTAAATGAAAACTCATCTGAGAGGAAGCCACACAGACACAATCAAAGAATTAGAGAGGACGCTTTCCCCTGGGAGTGCTATTACTGTGATTACCTTTAACAAGGAAGTTAGAGCAGACGGAGGGTTTTAATAGAGATGGAGGCACCAGGGACGTTTTTCAGAGCCTGCCAATCAAATGTAATATTTCAGACAGCATATTTCTGAATACGATTAATTTCATTTTGCTAAAATGTATAATAAGTAAATAAACACTGACTCTAGTGAAGAGGGCTACTGTAAAAAACTGCAATCTACCTGTCATTGTATTGAATTGTATATCTATATTGGTAGTGTGAACCTAATCATTGGTGGTATCATGGCGGCTGAGGCTCAGGCGGTAGATGATCGTATACTTCTGACATGTTGACTGCAGGGGTCAGGGATCGTACCTCGGACCCCTGCAGTCAATATGTAAAATGTCCTTGGGCAAGATTCTGCACCCTAAATTAAATTGTCAGCTAAATGTAATGTATCACATTGCCGTGTTTGGTATTTGCATTATGTTAAAAATATAATAGAAATATGTGTTAAAATGTGTGATTGAGGCTCACCCGTGAAAGAAATACAGCTCCATTTTCGCTGTTACGACATTGAAAATCCCCCAGCAGCCACTGCACAATGAAGCATCAACTGTTGTGAGAACGACAAAGGGACCTAGCCCTGAGGGACACACGTTTCTTAGAGCAATTATAGTTGAATCCGGCGGTCTGACTGGAAAACATGAATGTCAGACCCTAATCAAATAACAAGAGTGCCAGGGGAAGCTTGAAACTGCTGTATCATTGAAGCTGAGTCATCCCTGATCCATTGATTGCCTCTACTTGTTCAGATACACTGTTGCTTTCAGGGTTCAGGGAGGAAGAGTGAGGTGAGGAGATAGTGGCAATTGGACCTCATTAAAATAAAAACCAGCTGCAGAGGTTCACAGCAGAGGAAATATTCTCACTCAAAAACAGGACCCTCGCTTGAGGCTTGTTTTGTAGAAGCCTCCTCCGGCAGTAGACACCCTGCAGCATCAGACAGGGATAAATCACACGCCCATCCACAGTTTGAGGATGGCCAGGGGAGCGGAGTTCCATAAATCACACTGATATCAATAAGGGGAAGTGTCAGGGCCGTGGCTCACAAGGTGAGAGCTGCATAGGGCGATGCAGAAACCACTTAAGGTCGCTGGTAACAAAGTTTCACTCCTGCCCCGTGATAGATTATTTATAAAACTAGATTAATGCCCCCGCACTCATTGCTTTGCAGGGGAAGGTGGTGATATCTGTATCACGACGCACCTTATATGGGTACGATCCGTCAAAGATGCGACAGGTTTGGATCCCAGGGTGGTCAAGATTGCTATCTTACAGCTCATCAGCCTTTTATTATAAATTCTACATGGAACACAAGGTATGTTCAAATCACCCTCTAAGAGTAGTGTCACATGCCAAAATATAAAAGCTTAATGTTTCCAGGAATGGGAACGGCTTCAACTATAAATGTCTTATTCGGTATTAATTTGATTCTTTTGACATTTTGAGAGCTCTATGAAAAGCGACATCAACTTCCAACAATAGGACCCCATTTGAAAGCATTGTTTTATTTCATTAATATTCCTACACAGGAGAACTTAAATTATTAGTAACTTTGCATAAAAGGAAATCAGGGCGCTAAAATACTGCGATACCCATGAGCCTAAGGGACCTTTGCTTAAAACCATTGTTTTTTTGCAAATGGGATTAAAACACAATGCCAGAGTTGCTGAGTACCTGTACAATTGACTGAATTGTGTCCCTTTAAGCATAGCAATTTGATTGTTATTCACCAAAACCAACCAAGTTCAATTTGATGTTGTGCAACTCTACAGCGTTGAATACTGCTCAGATTGTGTGTACTGAACCCAATTGAAAACCAGTAACTTATCTACTCTCAATGACATGAGCTGTAATTTAGTCACAATGGAAGAACACCATCTGCAACCTTAGGGCTTAAGAGATCCATGCCCAAGAGCAAAGGTGACAGGTTTCCAAGCGTGCAATCAGATAGAACATTTCCATTTCTTGGCTGTAAGCTTGGCTAAGCAGTTTATGTGACCGTGCAAGTTACAGGGCCAACAATGTAAAGGTCTTAGCAGAAATGTCTTTCTTGCTGGCTCCTAAAGTCTACACTGCTTCGGCAAAGTTTGGCTTGAAGTGTTTGTTCTTCAAGTCACCGACACGGCCCACATACAGCCAAGTGAATTATAATGTGCTTTGGTTGTCATCTCCCTGTGGGGAAACAGAAGTCCTCCTAAACAGGCCAACTGGCACACATTTCCTTCCCCAAATATATGCCCAGTTTAAAGCTCTTTCTCTCACCCTCTCTCTTTCAGAACTACTCTAAAGAAGCGACTGAAATAGCGTGTCAACCTTTATCAGAGTCAAAGGGATCCAAACCAAGGAAGGCATAATTGTATTTATTTCCCCTCGTTTCTTTTAATGGGTTTCTTGCAGTACCAAATATTGAATTGAAATACTGAGCCATGTAGGCAGGTGAGAAAAAAAAAGTAAATGAGGAGAGAAATAAATGCATTTTCTCAGAGCATGAATGACCACAGTTTTTGAAAGTTCAATTGCGTGTCTTCTTGGTAAACTTTTCACTGGCAGACATTGTGGAATTCGGCATTTGTCAGTGGTTAATGAATTTTTCCCCTGCAGTCATCAAAGTGACAATAGCAGCAGCTCGGCTCTGATTTTAATATGTTGTGAATGTACCACTTTGATGCTGCCTCGCTCTTGTTTGGTTGCTGCTGTGAACAATAACACAAAGGTTTTCGTATGAGCAGCAGTCAGAGTAAAACCTTTCCAAGCTTCGCCACAGAGCTGGTAGAAAGAGACGGAGATACTGGAGGAGGAAGTAGCTGCTCAGCATATTCCCAGCGTTCTTGAAAGATGACCATTTTAAACAAGCTAGGTGATGATGTGAAAGGTAAAACACTGTGTTTTATATTGCATAGGGATAGGGATGGTTTGATGACAGGTCGGACTGCTGCTTCTCTCCACTCCCCTTCTCCAATCTTTCCATGCAGAGACCTCACTGCTACACCTGCTGGTCATTTGGAAGTGCTGCTGCACCATCTGCACTGTTAGTCTTAGCAGCGGTGCCAGGAGTTGTATTAATGGAATGATAAATAAAAGCCTAATCTAAATAATAGCCTTTCATCGTTGTGGCTGACATATGACACAGACATGCCCATCACCGAGGCTGTAGAATACACAGAACATTTTGTTTTGCATAAATCCTCTCAGAGGCTCCCATTGGTATGCCTCTCGCTCCCCGATCCCTATCATACATATAGAGCAGAGCTCCAGGAAGAAGAATGGTCCAATGTTTGACAGGCAGCTTAAAGGGGCAGATAGAGTCATGACATGAAGAGAGAAGGTCATTCTGCAGAAGGACACTAACGCAGGTAATTGACATTGGCAGAGGTGCATATTTGCATCGAGATGGAGGCATTAAAAAATGAGCCGGTGTCTCTTGCTGGGCAGGCGCTGAAATTAAATTATTGGAATGAAATAGGCTGAGGTCCTGTTTCATCTGCTGGTCTTATATTCACTTCAGTAGGATTGACTTTTCTAGTGTACTGTGACATTTGATGCAGTCTCATATTTGATGAGCTGTCATCTCACTCCATGAGACAACCAGGTTACGGGGTAAACAAATAATGATTTATATGAATGTGATGCAGAAGAAAGTATTCTAGGGATGATTGGAAACGTGGAGAAGACAATGGCTATGCCCGCGGTGGTGCAAAGTTTTCACCAGGCTCCTCCCGTAGATTTGTAGGTACAGGGCGACCCGAGGGGGCCAAAGTGGACCTATGTCATTATTGCAGAGGAGGGGGTCATTGGAAGGAGCAGTGTCCGTTGCTGGAAACTAAGGGGAAGCCTCGTTTGTCACCACATGCTCCAGCCATGTGTTGTTCTGCCGTGTTGGATAAAAAACCGGCTCGGGCATGGTGCCTGATAAGAAGCCGGTTTGTGCCGACCCGGATGCGGGTTCTGGTTTTGAGCCGTTCATCACTGAAGCTGTTGTATCAGTAGTCGGTAGTGACAAATATATGACGATTAAGGTGTTGCGTGATACAGCGGCTAGATACTCATTCATTGTTGAGTCAGTGTTGCCTTTTTCGTCAGAGACAGAAACGGGGGATTTTGTGCTGATGAGGGGCATGGAGATGGGCTTGATCCCTGTGCCACGGCATACAATAGTGCTGGATTGCGAGCTGGTGCGGGGAGTTGTGTCTATTGGCGTGCGTCCCGCGTTGCCACTTGATGGGATACATATGATTTTGGGCAACGATCTCGCTGGTAGTGCTGTGTGGGCTGGTGTGCCACCGCTTGTGGTGGTTTCCAGGCCGGTGGCATCTGGGGAGCCAGATGAGAGTGGTTTGCAGTTTCCAAGTGTGTTTCCAGTTTGTGCTGTGACACGTGCACAGAACCGTAAAATGTCTGCTGACCCACATGTTTCGGAGTGTAGTAAAAGTAATGTGGTACATGTGGTCTCACTGCCTGATCTCCCTTCGTCGGTGTCAAAGGCGGACTGGGTCAGGAGTCAGAAGGACGATTCATCTCTTTCTGCTCTGTGGACTGAGTTGTTGCCGGCAGAGAAGGTCAGAGACATAGCCCAGGGTTACTTTGTTCAGGGGGACTTGCTGGTGCGTAAGTGGGTGCCCTGTGTTGGTGATGCTGTGGGGGAGGCAATGTTTCAGGTGGTGGTGCCGAGTAGCTTTTGTGATGTGATATTGCAAACTGCGCATGATATTGGTGGACATTTGGGGATAAAAAAAACCTATGACCGTGTCCTACGCTATTTTTTCTGGCCTCGGTTAAAGCGCGATGTTGCAAGTTATATTAAAGCATGCCACATATGTCAGTTCACTGGTAAACCAAGTCAGGTGGTGAAGCCTGCACCCCTCAGTCCCATTCATGCCCTTGGTCAACCTTTTGAGCATTTGATCATAGATTGTGTGGGGCCGTTGCCTCCATCTAAGTCCGGTTGTGCGTACATGCTTACTATAATGTGCCAGACTACAAGGTATCCTGCAGCGTTTCCCTTGCGCTCCATTTCAGTGAAGCCAGTAGTTAGGGCTTTAACCCAGTTCATCTCCACATTTGGGATCAAATGTGATTCAAAGCGACCAGGGTACCAACTTTACTTCCCATATGTTCAAACAGATCCTACAGCAGCTGGGGGTCAGGCATAACCGTGCGTCGGCTTACCATGCCCAAAGCCAGGGGGCGCTAGAGCGGTTTCATCAAATATTGAAGTCCATGCTGCGTGCTTATTGTATGGAAATGGGGAAGGACTGGGAGGAGGGACTTCCATGGCTCATGTTGGCGTCCAGGGAAGTCGTTCAGGAAAGTACAGGGTTCAGCCCTAATGATTTGGTCTTTGGGCATAAGGTGCGTGGTGCGTTATCTGTTCTCCAGGATGGTTTGATTGAGGGTGAGTCACCTACAAATTTAGTGGACTATGTACAGGGCTTTCGTCATCGCCTGTATGTAGCGGTGGAAATGGCAAGGAAAAATGTAGCTGGTGCTCAGGCTAATATGAAGAGACTCTATGACCGTAAAGCAGAGTATCGTGAATTCAGCCCAGGGGATCAGGTGTTGGCTTTAATGCCACTGCAGGTCTCACTATTCAAAGCCAAGTTTGCCGGCCCGTACACTGTTGAGAGTAAAGTGTCAGATCAAAATTACTTGATTGCTACTCCAAATCGGAGGAAGTTGTCTCAACTGTGTCACGTCAACCTCCTAAAACCGTACTATGTTCGTGATACCGTTGGGGATGGCTAAAAAGTTGGGTGTGGGCCCCATAATGATGGTTGATTCTGTGCTTTCAGATCGAGGGTTGGCTGAGGAGTGTGATGTTAAGGCACCAGATGAACCTGTTATGTCTGGTAGGCTGAGGAATTCGGAGTCGTTATGCCAATTGGATCGCTTGTTGAGTCACTTACCGGCAGCACAGAGAGATGAATTGGCGGCTTTAATCGGGAAGTTTTTGGTACTGTTCGGCGATACGCCATCGCGCACAACTCTCGTGGAGCATGATATCGACGTGGGGGACAGTCCTCCAATTAAGCAGCGATTTTATCGTTGTCCTGCAGATAAGCGTAGGGTGCTGGAGGCTGAGGTCCAGTACATGTTGGACAATCAGATTGCAGTACAGTCGTTCTCCAGTTGGGCGTCACCTAGTCTGCTGGGTGGCAAATCAGATGGGTCTCCGCGGTTTTGTAACGACTATCGTAAGGTTAATAAGGTGACAAAAACAGATTCTTACACGTTGCCACGGATGGAGGACTGTATTGACTTGGTGGGCTCTGCTAGATTCGTCAGTAAATTCGACTTGTTAAAGGGGTACTGGCAAGTTCCTTTGACAGCGCGTGCGCAAAAGATTTCAGCATTTGTTACACCTTTCGGTCTGTATGAGTATACAGTGATGAGTTGTGGGCTTTGTAATGCGCCAGCGACATTTCAGCGCCTCATGAATATGGTGGTAGCAGGTCTTGAGGGGGTTGCTGTTTATCTTGACGACGTAGTGGTGTTTAGTGACACATGGGATGACCACATCAAACGCATTGGTACCTCTGTTCTGTCGCCTGGCTGAGGCGCATCTCACTGTTAACCTGGCCAAGTGTGAGTTCGCTATGGCGACAGTGACATACAAGTTCGTCCGGTAGACGCGAAGGTGCGGGCCGTTTTGCAGTTTCCTGTGCCCACTACTAAGAAGGAACTCATGCGGTTTCTAGGTCTGGTCGGGTACTATCGCGCCTTTTGTAAGAACTTCTCCACAGTGGTTGCGCGCCTGACTGATTTGCTGAAGGGTACAGTCAAGTTAATTTGGTCTGACCAGTGTCAGGTAGCGTTTGAGAATGTGAGGACCCTGTTGTGCTGTGCTCCGGTTCTCGCTGCGCCGCGCCTCGATGAGCCGGAGGTTGATGCTAGTCATGTTGGGGCAGGTGTGGTTTTGCTGCAAGAGGTTGAGGGTATTGATAGGTCAGTTTGTTACTTCTCAAAGAAGTTTAATTCGTACCAACTCAATTACTCAACCATCGAAAAGGAGGCATTGGCCTTAATATGGGCCCTCCAGCACTTTGAGGTGTATGTGGGTTTTGGGAGTAGCCCAGTTGTAGTTTATACCGACCATAATCCCCTTACCTTTCTCTGTTCACTTAACTGTCCGAACCGGCGGCTGATGAGGTGGGCCCTGTTCCTGCAGTCCTATAGTTTGGACATTCGGCACATTAAGGGCAAGGACAACGTTGTGGCGGATGCTCTCTCTCGTGCCCCGGTGGGGTAGGAAGTCTCTCTGGCTCTGGATATTTGGTGTTGTTTCGGGGATCCCTTTGGGGCCTCCGTCTTAAGGGGGGGGCTGTGATGCCCCTGTGGGTTCATCAGTGGAGAGGGTGTGGCTGTCCTGTCTTGGCTGCATTGATCGCACTGATTGCAGTAACTCAGGGCACCTGGGTCTGGTGCTCTACAGCTATTTTAAAGCCTCTCTGCTCCTGTCTGTTCTCTCTCTCGGCTTTTTCCTGCAGGCACCCGGCTCTGATGAGTATAAACCATGAGTTGACTTGAACAGTGTGGTGCAAATAAATACCTTTACCTACCCGTTGACATGTTGTGTCTCCTTTTTGTTGTGGCCTTTTGAGCCAGGTCGCAACAATGAAGTTAAGTTTGAAATAGAGCTACAACGCATTTGTTTCAACCTAACATGGTTGTTGATCAAGGTGAATTTCCATGATCGGGATAATTGTGAATATCCTCACTTTTTTTCAAACAAAAAAGGATGGTCATAAAAAAAGGTTTCTGTAAATCCCCACCTCCTTCTTTCCCACGGAGCCATTGGAGGAAGATGGCCATCACCTCCTGCATGAGGTTTCTTCCTGTTTTTCCTGTCCACTGTCACACTGTTTGCTCATGGGGGAATGTTATTTCTGGTCTCTTTACATTTAAAAGTAAGGTCAGGATCGGTTCTTTCATTTATTAAAATATTATTATTTGGGGCAGAGGGGTGCTGTAGGGGTTTTAACCCACCAGAGTAGAGACCCTGGATTATTTTGTTGTGTTTGCTGTACCCCTAGAATCTGTTGACTAGAAGACACGGATAATTCCATAATGTCTGGATTACAAACAGGGCAAAGCAGGCATATGCCCCCCGGCTCAGGAACTTAAAAGGGCCCCTTAAGCTCCGGTCATGCTGTGTCAAATGGTTAGGGCTAATTAAGCTGCACAACTAAAACACAATATCAATAGAACCTAAACTGGATCCTGTTCAATTACATTATCATTTAGCTTTGCCTTAAAAAAAATCCAGGTTTAAGATCTTCATTACTTCTGTTTTGCTTGTTGCCTATTTCATTTAATCTCATTTGAATGAAGCATGCCTAACATTTTGTTGATTTGCGTCCAATAATCCTAAATGCATCCAGTGTGATTGAGAGTAGTCAAAGAAGAGTGGTGTGAATACTTTTTCTTCCTTCTGAATTAAAAGCATAAAATGGCTGTTATAACTCCTCATAACATCCACACACATCTGGTCCTGGCTCAGCTGTCACATGGATCCAGTGTCAGCTAACACTGAAGCTGATCCAAACAGAATTGTAACCGCCAGTCATTCCCTCTGTGTCGTCAGTTCTGCCTGCCTAACATAACTTAGCTCTCAGATGATCCCTAAATTGGGTTGATTTGGGTCGATTCACTACTTCAAGTGAATCGCTAAATAACCAACTAGCACATGCTCCCACTCATTCTTATTTCACACCCATATGTGCGTACCAGTTCAGTTCCTTAAACCACCACCACCACCACCACCACCACCACCACCACCACCACCACCACCACCACCACAGAACACTTAGCCGGAGGCCTGTTGAGGTCTTGTAGTAACTTTGTATGTCTGAGAAGCAGAGCCAGATTAACTGTTGGACTTCCTGCCTGGGGCTGTTGTGTATCAAGTGCAGCTGAGTGGTGGATAGGCTTAGCATGGCTTTTAAGTGGTGTTAGGCCGAAGGGGTGCTACTGGTTTGGTTTCCTTCGTGACTGGGCAAGAGTTACAAAAGTCCTCATTTGAAAATAAATTCAACCTGTGTGGGACCATTTCCAAACATCTGTAAAGATAATTGCAGCTAAAGTTAGTTGTATTCAAAGCTTCATACATAGATGCAAAGCTTAAAACATAGAAAAGTGCTATATAAAGATGTTGCGCTGCACTGATGCAACTCGTCTGCAGTAGGTTTCAACTATAAATGCACATAGGGTAACAGTGAAAACCCTTTTGAAAAAATGGTTTGTCATGACAAAAAGACAAGCAAAGATTGTATGTCCCGTCTCATTCACATCTTGCCTCTTTCTCTTGGTATTACACTTTCCATTCACTACTGTGTTAGACCACCAGTACAAAAATATTCTACTGTGCCATTTAGGTAAAGGTGAAGAAACATTACACTGAGGGTCCAATGTCTTTTCAAGAGATTATGTTTTGATGCTTTCTATTTATGACATTTACAGATAGGGCCGGTGACGTCAAGAAACAACCCACAAGGACTCCATGAACACAGCATACCCCAAAGGTAGAGAGTCATCACAAATTCAGAGGGTGCGTATGGTTTCAAAACCGCAGGACAAGAACAGAACAGATCAATAAGGTAATGCCATCCATCCACACAGGCTGAGTTAAAGATAGATGGAGGCTAAGGTATGTCAAAAGGTTACCTATAATGACAGTTGGCGCGGAGCAAATGAGTTTCTGCCCTCAATGTGGGCTCATAAATAAGACAGAAAAAAAGGTCCATTTGTCAAAGTGATCGTTGGCAACATCCTCGGTTCTGTTCATGTCTGGGGAAATAAGTGTGTGAATAGCATGCGTAAGGATTTAAGCGTGGTTTCAAATAGGCAGAGGCACACAGACTGAAAATGGAAATGATTCTGTTTCCTTATGCATTGATTCAGTCCTGTATTACCATGTGTACCTTTGTCGTGTTGAAATTCACTGTGAAGAACTTCATTGTCCACTGTGAATTAGCAGCACCTCTTGTCTCCCTCATCTCATCCTCACTTTGTGTCTGTGATGTGTATGCCTTTTCGACAGTCAATGAATAAATATGACGGTAAAATAGACAACGCTGACAGCTTCCAGGAATGTGCTGTTCTCCAGTTTTTTTTCTAATCAGTCTTACTTGTGTAAAGCAAAAAAGTATTTTGGTCTACAACCAACTTAAGATTTGTTGCTAAAAATAGGTTGTTTCATTCTTGTTTTGTGACAAGTACATTTGCAGCTTAAGAAACATACTTTTCCTCTCCGCCAGATTCCAGACTCAATATTAATTTCAGAGCTGGCGATACAATACTGCAAAGAAAATAGGACATTAGTGTGCCTCACAAGGTCAATGATACCTTCAGGGTTGCTATTTGTGACTCTGAATCTGAGAAGACGGTACAAAGGATAGAAGGGAGCGTGGGCAGGCGAAGGAGAGAAAACGTCTTAAATTATTTGCTCTTCCAGTTCAGCCCACCACCATATTGCTGTCAGGCTGGACTGACGTTTGATTGAAAGCACAGACTGGAGCACGGAAAACGGAAACCCAATTAGCACGTTAGCTGGTTGCTGACCTCTGATGGTGATTTGATGACCACCAATAAATGTCTGTTTGATTCCAGCCATCTCACCAGGTGCCCATCATGTGGCTCGAGGCACAGAGGGATAGAGCTTCACTTTACAGGGTATATGAAGGAATCCTGAAGTCATTTAATACCTTTTAAGACCTTTTGTAAGACTCTTTCCATACATTTTAAGACATCGTCGCCACTTCAAGTTTTAACCAGATACATTGGCGACACACTTTACCTCACATTTACTATATACAGTATTGATTGTCCTTCCTCCTTATCTTCCAACCATTTGGACGCAAACTTGCATTTCCCCATAACGATGTTGTTTAACAACCGGCGTAAACGGACCTTCGCACGCTATCAAGCAGTGAGCGTGCGATGTCCTGTTCAGATGACGTCAAACCCAACGGGATTCCATAAGTAAACTACAAAGAATCACACTACACACCTACGCAATGATTACATTCAGGCAAACTTTAGAATACAACCTCTTTGGACTATTTATATACTTATTGAAAACAAGCTACAACATTTAATACCTTGGAAAATGCCTTTTAATACTTTTTAAGACCCCGCACTTACATGGTACCACAAGCTGGGCTTTTAAGACATTTGGAAAAGAGAGAGCATGAAGATAATTTTCCCAACAGATATTGGCAATCATCCATGCTTTTTTCGCTTTAGCAGCAATGCTTTTTAATTGAAAGATACCTATCAATTAATTTCATTAAATGACTTCATGTCACATTGCAATTATTTCACTTGTGTTATGAGTAATCCACAGTGTTGTGCTGATGAGGCTCTGTTGAGAATATTAATGATTCACACAAGGTTCATTCTGCATGGTCCTCATTCATGTCTTTTAAACAAGGCAGTGTATTCCTCACAGGAATATGAAATCTTCTCCTGTGTGATGATAGCTGCAGAACAGCATTCACAATGCATTTTCAAAAAGGACGTGTCTGTATGGATGTGAATCCTTGCACATCTTAACCTGCCAATCAGATAAAAGATGATTAAGTGGAAAACAGGTTAGTTCTCTGCTGTGTTTGGTAAAGGAACCTGCCAGCGAAGGGTGCTGAGATATTATGTAGATGGGAACATACTGGGTCAACTCCAGTCCTTCCCCTTTTGCTGAAGGTCACAAGCCGACAGATGAGTCTGCCTTCCGTCAGGCCTTATGCCATCCACATTAGCAGGCTGAGCCAGGCACTGCCAGCGTCAGCAAAAGAAAAAGGCTAGGTGCTATTGCCCTCCTAAGATAGAATGTGTCAGCCTTACACACACTATCTACACTGAGTGTAAATAGTGCAAAAATAGTGAGGCCGTTGGGAGGGATTGTGAAGATTGGACGGAATTACAAAAGAGCAAAATCCAAACCTACTGATACACAAGCATGCATATTTAATTAAAGGGATCAATGTTCGAAGAGGGATTGCATGAGGCACTTATCCACAGTCAGTATATTACCTACAGTAAATTGCAGTCGGCATGCCGCTCGTTTGCAGAAACACACAGTAGTAGTACAGAAGCTAAGCAATGCACTGCTATTGAGGGGGCTTTAGCTTCATTTATTTTAGCCTAACCTTGAATACATTTAATATCCCAACTGCAAACAGACATTTAAAACATTCACAGTGGTAATTTGTTACAGTTCCCTTTTTATAGATGGCAAATACATTCTGTGAAACTGGTCTATCAAAGATCCAATTACAAGGTTACTTTGTACAGTAATCCTACCCAAACCAAGTGAATCATTAAGAAACTGAAGTGACGTTGTCGGCTCCTGGTTTGGTTTCATTACTGAACTTTATAGAGGCATGCTGCCCAAGAGAAAACGCCTTCATAATGGACCCCTACCAGGAACTTAGTTCACAAAGTAATTGGCAGTGGCCACCACATGTATGTCAGCAGTGATGGGTGGTTTCAGAAGTCATGTGTGTCACCGAGGTGGTACACTTTGGCAGAGTGTATATCCCAGAGGTCTGAACTCAAATTAATCTTAGCCCACTAAAACTAATCATCGATTAATCACTATTATCATTAGGGATCGACCGATATGGCTTTTTCAAGGCCGATACCGATACCGATTATTAGTAATCAAGGAGACCGATAACCGATATTTGGAACCGATATACATTTGCAGTAAAATCAGAAAATGTTGGTGTCAAAATGTAGAATAACACAAACTCCAACACAACTCAACACAACTTCTTTGAAATGCATTTAAGCATATATTATGTTTAATTAACTTTTAAACATCTTCCAACTGGTTTCCTCTCTTGCCCTTTTCTTTAGTGCAGCCATCTGCTATGAGTTAGAGAGAGACAAGAAGTGGGCTGCAGGCTGACATGCTAACAATAATGCTTAATTTATTATATCAAACCAATGCCTGTCTGTCTAGCATAACATCCCAATAAGCTGCTAACTGTAAAACACTAGTGCTAGCTAATGTTTTGCAAACTATTAAAAGTGAGGCTATTACAGTAGACCTAACGTTAGTCTAGTAGCCTCACTTCTAATATTTTGCTAAACATTTGCTAGATATATGTTGGCTAGCTAATGAGCTTCACATATCAACCTGAACAACTGCGAGGCTTCACTCGCAGCCCCTCCCCCCCCCCTCCGCACCACAGTTCCGCTGTGAGATGCTGCACGCTGACTGACTTCCCGCGTCCCTGTGTAACTGGGAAACTGATAGAATTGGATCAATAGATCGTGCTGTTTCTGCAACTTCAGCATAGGGGATTGGGATGTTTATTGAACTTCGGCTTTCAACTGATTTACCTTCAAAACGCATGTATGGCTCTGCCGCTCAGCGCTGCTGCTTGCCTCTGTCTGTGTCTGCGTTCTTCGCACCTGCCTGTAATCTGAGAAGGTCCCGCCTCTATGGCTGGCTCCCGCCCGGAAAATCTTCAGTGTTGATTGACACTTCAGTAATAGCCTATCAGATAGCGCTGTGGGCGGGACATTGCTCGTGTACACAGAGTGGTGACTGCTGCCAGAGAAATGGCCGCATCAGAGCCAAAGATTTATCGGCAATTTGATAAAAAAAAAGGCTGATACCGACAATCGGTCAAATGATGAATATCGGCCCCGATAATCGGCCTGGCCGATAATCGGTCGACCCCTAATTATCATGTGACCATCCATATCGTTTTTTGTATGCATTTATTCCTTGTTTTTGGTATTATTTCTTAACTGAATCATGCCAACTTCTCCCTTGAACAGTGAGGATTAGGGATGCTCCGATCGCCAATTTTGGGGCCGATCGCCGGAATCGGCCGATACCGATATCGGCCAATACCGATCGCCGATTCGATCGAGTGGGCGGGGCCTATGGGGATCTTCCATTTAAAGTAATGTTTACAACTCTAAAGCTTCCACAAACAGCAACCAACATAATTATTACATTCAAATTAAGTACATTATTCAAGTTTATATTCACTTTCGATAATAACACAGCGGAAGCGCTCTCTTTTCCTCTCCCCCTCTCCTGACAGCCGGTCCCTATCCGTCTCATGCAGCTCACTGATCCAGTAATGACTGAGTGACCCGACAGTGAAGAATAAATATATGTATAACTAGTTTAGCTTGTTCCAGAGGTAGATAAAATGGCTAAGTGTGTTAGGTCTAACTCTTAGTGTGTGTGTTGCTCCGCTCACCAGTCCGTCACAGCGGGCGGAGCTGCAGGATTTCTGCTTCACACACGTTGCATACCGCTATTTTATTGTCCTTTTCGGACACCTTAAAATACTGCCAGGCTGGTGAAGCCATTTTGGCGAGCTTGTTTTGCCGCGCATAGAGAAAAGTGTCATGTATTTTACGTCATCATTTTACGTCATGCGATCGGCTCTCGCGATCGGCATTTTTAGAGAGCACCGATCGATCGGCAGAGAGTGAGTATCGGCCGATATCGATCGGCGGCTGATCGATCGGAGCATCCCTAGTGAGGATTGAACTGTAATGAACATTATTTAAATCACTATCTACAATCTATGAACTGGACTAGAGTAAAAATGGTTTGTCAAAGGAATGATAAGTCAATTTTTAAGGTTTTAAGGTAGCTCAGGAAGAAAACATGCTGCTTCGTCCACAGCTAATGGGGATTGTAATAAATGAAATACCAAAGACCATAGATGCCATAGATGATAGCTGTTTGTTGGAGAAAACCAGCTAATTGAATATTTCATTATTTGGGAAATTGGAACTGTATTTATTTTACTTTTAACAAACAAAACCTTTTAATCAATTAATCATTAAAAATAACTTAATTGGCAGATGAATTGAATGTGAAAATAAAGCTGTAAACCAGGGACCACCCACAAACTCACTGTGGCTTCACAAAGGTAATTATCTCTTCTATAAAAACAGGCTTGCAGGCAACTCTTTTTGTTTTTTTAATGTATTAGATTCTGGGATAGGGGGAGGCAGCTGTTAGCCGGGCCCAGCTGTCAATGACGACTGGCAGAGATGAGAGAGGAGGAGTTGATTTTGAACAAACCTGTGCATGGTCCCCTGACGGACGTCACTTTAAAGAATTCCCACAAAAGCCCAGATGATAGCTAGATATCTCTGTTTACCTCTGCGGCTGCGGCATACATACAATCATGCACACATTCATTATGCTAAATACTGTGATGGAGATGAAGAGACCATGATTGAATTGACAGAATGAGGCTCAACATTAATTGTCTTCATAGTTTACAATTTAGTGTAGAGGGTTATGAAGAGGTTTTTACCAAACACAATACAACAAATTGGGGTGGGGCTAGTTGAGGGACTGAATACATAATGATGTATATGCCAAACCTGCAGTCCTATATTTCATTCGACAGAGTTTTGAGGGTAATGGTGGGAATAAAGGCCGACTTCAACAGACTTAGTATTCATTTAAAACCATTTTGCAGGGCTGTATGTTCCTACGCCGAAAGTTATTATACATGAAAGTGAGAGGAGAAAAGTATCATTGGCAAGATGGCTGCCTAGCTGGTGCGGAGGTGAAAACACGCTGGAAACAATTGAGTTATTTTGTAGGAATCCGGGAACTGAGAGTGCAACAAAAGGGCTGGTTGACTACGCAAATACTTTTTTCTTACAGAAGGTAAAGAAAAAGGAAAGGGAAATGTCAACACGTTTCAGCCAGAAAGAAAAACAGAAACAGGCCGGCACAATGAATCCGCCTGAGGCAAATATACCTGAGGAGGGAGGGGAAGGCCTCTCTGAAATATTAAAAGAAATCAGAGAATTCCGCATGGAAACTGCTGGGAATTTTGGAGTATTGAAGAAGGAAATAAACGACTTGAGAGAAGGCTTCGGAGAGCTGAAAATAAGAGCGGATGCAGCAGAATTAAGAATCGCAGAAAATGAAGACCGTGAAATCAGTATGACAAAAATACTCCTTCACAGTTTACGCATGCAAAAGCAACTGGAAAATAAATGTGAGGAACTTGAAGGCCGGGAACGACAGAACAACCTGAGGATTTATTCAGTGCTCGAAAAATGTGAGGGAAATAGCATGATGGACTTTGTGGAAAACTTAATACGCGAGAAACTGGATGTGAGCGGCGAAATTCCCATTGAGAGAGTGCACCGGGCAACGGGGCATCTCTCTGGGCACAGCGACCGTCCCCGATCAATAATAGTCCGCTTCCAAAACTACAACGTGAGGCAAAGGGTGCTACAAGCCGCCAGGGCAAAGAAGGACATCAGGGTGAAAGATTGCAGGATTTTCTTTGATGAGGACTTCACCACCCAAGTGTTCAAGGAGCGCGCAAAATACAGACAAGTAAGGAAGCAGCTCCAGGAAAGAAACATCAAATCCCGCATTCTGTTCCCTGCTAAACTGAAATTATTCGAGAAAAACTGAAAAGTCAGGGTGTTTAACAACCCACAAGATGCGGCACAGGGTCTACTGGAGTATGGTGTCAACATGGAGAGTCCAGCAGGAGAACCGGACTTGGAGTCTACTCTTCAGGCTTCAGGATGGCAGACACACCGCTCCAGGAACCGGAGAACCCCAGGATGTGAGCTGATGTCGGACGTATAGACATTAATTGACTCGCTTTATCGGCATGAAAGAGCAAAGGAATGAACAGGTATGTGTGGAGGGAGTTAACTCCTTGCAGACGTACATGGAAAACAATAACAACACATAAATAACTGAGCCACTCGGAATCTTTTCCAGATTTGACAACACAGAGTATAACATGTACAATTTTGATTATGAGAATCATGTGTTTAATCATACAAGTGACTCGTGTAAATATTATACCGATGATCAATTTAATGACAATGTTGGACTTGAAAATACATTTTCTTTAATACATTTCAACTGCAGGAGTCTGTATGCAAACTTTAATAAGATCACTGAATACCTACATACATTTAAAAGTAAATTCAAAGTAATTGCCATATCGGAGACTTGGTTAAATAAAGACGAAGTCACTGATTTCCAAATTGAGGGTTACGTGCTACACCATATCAACAGAACCAATAAGAGAGGAGGGGGTGTGGCTCTTTATGTGGACAGCGTCCTAAAATGCACACTGGTTGAAAAAATGTCAATTGTGACTGATGATTTAATGGAATGCAGAACTATAGAAATTGAAATGGAAAGGAAGAGAAATGTTGTTGTGACTTGTGCATATAGAGCACCAGGATCAAATGTAGAGCTTTTTAAAGATAGTTTAGGAGTATTAATGGATGGCCTAAATGAAAATAAAACATGTATTATTTGTGGGAATTTTAACATCGACCTTCTAAATGTATTTAAACACAAAACAGCTTCTGATTTCCTGGATGCATTGTACAGCAGGGGGCTTTATCCCCTAATCACTAAGCCCAGTAGAATAACATCAACTTGTGCAACATTGATCGACAATATCTTTACAAATGTCATGGAAAACAGTGCTAAGAGTGGGCTAATAATAAATGACATAAGCGACCATTTACCTGTATCTGTAGCATATGATTGGCAATTAAAGAAAAAGAAGGAAGAGACTTGCAGTAGATATGTCAGGGTAAGTAAAGGACTGCTGAAGCAAAAGACACATTTAGGAGTGACCTCTTAAAGGAAGAGTGGAGAGGGGTTTATGGAGAAGATGTAAATGCTGCATATGTGCCCTTCCTAAAAATCTACATATCACTGTATGACAAACATTTTCCCACTGTACTCCGTACATATAAAGGTACTTATCATCAAAAGCCTTGGATAACCAAGGGCTTACAAAATGCTTGCAAGAAGAAAAATAACCTTTATAAAGACTTCATAAAATGTAGGACAAAGGCAATTGAAAAGCAATACAAGGCATATAAAAATAAGTTGACAGTTATAATGAGACAAGCAAAAAGAGAATATTATAATAATATGTTAAAAGAAAAGCAAAATTATATCAAGGGCACATGGAAAATCTTAAATAATGTATCCACTTGCCTGCCCAATCACTTCATTGGTGACAAAAATAAGGTTGTGAAAAACATGAATGAAGTGGTACATGAATTCAACTCTTTTTTTGTAAATGTCGGACCTAATCTTGCAAAGACTATTCCAAAACAACACGATGGGCAAAAAGAGGATGGCGGAATTGGGGGAAGTAAAGTGTTGCAGTCAATGTTTCTGGGAGAGATAAACTAAATTGAAATTAGATCCATTGTAGACAAATGCAATAATAAGACTTCGACAGATAGTGATGGGATCGACATGATAATAGTGAAAACGACTATTGACTGCATAATTAAACCACTAAGCTACATCTTTAATCTTTCATTTCAAACAGGTATTTTCCCAGATAGCATGAAAATAGCTAAAGTTATCCCACTTTTCAAAACAGGGGACAAAAGCCAATTTACCAACTACAGACCAGTGTCCTTGCTTTCACAATTTTCAAAGGTCCTTGAGAAATTATTTGTCCAAAAATTTGATAATTTTATTTAAAAAAATTAGTTATTGAGTGAGAGTCATTTGACACCATAGACCATTACCTATTAATTTCGAAATTACATAGATATGGTGTGAGAGGAGTAGTTCTAGATTAGTTAAAAAGTTATTTAGATAACAGACAACAATATGTAGAATTTGCTGGTAGTACATTGGAGTGTATGAACATAGAATGTAGTGTCCCGCAGGGCTCGGTTTTAGGGCCTAAACTTTTTATTTTGTACATCAATGACATATGTGAAACGTCAACATTATTGCAATTTGTGTTGTTTGCAGACGACACAAATTTATTTTGTTCAGGAGATTACTTAAACATTTTAGCAAAGTGTATTGGACATGAAATGGTCAAACTTAAAAGATGGTTTGATGAAAATAAGTTAACCCTAAATTTGAATAAAACGAAGTTTATGGTTTTTGCTAATATAAAAAAAGATGAAAACATTTCATTGTCCATTGATGGAGTTTTTATTGAAAGGGTTTCTGAATTTCGATTCTTAGGTGTGACGCTGGATGAAAACCTGACATGGAAATCACACATGTTAAAACCAAAGTGTCTAGGAATATTTCTGTTCTAAACAAGGCAAAGTATTTGCTAGATTACAAGGCATTGAGGATGTTGTACTGTTCACTCATTTTGCCATTTTTCATTTATTGTATAGAAGTGTGGGGCAACACGTATATGAGCAACATAAAGCCATTGTCAATATTACAGAAAAGGGCAGTAAGAATAATTCATAAAGCTGACTCAAGAGAACACACCAACAGACTGTTTTTTAAGTCAGGACTCTTGAAACTCAAAGACATAGCTGAGCTGCAGACATTATCAGTATTGCTCAGGGCAAAAAGCAGAATGTTACCAGCATATTTACAACAGTTGTTTGTTTTTGGATCGGACAAGGAAGACCACAGAAGGAAATTAAATTTTAAGCATCCATATGCAAGGACTACTCTTAAACAAATGTGTATTTTGGTAGTTGGTGTACAATTGTGGAATTCTCAACACAAGGATCTAAAGAATTGTATATGTATTTTTCAGTTAAAGAAGTTGTATAAATTAAGAAAGATGGGACTATATGAAGCAGAATATGAATAAGTCTATGTACTCTGGTCCTTCATGTTTTTGATGTCTTTGATGTGATGTCTCCTCTGTATTTGCGGGTCCCATTGCCATTGTTATTGTTGTTATTATTATCATCATCATGCGTCGCTTTCCACCTTCTTCTCCAGTACAGTAGGACTCAGATGAGGGTGTTGCACTTTTCTTTTCCTTATACGTGTGATGTTTTGGTGTTGTTTTATTTCTTTCCGTTAACCGTCAAGTGGGAAATAAGTTTTTTTTTTTGTGTTTCTCTTAGTATCCTAAGATACTGTTATGTTTGGCTGTGAAAAAATATTATTATGAAGGGCAGACCATCTATTTGTATTAGTTTTTTTTAGAAAGGGGCAGGTCACATAAGATTTTATTCTTCTCCCTGCTCCTTTTCGCTCAATGGTAGAGTCATGTTTTGTGGCAATTATTGTACATTTGGTACCATGGTACCATGAGCGGGACAAATAAAAATGAAAATGAAATGAAATGAAAAATATGACGGAAATTGTAGTTAATCTCAGTCTAAACGATAATGCAGATTTGATTTCCTCTTGCTGTTCACGCTGTGTTACTTATTAAACCGTACATTAGCACACACTGATTTCTGTGCCTTTCATTTCCTGTGCAGGGAGCCTGGCTAGCACAGTGTGGACTTTGAGGGCCATTACAGGGACCGCTGGAAGCCAGGCAGCATTATTAATAATGAGATGGCTTTAAGTTGGACGATTTGAGGCCTGTTGAACATATTGCCTCCTATTGAGCAAAAGCAATCATAAAGTTATGAGGCACTGAATGTTCGTTGGCAAATTGCAAATATCTCAAATAGCCTTCTCCACTCATGCTTTTGTCATATGCAGTCTTACTCCAAAATGGTGCTGCCGACTGAGTTCCTCATATGACAAACAGCATAATGAAAAGCTTCTCGAAGCCCTTTCATGTACACAATTCAATGCTTCCCCCTGAAAGAGCAATGCTATGCCTCCCATCTCAAGCAACTCCAAAGCCAAGAAATGCAGCTTCTTAACCACCAGCCTTTAATGTTTTAATAACTTGCATGACAATTAGACCAGCTTGTAGCTATAAGCATTCATCCAGAAAACACAGAGCACTTCTTTTTAAACTAGCGGCATGTTTGAGGTTTGAATCATTATACTGTTACCAGGCACTATTTGCTCACAGGGATTAGAGCTGCACAACATGATTTTGTATTGTATTGCTATCTCTATGCAAACCTTCACAATAAACATATTACAAAAGACTGCATTAAATACATTAGCAACACATTTCATTATATTCAACTTTGTTCGATATGTGCCATGGCATTAACTCTCTGGCTAATCAGAAAGTGCTCCAGACATAAGGCATAATCTCATTGGTCAGAAAGGACACATTATTAGACCAATACTGTTGTATTACTATGGAGGGGAATTATGACAAGATGAGTGTGAATACCAGAGAGGAAGTGATGCCGAAATAAAATCAGCTGTCCGGCAACATTTTGAAGTAGAACAATGCACTTTTATTGACACAAACACATAATAACCGTTTCTAATTTAAGAAGAATTTTGTTGCAGATTAGCAGATTACTGAAAGGAGCAAAATGTCAGAAAGGAATTCAATTTAATATCTGTTTTTTTTATCTCAAATAAATATAGTTTTTGCGATATTCAAAGTTTGTGCATATTATTCTCAAATAATACAACAATAAACCCTCTACGATTACACTGGAGTGCAGTGACAAACAACACAATCCCTCACTGACACCCAACAGCGGCAGCTGGAATGCATGACTAAACCAGAGGTAGCCCTACCAGGAATTGAGCCCAGGTCTTTGGGGGGTAAGAGTTTTTATTATGTGTCACGCGTGTACCAAGCCAAGTCTGACTGTTTCGCATGAAACAGGAGAAAACTTCACAAGCCCCTTTGAACAATCAGAGTTCTGATTCCTTAGATTTTATCAATCTATCTTTAAAGAAATTAAGTGATCCAAGTCTTCAGCCTCTGTTATGTCTTTAAAACAAAGCAAAGTACATCATACCTGCATGTTCCAGCTACTTCTCAAAATAAACTATTCTTTAATCTGCTCTACATCTTAGGCAGATGTGTGACTCAAGTCCTAGCAAAGCCCAAAGAGGAACTAGCCTACATACCACCATACATGGATGACTCAAGAACGAAGGCATCTAGATCAAGCCGGGGAGGACAGCTCCCCCACATTTCAAACAGAATATCTCTTGCCTGTAAATTGGTTTTCGTCACAACTGGCTGTCAGTGTTGGTGTTTGTGGGTTTCAGTGTGTCAGATTTGACACAGCTCCCCTTCAGTAGCTGTGGGCTGTAGCTAACCACCCACACACCCCCACTGAGGAGCAACCATCTTCCGCAGATCCCCTTCAACAACTTGACAGCACTGATCACTCTCATCATAGTTCCCTCGAGCCATGAGCACAAATTTACAGCCTGCAGCATCGTATTGGTCAAAGCATGACTAATACTATTGGAAGAAAGCCTATAAATGCAGCTGTGACAGGAGGCATGTAGAAATGAGTGACTACAGCTCGTCTTTGTTTGAAAAAATAATGCAAACCACAACCGCTAAAAGTTTCCAGAGGTTAACAGCAAATTACTTTTGATGACATGCACAATTGTAGGACTACTATGCTGTGCATGGAGACACTGTCATGTTTCATCTCTGCATCACTGACCAACACAGGAGCCATGGCCCGTCAATCACAAACTGACACATTCCCCTGCATGTCAAAGGGACAAGGCATGTTGCTCTGGTGCAGCAGCAGGACACTTGTGAATTACATTGTGCATCTGTGAAAATATATGGTATATGTGAAGCTGGTTGAAAAGAGACAACTCCACAGAGAGGCTCGCAGAACATAATTAATCTGTTTCCCGGGATGTGTAACGTGCATGAGATGAAAAAGGAGGTTTCACGAATATAAACCCAATTAACTGCACAAACAAAGAAATTCCTTCCTCACCCTATAAAATGTGAGTAATGCAGACCTTTGAGTCAGTTTATTGTATGATTATATTTTATGCCACCCCCTAAGCAGCACTCTCAGACTGTGTCTCTTTTGTGTAGCCCCGGCATTACGGCCGTGGAATCTCAGAGGAAGAAAAGAGCCAGTGTCATGCGGTCAGAAGGCATTTTAGTCAGACGGAAATTTGTGTCAGCACTTTCTGCCAGGGAGCGAGAGGCCAGCGTTCAGAGCTGTTAGCCTCCTCCTCAGAGGAGAGCCCGGGTTTAATGGGACTACTCTTCCACTCCATTTGCCGGCCCGCATCTCGCAGGACACAGCTGCATACATGTGAGCCAGAGACTGTCACTGTGCATACCTCTCTGCAGCCTGCGAGCTGCACACTCCCATCAACAGCTGACAGAAGCTGTTCATCTTCCGACAAACAACATGAAACAGACTACGAACAATGCATGTGGATTAATGTTAAGACACTACGAGCAAAAACAGATATGTCAAATTTGAATGTTTTCTTAAAGACTAGTGGAAAAAAAACATCCAAGATAATCATTTAGGTCAGTGACCACCAACTGGTGGCCCGCTGGCCACATCCGGCCCGCCAGACATTCTCATCCGGCCCGCACGACGGGGTGACTGTGGCGTTGGCGGAGTGGTTACTGCGTTCGCCCCCCACCCATTTCTTTGTTTACAACGTCTCGTGAGTAAGGTGCAGTACCGGAGTCCAACAGAGAGGCAGCAGCTGCGGGACAGTAGACTGGTACTGCGAAACCTTCCCTCCCCTGAAGAAGAAGAAGTGATCCTTCGTTGTGAAGAGTCTGGTTAATGCGCTCCGCACCACAGCAGTAGCCCCGCTGCGACAGAGTCCAACAGAGAGGCAGGAGCTGCGGGACAGTAGCCTAGAAGCAGGGTTGGGTTGTAACGGAATACATAACGGCGTTATGTAATCAGAATACAAAAATCAAGTAGGCTAACTGTATTCAGCTGGCGTTACATTTGAAAAACGAGTAATCTGATTACAGTTACTTTCGTAAACCTGAAGTGAATACATTTTGGAATACTTATTGGAATTATTGGTGGAAAAGTTTCCTCACAAAATGTAATATTCATTACCGGCAGAACTGTGTGCACACTGCACAGCGCTGCAGCATGTCTGTGAGCGAGAGAGAGATGCAGCGTGTCTGTGAGGCCCAGCCCCCGCACGCAGATGAGAGAGAGAGATCACTTTTAAAATATATTGAAAGTTAGAAACGGAGATGGTTGGATAAAATGTGCAAGATAACGTTTATGTATCAATTCTTTATTGTCTAAATGATGACATTTCATAACGGGATAAAATCAAAGTGAATGGCCTGCTGCTGCTGAATGCATGGGGCAAGTGACTGGAAAAAGTTTTAAAAGTTATTACATCGTTTCAGATAATACATAATAATGATAATTCATTTTATTTAGGGGCGGCTTTCAAAGCACCCAAGGACACCTTACAATTCATAACATATTCCAAGGAAAGGTTTTAAGACAGTACAAAGAATGCAGTCAGGGTGATGTTTTTTATGTGGGTGCAGATGAGAGAGCTGTCCAGAATGACACCAAGATGTTGTGTTTGAGTTCTTGATAAGCCATTAAAACAGTAATTAAGTGTCTCCTGTTCACCAAAACATACCATCTGTTATGGAAAAAGTATTCCAAAAGTAATCTGAATACTATTTATACAATTCTGGGCTATATAAAAATCGCTGGCCCGCAATAGTGTCTATTGGTTACATTTCGGCCCTTGGACAAATGTAGTTGGTGATCCCTGATTTAGGTGTTGATATTAATACAATGTGTATAAAAATGTGGAGGGCTCGACATTATAAATGGCCCGCTGGCCCGGAAGCACTATATAAACAACCGGGGCCAGCATAACTTACTTTCCACTTGCCCGCTCGGGCCACTAAAAATATTGCTTTAAAAAAGAAAAATGGTCCTGTGGTATTGGTATTTTGACTAGCAATTTAGTTAAATTGTTTAGTTTATTAATGGTACAACATAGCGTTTTGTGAGGTGGTTGTCGTTGTTGGGTGAAAAGCAAACAGCTGTTTGCTGCAGAGCGCAGCATGCTCCTTCACTACAGACTTTCGCGCCACCTAACCATTCGCCAAATGTTTTTAATACCAGCGGTAACCGGCCAAGCGCCGGGCAAAAAAACAATCTTCAAATAAAAGAATGTCACCGGAAGAGTTAAAGGAGAGTGACAGTGAGTATGAAGAAGAGGGAGAGAAAGTTTCAGTCACACTGGCTTGATCGATGGAGTTGGCTTCGATATGATGCCAATATAAACAAGGTCTTTTGTTGGCTCTGTACATCAATGCCGACCTATGCAGACAAGTAAGTGAAGAGTAGACAATATAAAGGTATATTGGCTATAGGGAAATGTCCCAGCAGTTTAGGATAATGAAGGTTCTAATCTAGGCTAGAGCCATTACATTTCTAACTCCTAATGACAGGAAGGCAGAAAGCGCATTATACAAATAATAATATAGGCTACTCATAATAATGATAATAGTAGTAATTTTTTTAACAATGACCACAATATAATTATTTTAACCAAATATGAACAATTGAGGAAAATGAGCAAGAACTGATGATTCAAATGTTGTAGTACAAGTAGTTTATACAATAAATTACTATTGCAACCAATGTGGTTAATTTTCTTCATTATTAGTAAATTTTTTGGATGAATGCTCCAGGCCAGTGGTTACAAGGGTGGGGGGGGGGGCAGTGATAATAAAATTCCACTGGCCCGGAGCATTACATAATGTCTCATTAGCATGTTTGAACTTGACATTTAAGACAACTTCTTGTTGCAACAATTGCGTAAATATAAAAATTAATAAACTTTGATGGTTATATATGTATTCATATAATTGTTTACCCTACTCAAAATATGTTTAACAGCCTTTTTCTCAGTAAATGTAGTATTTTCAGTTTTATGGAGATACAGAAGAGATATTCTGATTTCCCTATGTAAAAAATCATTTAATATGTCAACAAATTAAACAACTAGTTTTGAACCTAGCTTGATCCTACGCTACACACATTAACCTGTGTAACTCTGTTCACCTGTAGTGTCATCCCTTAAACCCTGGTAATGAGACTGCAGCGCTCTCTCTCAGATTTTAAAATCCATATATTTATTGGCCAAGGAACTTATCTTACCAACTCCTGGTGCTGGCATAATCATTCTGATTATGGCAGCACCAGAAGGCCTTTCTTTAAAATTGCTTCCTTTGGATCCATTTCAGAGCCAAACAACAATTTCATGGCTGACCAGTCAGAGAGTAATTACATAAGCCCGAAGCCAGCACATCGATCAGTACTCGGGACTTAAAAATAAGACTGTTTTGGACAGACAGCTCCTGGAAGAGATGACAGCATCTCCACTGCACAGATTGCGAAAATTCACAATGAAAGTTGAAATGGGAAACATGAATCTATTTTCTGATGGAAGAGTTTTCCTAGACAAACAGCTCAGAATTCTGCAGTGAAACTCTCCTCTCCCAAAAAGATGCATCACTTTTAAGTAAAAGCTCGACTCTCCAAAGTGAAGTAGTTACTGGGATGTCAGGTCATTAGGTCAGTCGTATGTTACGAGAAAAGTCCTATTTTGAAATCTAAAGTATCTTAAAACAATGAAAAAAAGTGATTTCTCGTCCATCATACTTAGCTTTGTTTGATTAAATACAGTATTTTAAACATGAATATGTTATATTTAGACAAGTCTTGCAAGTTACCCCATGTAGAACTTGGTTTATTTTAGTGGTGCACGATAATTATCGGGCCAATAATTATCGGTCCGATATTAGGAATTATGACGTCATCCCGATAAACCCGATAAAAGTATTAATAGCCCCGATAATATACAATATATTTTTTGGGTAAAAAAAAGAAAAAATACTGCGGTGTGGGTGGATTGGGATGAGCGGCGCTTGTTTTTCACTCGGCTCCTCCGTTTTGCCAGTACTGTGGTATTAGTGGTTTAGGAAGAGGGGAGTTTTTCCACAAATCCAGCGCTCCCTAACTCACGCCTGCTGTGACGTAAATGGTGTGCGGCCGTGAAGCCAGGACAGTAAACAAACAGTCGTTGGTAGTATGGGACTATTTCAAAGTTTCAGAGTTAGATAGTTTCTTGCTATTTGTATTAACAAATGCAATGCAGAAGTTCCACGAGGAGGGAAAAAGGCAACGAGCTATAATACTTCCAACCTGATCAGTCACCTGAACACATCGCCATTGCTACGATGGTGTGTTAAAAGCGTACGAAGACGCCTGCGCTGCTAAAATAGCGGCGAATCCAAAGCCAGCTGGCAAAGGCACCGGGGCTTTTACCTATCGACGAGGCTTTTGAAAAAGGCAAGAAGTTGCCAGAGTAATAGTTGTTTCCATTTCTTAATATGGACCACTCATGTTCACTCATTGTTCAGGGAAAACACATTGTCATTGACATTGACTGATTGATCAATTATATTTATTTGGGAAAATAAATATGGTCACTTTGAAGAGTCAAAACCGTTCTTGGCTTTGTTTTGTTTATAGTAGTAATGCTCTATCATTTGCTCACTACTAGTCTTTTTTTACCACCAGGTGTGCAAAACTACAGGTACATTTAATATATATATTATATTATTATCGGTTTATCGGTATCGGTCTTGAGAAGCAGGAAGTTATCGGTATCGGTTTCAAAAAACCAATATTGTGCATCCCTAGTTTATTTGTCATGTTTAAACCATTTCAAGGACCATAATTATTTTCCTATAATAGAAGATAAACTGCACAGATGGAATCGTCTCAAATCCTGATCTAAACGGACCAAAACATTATTTAAAAAAGATGGCAAACTCGATTACTAAAGGCTGATTAGCTACTGTATTCATGTTAGGGGGTTAGCAATGAAAAACAAACATATATTTATAGAAACAAACTGAAAAATGCATGTTTATCAAAGCATGCATCAGGATCCCCCAACAAACAACAAATGTGCTCTTCAGAAAAAGAATGTTAAAGAATGTAAATGTATTCTTGTCCTACAGTAGGCCCACTTGCCAAACACAAGTTCACAATGAATCTATTGTGATTTCCCATGATGACCTTGGTGTGATGCATCAAAAGGTGAAAAGAGTTCCCGGCTTTGCTGCACTGGTTCAAGTGGCATGAAACTTAAGAGATGACTCACCATGAGTAGATAGCAGGCAGCTCTCCTAAATCCGTCTTTCAGGGCAGTGAGGCGCTACATTTCGCTGGACTGAGCCACAGTCCCGATCCCTCTCCAGAGGGCACACCAAACAGTTTTCTACAAAGGCAACCACAGTGACAGAAAAAACAAACCTTTAACTAAAAGCTTGCAATGGACTGAAAGAGCCTTGTATTGACACACAGCAGAAGTGGCAGTCGCAATTTGACATCCGGCTCACTGTGGCGTGGTAAGTCAATGCAGTGGACTGTCACTGTTCGCTCCGTTCACTGTTGATGATCTTTTTCCAACAGAGAACACAAACAAACAACGCCATTTGGGGTAGCTACACATGCTGGTTGTTGAGGCGTAGACTGGAACAGTGGACAGTTTCTTTTAGGGGGAGGATCTGACATAAAGTGCTGCTTTCAGAGTTTTGTGATGTAGAGCTATGCAGTCCCTAAACACTCTGACCAAATGTGTCATTATGTCATTAAGTGGGGGGAAGAGGGGAGACAGACATTTCTATGTGGGAGTCAAGTGATAAACAACAAAGAATAGGAGACTATAGAGTGCTGCAGGAACGAGTCCTAAAACCGAGATATTAGTTAGCATTGTTGTACCCCTGTAAAAGTTGATGGGTTTTCTAATTGGGTGTTTGGTTATATCTAATGAAAGGACCTGTGGTTAAGAGATTTTAACATTTGATGCTACAACATAAATGCATTAGCGAATACCACACTTGTGAATTTTGAAGTTTTGAAGTTTCTTTTAAATGCCAGTCGCTAACAAGTGACTAAATGAGACAACTTTACGTCATCATGGCAAATACCTGGTGCCTTTGTTTTAGTTATGTGATGTTGAGGTCATACAATCATGGTAAAGTTTGCTTGTAGCCTAACGTTAGCTTTTTACTTCTGGCAACAGTAGTTATGCTTCAGTAATCATTAAATTGGTGTTCATTTGTGAAAACTATCTGTCGTCCAGTGTATCTCTCATATTCTCCTTTATCCTGTTAATAAACTTTGCAATAAAAACAAATAATTTTCCAAAATAAACTTACAAAGATTGTTAACTGGACCAGTGATATATATGTTCAGGTTTGCAGCTAATTACATAAACACAACGGCAGTTAAGTTGCCCTATAGAGCATTAATTAGGCCACAAAGTCTGAAAGAGGATGTTGCTTGGTTTAAAATTAAGCTATGAGAATAATGTTCCAGTATTTGTTAACAAACACCAGCAAATAAACGTCTCCAAGAGTAATTCAACCAATGACAACTAAGACATTAGTTTTGAAAGGAAGCAGAATGGCATTTCTGCACAAAAGAAGTCTTCAGACAGAACAGCGACACAATAATCAAGTTTCCCCAAGGGCGTCACATGGCCTCTATACTTTTTTCATTTTTCTAATTATAGTTTCCCCATTGCTCACTGTAGGGAACACTTTATAAGACTTAATTGAATTTCACTCAATGTTTTAAAACCAAAGTGTCTAGGAATATTTCTGTTCTAAACAAGGCAAAGTATTTGCTAGATTACAAGGCATTGAGGATGTTGTACTGTTCACTCATTTTGCCATTTTTCATTTATTGTATAGAAGTGTGGGGCAACACGTATATGAGCAACATAAAGCCATTGTCAATATTACAGAAAAGGGCAGTAAGAATAATTCATAAAGCTGACTCAAGAGAACACACCAACATGTTTTTTAAGTCAGGACTCTTGAAACTCAAAGACATAGCTGAGCTGCAGACATTATCAGTATTGCTCAGGGCAAAAAGCAGAATGTTACCAGCATATTTACAACAGTTGTTTGTTTTTGGATCGGACAAGGAAGACCACAGAAGGAAATTAAATTTTAAGCATCCATATGCAAGGACTACTCTTAAACAAATGTGTATTTTGGTAGTTGGTGTACAATTGTGGAATTCTCAACACAAGGATCTAAAGAATTGTATATGTATTTTTCAGTTAAAGAAGTTGTATAAATTAAGAAAGATGGGACTATATGAAGCAGAATATGAATAAGTCTATGTACTCTGGTCCTTCATGTTTTTGATGTCTTTGATGTGATGTCTCCTCTGTATTTGCGGGTCCCATTGCCATTGTTATTGTTGTTATTTATCATCATCATGCGTCGCTTTCCACCTTCTTCTCCAGTACAGTAGGACTCAGATGAGGGTGTTGCACTTTTCTTTTCCTTATACGTGTGATGTTTTGGTGTTGTTTTATTTCTTTCCGTTAACCGTCAAGTGGGAAATAAGTTTTTTTTTTTGTGTTTCTCTTAGTATCCTAAGATACTGTTATGTTTGGCTGTGAAAAAATATTATTATGAAGGGCAGACCATCTATTTGTATTAGTTTTTTTTAGAAAGGGGCAGGTCACATAAGATTTTATTCTTCTCCCTGCTCCTTTTCGCTCAATGGTAGAGTCATGTTTTGTGGCAATTATTGTACATTTGGTACCATGGTACCATGAGCGGGACAAATAAAAATGAAAATGAAATGAAATGAAAAATATGACGGAAATTGTAGTTAATCTCAGTCTAAACGATAATGCAGATTTGATTTCCTCTTGCTGTTCACGCTGTGTTACTTATTAAACCGTACATTAGCACACACTGATTTCTGTGCCTTTCATTTCCTGTGCAGGGAGCCTGGCTAGCCAGTGTGGACTTTGAGGGCCATTACAGGGACCGCTGGAAGCCAGGCAGCATTATTAATAATGAGATGGCTTTAAGTTGGACGATTTGAGGCCTGTTGAACATATTTGCCTCCTATTGAGCAAAAGCAATCATAAAGTTATGAGGCACTGAATGTTCGTTGGCAAAATTGCAAATATCTCAAATAGCCTTCTCCACTCATGGCTTTTGTCATATGCAGTCTTACTCCAAAATGGTGCTGCCGACTGAGTTCCTCATATGACAAACAGCATAATGAAAAGCTTCTCGAAGCCCTTTCATG
Organism: Pseudochaenichthys georgianus; assembly: GCF_902827115.2. Lineage (NCBI taxonomy): Eukaryota > Metazoa > Chordata > Actinopteri > Perciformes > Channichthyidae > Pseudochaenichthys > Pseudochaenichthys georgianus. Next base: position 11,293,842 of record NC_047521.1, on the reverse strand, counting down.
TACACAATTCAATGCTTCCCCCTGAAAGAGCAATGCTATGCCTCCCATCTCAAGCAACTCCAAAGCCAAGAAATGCAGCTTCTTAACCACCAGCCTTTAATGTTTTATAACTTGCATGACAATTAGACCAGCTTGTAGCTATAAGCATTCATCCAGAAAACACAGAGCACTTCTTTTTAAACTAAGCGGCATTGTTTGAGGTTTGAATCATATACTGTTACCAGGCACTATTTGCTCACAGGGATTAGAGCTGCACAACATGATTTTGTATTGTATTGCTATCTCTATGCAAACCTTCACAATAAACATATTACAAAAGACTGCATTAAATACATTAGCAACACATTTCATTATATTCCAACTTTGTTCGATATGTTGCCATGGCATTAACTCTCTGGCTAATCAGAAAGTGCTCCAGACATAAGGCATAATCTCATTGGTCAGAAAGGACACATTATTAGACCAATACTGTTGTATTACTATGGAGGGGAATTATGACAAGATGAGTGTGAATACCAGAGGAGGAAGTGATGCCGAAATAAAATCAGCTGTCCGGCAACATTTTGAAGTAGAACAATGCACTTTTATTGACACAAACACATAATAACCGTTTCTAATTTAAGAAGAATTTTGTTGCAGATTAGCAGATTACTGAAAGGAGCAAAATGTCAGAAAGGAATTCAATTTAATATCTGTTTTTTTTATCTCAAATAAATATAGTTTTTTGCGATATTCAAGTTTGTGCATATTATTCTCAAATAAGTACAACAATAAACCCTCTACGATTACACTGGAGTGCAGTGACAAACAAACACAATCCCTCACTGACACCCAACAGCGGCAGCTGGAATGCATGACTAAACCAGAGGTAGCCCTACCAGGAATTGAGCCAGGTCTTTGGGGGGTAAGAGTTTTATTATGTGTCACGCGTGTACCAAGCCAAGTCTGACTGTTTCGCATGAAACAGGAGAAAACTTCACAAGCCCCTTTGAACAATCAGAGTTCTGATTCCTTAGATTTTATCAATCTATCTTTAAAGAAATTAAGTGATCCAAGTCTTCAGCCTCTGTTATGTCTTTAAAACAAAGCAAAGTACATCATACCTGCATGTTCCAGCTACTTCTCAAAATAAACTATTCTTTAATCTGCTCTACATCTTAGGGCAGATGTGTGACTCAAGTCCTAGCAAAGCCCAAAGAGGAACTAGCCTACATACCACCATACATGGATGACTCAAGAACGAAGGCATCTAGATCAAGCCGGGGAGGACAGCTCCCCCACATTTCAAACAGAATATCTCTTGCCTGTAAATTGGTTTCGTCACAACTGGCTGTCAGTGTTGGTGTTTGTGGGTTTCAGTGTGTCAGATTTGACACAGCTCCCCTTCAGTAGCTGTGGGCTGTAGCTAAACCACCCACACACCCCCACTGAGGAGCAACCATCTTCCGCAGATCCCCTTCAACAACTTGACAGCACTGATCACTCTCATCATAGTTCCCTCGAGCCATGAGCACAAATTTACAGCCTGCAGCAATCGTATTGGTCAAAGCATGACTAATACTATTGGAAGAAAGCCTATAAATGCAGCTGTGACAGGAGGCATGTAGAAATGAGTGACTACAGCTCGTCTTTGTTTGAAAAAATAATGCAAACCACAACCGCTAAAAGTTTCCAGAGGTTAACAGCAAATTACTTTTGATGACATGCACAATTGTAGGACTACTATGCTGTGCATGGAGACACTGTCATGTTTCATCTCTGCATCACTGACCAACACAGGAGCCATGGCCCGGTCAATCACAAACTGACACATTCCCCTGCATGTCAAAGGGACAAGGCATGTTGCTCTGGTGCAGCAGCAGGACACTTGTGAATTACATTGTGCATCTGTGAAAATATATGGTATATGTGAAGCTGGTTGAAAAGAGACAACTCCACAGAGAGGCTCGCAGAACATAATTAATCTGTTTCCCGGATGTGTAACGTGCATGAGATGAAAAAGGAGGTTTCACGAATATAAACCAATTAACTGCACAAACAAGAAATTCCTTCCTCACCCTATAAAATGTGAGTAATGCAGACCTTTGAGTCAGTTTATTGTATGATTATATTTTATGCCACCCCCTAAGCAGCACTCTCAGACTGTGTCTCTTTTGTGTAGCCCCGGCATTACGGCCGTGGAATCTCAGAGGAAGAAAAGAGCCAGTGTCATGCGGTCAGAAGGCATTTTAGTCAGACGGAAATTTGTGTCAGCACTTTCTGCCAGGGAGCGAGAGGCACAGCGTTCAGAGCTGTTAGCCTCCTCCTCAGAGGAGAGCCCGGGTTTAATGGGACTACTCTTCCACTCCATTTGCCGGCCCGCATCTCGCAGGACACAGCTGCATACATGTGAGCCAGAGACTGTCACTGTGCATACCTCTCTGCAGCCTGCGAGCTGCACACCTCCCATCAACAGCTGACAGAAGCTGTTCATCTTCCGACAAACAACATGAAACAGACTACGAACAATGCATGTGGATTAATGTTAAGACACTACGAGCAAAAACAGATATGTCAAAATTTGAATGTTTTCTTAAAGACTAGTGGAAAAAAAACAATCCAAGATAATCATTTAGGTCCAGTGACCACCAACTGGTGGCCCGCTGGCCACATCCGGCCCGCCAGACATTCTCATCCGGCCCGCACGACGGGTGACTGTGGCGTTGGCGGAGTGGTTACTGCGTTCGCCCCCCACCCATTTCTTTGTTTACAACGTCTCGTGAGTAAGGTGCAGTTACCGGAGTCCAACAGAGAGGCAGCAGCTGCGGGACAGTAGACTGGTACTGCGAAACCTTCCCTCCCCTGAAGAAGAAGAAGTGATCCTTCGTTGTGAAGAGTCTGGTTAATGCGCTCCGCACCACAGCAGTAGCCCCGCTGCGACAGAGTCCAACAGAGAGGCAGGAGCTGCGGGACAGTAGCCTAGAAGCAGGGTTGGGTTGTAACGGAATACATAACGGCGTTATGTAATCAGAATACAAAAATCAAGTAGGCTAACTGTATTCAGCTGGCGTTACATTTGAAAAACGAGTAATCTGATTACAGTTACTTTCGTAAACCTGAAGTGAATACATTTTGGAATACTTATTGGAATTATTGGTGGAAAAGTTTCCTCACAAAATGTAATATTCATTACCGGCAGAACTGTGTGCACACTGCACAGCGCTGCAGCATGTCTGTGAGCGAGAGAGAGATGCAGCGTGTCTGTGAGGCCCAGCCCCCGCACGCAGATGAGAGAGAGAGATCACTTTTAAAATATATTGAAAGTTAGAAACGGAGATGGTTGGATAAAATGTGCAAGATAACGTTTATGTATCAATTCTTTATTGTCTAAATGATGACATTTCATAACGGGATAAAATCAAAGTGAATGGCCTGCTGCTGCTGAATGCATGGGGCAAGTGACTGGAAAAAGTTTTAAAAGTTATTACATCGTTTCAGATAATACATAATAATGATAATTCATTTTATTTAGGGGCGGCTTTCAAAGCACCCAAGGACACCTTACAATTCATAACATATTCCAAGGAAAGGTTTTAAGACAGTACAAAGAATGCAGTCAGGGTGATGTTTTTTATGTGGGTGCAGATGAGAGAGCTGTCCAGAATGACACCAAGATGTTGTGTTTGAGTTCTTGATAAGCCATTAAAACAGTAAATTAAGTGTCTCCTGTTCACCAAAACATACCCATCTGTTATGGAAAAAGTATTCCAAAAGTAATCTGAATACTATTTATACAATTCTGGGCTATATAAAAATCGCTGGCCCGCAATAGTGTCTATTGGTTACATTTCGGCCCTTGGACAAATGTAGTTGGTGATCCCTGATTTAGGTGTTGATATTAATACAATGTGTATAAAAATGTGGAGGGCTCGACATTATAAATGGCCCGCTGGCCCGGAAGCACTATATAAACAACCGGGGCCAGCATAACTTACTTTCCACTTGCCCGCTCGGGCCACTAAAAATATTGCTTTAAAAAAGAAAAATGGTCCTGTGGTATTGGTATTTTGACTAGCAATTTAGTTAAATTGTTTAGTTTATTAATGGTACAACATAGCGTTTTGTGAGGTGGTTGTCGTTGTTGGGTGAAAAGCAAACAGCTGTTTGCTGCAGAGCGCAGCATGCTCCTTCACTACAGACTTTCGCGCCACCTAACCATTCGCCAAATGTTTTTAATACCAGCGGTAACCGGCCAAGCGCCGGGCAAAAAAAACAATCTTCAAATAAAAGAATGTCACCGGAAGAGTTAAAGGAGAGTGACAGTGAGTATGAAGAAGAGGGAGAGAAAGTTTCAGTCACACTGGCTTGATCGATGGAGTTGGCTTCGATATGATGCCAATATAAACAAGGTCTTTTGTTGGCTCTGTACATCAATGCCGACCTATGCAGACAAGTAAGTGAAGAGTAGACAATATAAAGGTATATTGGCTATAGGGAAATGTCCCAGCAGTTTAGGATAATGAAGGTTCTAATCTAGGCTAGAGCCATTACATTTCTAACTCCTAATGACAGGAAGGCAGAAAGCGCATTATACAAATAATAATATAGGCTACTCATAATAATGATAATAGTAGTAATTTTTTTAACAATGACCACAATATAATTATTTTAACCAAATATGAACAATTGAGGAAAATGAGCAAGAACTGATGATTCAAATGTTGTAGTACAAGTAGTTTATACATAAATTACTATTGCAACCAATGTGTTAATTTTCTTCATTATTAGTCAATTTTTTTGGATGAATGCTCCAGGCCAGTGGTTACAATGGTGGGGGGGGGGCAGTGATAATAAAATTCCACTGGCCCGGAGCATTACATAATGTCTCATTAGCATGTTTGAACTTGACATTTAAGACAACTTCTTGTGCAACAATTGCGTAAATATAAAAAATTAATAAACTTTGATGGTTATATATGTATTCATATAATTGTTTACCCTACTCAAAATATGTTTAACAGCCTTTTTCTCAGTAAATGTAGTATTTTCAGTTTTATGGAGATACAGAAGAGATATTCTGATTTCCCTATGTAAAAAATCATTTTAATATGTCAACAAATTAAACAAATAGTTTTGAACCTAGCTTGATCCTACGCTACACACATTAACCTGTGTAACTCTGTTCACCTGTAGTGTCATCCCTTAAACCCTGGTAATGAGACTGCAGCGCTCTCTCTCAGATTTTAAATCCATATATTTATTGGCCAAGGAACTTATCTTACCAACTCCTGGTGCTGGCATAATCATTCTGATTATGGCAGCACCAGAAGGCCTTTCTTTAAAATTGCTTCCTTTGGATCCATTTCAGAGCCAAACAACAATTTCATGGCTGACCAGTCAGAGAGTAATTACATAAAGCCCGAAGCCAGCACATCGATCAGTACTCGGGACTTAAAAATAAGACTGTTTTGGACAGACAGCTCCTGGAAGAGATGACAGCATCTCCACTGCACAGATTGCGAAAATTCACAATGAAAGTTGAAATGGGAAACATGAATCTATTTTCTGATGGAAGAGTTTTCCTAGACAAACAGCTCAGAATTCTGCAGTGAAACTCTCCTCTCCCAAAAAGATGCATCACTTTTAAGTAAAAGCTCGACTCTCCAAAGTGAAGTAGTTACTGGGATGTCAGGTCATTAGGTCAGTCGTATGTTACGAGAAAAGTCTATTTTGAAATCTAAAGTATCTTAAACAATGAAAAAAAGTGATTTCTCGTCCATCATACTTAGCTTTGTTTGATTAAATACAGTATTTAAACATGAATATGTTATATTTAAGACAAGTCTTGCAAGTTACCCCATGTAGAACTTGGTTTATTTTAGTGGTGCACGATAATTATCGGGCCAATAATTATCGGTCCGATATTAGGAATTATGACGTCATCCCGATAAACCCGATAAAAGTATTAATAGCCCCGATAATATACAATATATTTTTTGGGTAAAAAAAAGAAAAATACTGCGGTGTGGGTGGATTGGGATGAGCGGCGCTTGTTTTTCACTCGGCTCCTCCCGTTTTGCCAGTACTGTGGTATTAGTGGTTTAGGAAGAGGGGAGTTTTTCACAAATCCAGCGCTCCCTAACTCACGCCTGGCTGTGACGTAAATGGTGTGCGGCCGTGAAGCCAGGACAGTAAACAAACATGTCGTTGGTAGTATGGGACTATTTCAAAGTTTCAGAGTTAGATAGTTCTTGCTATTTGTATTAACAAATGCAATGCAGAAGTTCCACGAGGAGGGAAAAAGGCAACGAGCTATAATACTTCCAACCTGATCAGTCACCTGAAACATCGCCATTGCTACGATGGTGTGTTAAAAGCGTACGAAGACGCCTGCGCTGCTAAAATAGCGGCGAATCCAAAGCCAGCTGCAAAGGCACCGGGGCTTTTACCTATCGACGAGGCTTTTGAAAAAGGCAAGAAGTTTGCCAGAGTAATAGTTGTTTCCATTTCTTAATATGGACCACTCATTGTTCACTCATTGTTCAGGGAAACACATTGTCATTGACATTGACTGATTGACTCAATTATATTTATTTGGGAAAATAAATATGGTCACTTTGAAGAGTCAAAACCGTTCTTGGCTTTGTTTTGTTTATAGTAGTAATGCTCATATCATTTGCTCACTACTAGTCTTTTTTTTACCACCAGGTGTGCAAAAACTACAGGTACATTTAATATATATATTATATTATTATCGGTTATCGGTATCGGTCTTGAGAAGCAGGAAGTTATCGGTATCGGTTTCAAAAAACCAATATTGTGCATCCCTAGTTTATTTGTCATGTTTAAACCATTTCAAGGACCATAATTATTTTCCTATAATAGAAGATAAACTGCACAGATGGAATCGTCTCAAATCCTGATCTAAACGGACCAAAACATTATTTAAAAAAGATGGCAACTCGATTACTAAAGGCTGATTAGCTACTGTATTCATGTTAGGGGGTTAGCAATGAAAAACAAACATATATTTATAGAAACAAACTGAAAAATGCATGTTTATCAAAGCATGCATCAGGATCCCCCAACAAACAACAAATGTGCTCTTCAGAAAAAGAATGTTAAAGAATGTAAATGTATTCTTGTCCTACAGTAGGCCCACTTGCCAAACACAAGTTCACAATGAATCTATTGTGATTTCCCATGATGACCTTGGTGTGATGCATCAAAAGGTGAAAAGAGTTCCCGGCTTTGCTGCACTGGTTCAAGTGGCATGAAACTTAAGAGATGACTCACCATGAGTAGATAGCAGGCAGCTCTCCTAAATCCGTCTTTCAGGGCAGTGAGGCGCTACATTTCGCTGGACTGAGCCACAGTCCCGATCCCTCTCCAGAGGGCACACCAAACAGTTTTCTACAAAGGCAACCACAGTGACAGAAAAAACAAACCTTTAACTAAAAGCTTGCAATGGACTGAAAGAGCCTTGTATTGACACACAGCAGAAGTGGCAGTCGCAATTTGACATCCGGCTCACTGTGGCGTGGTAAGTCAATGCAGTGGACTGTCACTGTTCGCTCCGTTCACTGTTGATGATCTTTTTCCAACAGAGAACACAAACAAACAACGCCATTTGGGGTAGCTACACATGCTGGTTGTTGAGGCGTAGACTGGAACAGTGGACAGTTTCTTTTAGGGGGAGGATCTGACATAAAGTGCTGCTTTCAGAGTTTTGTGATGTAGAGCTATGCAGTCCCTAAACACTCTGACCAAATGTGTCATTATGTCATTAAGTGGGGGGAAGAGGGGAGACAGACATTTCTATGTGGGAGTCAAGTGATAAACAACAAAGAATAGGAGACTATAGAGTGCTGCAGGAACGAGTCCTAAAACCGAGATATTAGTTAGCATTGTTGTACCCCTGTAAAAGTTGATGGGTTTTCTAATTGGGTGTTTGGTTATATCTAATGAAAGGACCTGTGGTTAAGAGATTTTAACATTTGATGCTACAACATAAAATGCATTAGCGAATACCACACTTGTGAATTTTGAAGTTTTGAAGTTTCTTTTAAATGCCAGTCGCTAACAAGTGACTAAATGAGACAACTTTACGTCATCATGGCAAATACCTGGTGCCTTTGTTTTAGTTATGGTGATGTTGAGGTCATACAATCATGGTAAAGTTTGCTTGTAGCCTAACGTTAGCTTTTTACTTCTGGCAACAGTAGTTATGCTTCAGTAATCATTAAATTGGTGTTCATTTGTGAAAACTATCTTGTCGTCCAGTGTATCTCTCATATTCTCCTTTATCCTGTTAATAAACTTTGCAATAAAAACAAATAATTTTCCAAAATAAACTTTACAAAGATTGTTAACTGGACCAGTGATATATATGTTCAGGTTTGCAGCTAATTACATAAACACAACTGGCAGTTAAGTTGCCCTATAGAGCATTAATTAGGCCACAAAGTCTGAAAGAGGATGTTGCTTGGTTTAAAATTAAGCTATGAGAATAATGTTCCAGTATTTGTTAACAAACACCAGCAAATAAACGTCTCCAAGAGTAATTCAACCAATGACAACTAAGACATTAGTTTTGAAAGGAAGCAGAATGGCATTTCTGCACAAAAGAAGTCTTCAGACAGAACAGCGACACAATAATCAAGTTTCCCCAAGGGCGTCACATGGCCTCTATACTTTTTTCATTTTTCTAATTATAGTTTCCCCATTGCTCACTGTAGGGAACACTTTATAAGACTTAATCTGAATTTCACTCAGAGTTGCCAACACATTAATTAAGCTGAGCCAACCAATGAGAATCTAAATAAGTTACAGCAACAATAATGTGAAGTAGTGACAAAGTCATATCGCTATTTCTATCAGTTTGATATTTTTTATTTGGGTCTTTGCAGAATCGGAAGGGAAATTTAAAATGCATTGTGTTAAGCCTTGCTTGGGGCAACATTTGTTTTTTTTATTTGAATTGAATAAAACGCTTGTGAAATTCCTTACACTGATCTTTTAATGAAAAGTCTTCTCCTCAGTTAAACACACATCATGTTGTATTCATTTACTCAAAAGTAAACATGTCTGAAAAGATTTGGGAATGCAGTCTTTTATGTGTGTGTGAAATGATGAAATGGAGAAGATAGCTTATGTTTAGAGGTTAAAAACAGAGACATGCAACATTTTCCAAGGTCGACTTCCCTTGAAGCTAGAAGGGTCACAAAGGCCGGGCAGCTGTCCGCCCAGCGGACAATGATTAGAAGAGAAGCAAGGGCAAAATGCCTCCCTGTGCTATTTGTCTGGCTTATAACGATATGGATTGCCAAAAAAAAGCTGGCATACAATTTGATTTGAAAAAAAGAACATCCATTGAAATCTCAGCCCATTCAAGTCTTAATCATGTTGCGAAATGTCTAATTCTCCTTTGTCCACTGGGTTTCTGTATTATTAACTGAAAAGGCCAAAAATAAGATCAAAACAAATTATGCGTTGAGTCCCGATTCCCCACTTCACTGATAAATATGGCATTTAAGCTTCCCCTCTCATCTCCTTCTCAGTGGCCATGAGTGTTTAAGCTTTCATGGAATACAAATGCCTCTGTGTAAAGTCTGGCAGTCCATGTTTGACATTTTTCAGGCTGGATAAAGTGTGCTGCTTCCCATCATGAAGAAACCACTGCTCTGTCTAACACTCTTTTACACCAGTTTGAGAAATAGTTTCTCAGAAGAATTGTACTTCTAAGACCAGACTCCGGCTCGGAGAAAGGTGTTTGAGTTCTCCCTTGATCATCATTTCTATTTGCCAAAAGTCTGGGAAAGAAAACGCATGGCACGGCAGACCAAATAGTTACATGAAAAAGGAAGACTCATCTACAATTGTGATCATTAAAACATATCTGCTTTGCTGTAAATATAAGATCAAAAGGCAACTAGAGGATTGGAGATACTCAGTGAAATCAAGTTCAATACCCAATTGTTTTACTTATGAATGTATTTATTATGGACCATAACTCATTATCTACCATAATTACATTTGTAGGCACTACAATACTGCTATTTCTGTTGTATTGAATATTTGTTGTGTGCGTTAGTGAAGCCCTTTGTATCATTGTCTTAAAAAGTGATATAAATAAAGCTTTGGTTATGTAGTACTTTCTAACTGTTCATTTTAAGCAAATTGGAAACTACTCTAGCAGAGGTGTCGATTAGGTACAACTTCTAAAACAGATCTTCTCATCGGTGGGCTCAAGACATTTCCTCTAATATAGGCGTGTAAGTACTGCTGAGCCGTTTGTTCCATTACTCTTCTACGACCAAAATGCAATTTCCAATGTGACAGGCTGGCCTTTGCTCTCAAACCAATGTAGCATTCTGTTTTCCCCTGTCTCAGCATCCTGTAAGCACAGGTGTCTTTTTAATCCTGGGCCCTAAATGAGGAAAATCATTTGTATATGTATTAGCTTATGTTGCCATGTGCAGAGTGAACAGAAATAGGCTTTAAAAAAAGCTCTCCGTTACATGCATGCAGAAATGTGTTGGCGAGCCAAATTCAGTAAAAGCTGTTGAAAAACAAGAAGTCAAAAATCAGCAGCAGGCTGATAGGTGACTGAGCTTTAAGTGGCAGGTACACATTTAAATGGCAATGTGTCGAGCATTTATACAAGCATACAAACAAACTGAACTAACAAGGATTCCCTTTATACAAAACTAACATTCTTAACAAACACTTGCCATCTGCTAGTCTACATTCAACAAAGCATTACAAAGTCTGCAGTTTCTCTAAAGCCACTGCTATTTTCAGCACATGCTTATTCAGTGTTGATCAAGATGAATGAAACATTTAGGCAAATACAGTCTCAGAGCTGCCCTGGCAGAAGGGCTGGAGCCTTCAAAGCCTAGAGAATTGGATATATGGCTAGGGAGCTGGTTTAAAGTATTCCCAAAAGCCGCGTTCACACCGCAGGACTTTCCCTGGTACTTTAGTTCTTTAGTTCCGTTAGTACCAATAATGTCGCGTTCACACCGCCGGGACTACTCAGTGCCGGGAACTCTTTTGGAACTCTTTTGGTACTTTTTAGTCCCTGCTAGAGAGGTGGTACGAACCTGGTGACAAAAGAGTGCCAATTTCTATTCTATTTCTATTGGCTGGGCGAATTGCAAACCACGCCCCGTTAGACTCTGAATTTGTTTTGTTAGGCAGCCATTTTTTTCCTCGCTACAAAACCACATCCACACCTGAGCGAGTCGTTTTTTTGTACTTTAAAGCAGTTATGACAACACGTACTACAACACCGGAGAGGTGGAATGAGGAGGAAGTGTAGGCGCTTCTGGCAATTTACTCCAAGGACGGGATGCAGCAGCTTCTACAGAAAGCAGTTCCCAACTCCAAATGTTTTGAGCGATGTTCGCAACTTGAGCTGGGAATCGTGCACAGTGCACACGGATGCCGGGTAAAAATAAAGAAACTCAGGCAGGACTATAACAAAATTAAAGACCACAATAATAAGAGTGGTAACGATTTTCTATTGTTATTATATATATATATATTGCCACTGTTTTTTAATACTGACACCTAACTTGCACTAAGGCGTGTCTGCTGCTATATATATTGCCACTGTTACATTGTTTTGAAACTACTTACACTTTATTTTACATTTCACACTGTTATTTAACTTCAATTTACATGCATACGACACACCTGGAACAGCATGATGCCGTTATTGTTATGTCTTGACTGTGCAATAAAACAAACAAACTGGCGAAGCTTTATTTATTGTGTCCCACCCCAAATTTGCAGAATAGAAGAATGTGAGAGCAGACAGGTGTCGGTGGTTGAATTTATCAGAAACACAAGTCTTACACACATAAACACAAGTAATTTATCATGTCATTTGTTTTAGATAAATAAGGGAAAAACACCAAACAAGGGTTGATGTCCTTTTCCAAAATCAGCCTGAGGGGGTAATATATAATAAATACATAAAGATAAAGTCCATTGTTATAATGGGGTATTTTATTTGTAAATTACCCTTATGAACTCCATCATGTCTGAGGTCGGAAAGTAAACAAACGCCTCATACAGCGGATGGGCTTTATACCCCCTCCCCCCCGTGTAGTTCTTCTTCTCTCGTTTTTTTGTTGTACTCGCCGTGAAGTGGTTTTGCGGCCTGCCAGTAAACCCAGAGAAGAAGAAGACGAAGTGACGTCAGCGTAATTGTGCCTCAGGGAAAGTACTGCGGTGTGAATGCGATTGGCACTAGCCCCCTGGCGGATTTAGTGCCGTGGTACTTTAGTGTTACTTTAGTGCCGGCACTAAAGTACCGCAAGTCCTGCGGTGTGAAAGCGGCTAAAGACTAGCCCCTTTCTTATAATTCATCTCATTATAGCAGTTACATCTCATGGAAGAGGGGAAACAGTACTCAGCCCTGAATACTGCAGCTAATATGGTAGTGAAGCCTCAAGTTAAATGTGTTTCTCTCTTTCTCTTTATGTGGAAATCCCAGAGATGCAGCAGGCACAAGAACTGTCGAGCCCAAAAGATTAATGAAAGAGCATGGTTAGTTAATGGCAGTCGGAGAGTAAAGACCTCCGGCAAGGCCAATGAGGCATGAGGTGCGTTCACACCAAGTACTTTTCCCACAAAGGTTCCTGAGAACTACGATTTAGTTGCGTTCACACCAAAAAGTCCCAGGAACTAAATTAGTTCTAGAGAACCTTTTTTACCCCCTTTTCAGTCCCTGCTAGAGAGCAGGGACTTTCGTGGGAGAAAAAGGTTCCTGCGTCTGATTGGCTGGGCGGAATGCAAACCACGCCCCGTCAAACTCCCAGAAGAAGAAGAAGAAGAAGAAGAAGAAGAAGAAGAAGAAGAAGAAGAAGAAGAAGAAGAAGAAGAAGAAGAAGAAGAAGAAGAAGAAGAAGAAGAAGAAGAAGAAGAAGAAGAAGAAGAAGAAGAAGAAGAAGAAGAAGAAGAAGAAGAAGAAGAAGAAGAAGAAGAAGAAGAAGAAGAAATGACGTCAGCGGTGTGAACGCGATCTGTACTTAGTTCATGAGAACTAAAGAGTTCTCAGGAACCTTTGTGGGAAAAGTACTTGGTGTGAACGCGCCGATTCACATGCTCCCTGGATGGTGGCAATTCTCCAGTTGCCAAACTGTTCTTCCAACTTCTATGTGTTCATGGGTTTGAATGTATAATGTGGAAACAACATGGATGCTACAGAGATGGTGTTGCTTGGACTTTACGGGATTTTTTTTTCAGGTGGTTGAAGTTCAATGCCCTGAATCACAATATTAATCAGAGTAAAACATATTTCATGAATCCAACTTGATTCTGATTGCCTCCTAAATGTTATGGGTTCTTCTTTGGCCTGGGCCACACCCGTTCACCAAGTTGTATCACATTCTGGCCAGTAGTGCGTCTGTAATCTTGCCAACAGTCAAACAGAGAAAGAAGACAAAAACACCAACCCAGCCGAAAGAATATAACCTCACTGTTAAGATACCGATGATGTATAATTGCATGTGCGTTATATGTGACACAATGAGGATTTCACTAATCAACCACTGGTTCCTTACCTCCAATTACCTCTGTCACTCTATGTTACAAATGTATATATAAGGGCCTCCTATGTCTTCTCAGCTAAAAAAGGGAACATACTATATATAGCTGCCTTGGGAGTGGCATTAACACTCTGTGGGGTTTTCAGCTGGATCTCAATTAGAGACTCATTAGGCGTTTAGAGATGGCAGTCCCTCCGGCTTCCTGTCGCCCACTGTGAGACAGGCTGACCCTGACCTTGAGGGAAGGCTGGCACTCACTGTATCAGATATGCTTCCTTCTGATCTTGTGTTCCAGAAAAATACATTAATTAAAAAAGACAAATCAAAAAATACATTGGAGTTCAAGGCAGAGCAACAAAGTTAATAGATCTTCAAAAGTAAGTAAAAGTCACTAAGCAGCTCCAACAACATTTTGATAGCCGATAACTATATTTATTTGACCGCTTTAGCTACTATATAGATTTGGTTTGTGAAAAAACGTTATGTATCTAAATTATGATGTGAATGGTTCAAGATTCTCAGCAGCAACATAAATTATAATCTATCAGAATTATTCTTGAGATTTAGAATAACAAAAAACTTCAAATATGACTGTAATAATGCTTAGCCAATCAAGCAGCAGCTTTAAAATATGCTAAGAAATATGAAGAGTCACCAGGATTAAAGACTTGCCTTGGTTTGAAAACCAACAAAGGGCAGGTAAGGAAAGTTAGTATTTCACTTATCAGTAGCCTACATTTTGTACATAGTTTGAAAGAGAGAGAGGATTTCATTTTTATTTTTTAATAAAAAAAAGTAAATATTTACCCGATTAAAAGCACATACATTGAGTAGAAGTAGAATATAACTGATAGACCAGTTAAGCGTTGGCTTTTGCTTGTCAAACAATAATACAAGCTGCCATGTTAACATAGGAGTACCAAAGTATAACAGTAGCCAGAATGACTTCATATTTAGTTATTTATATCTTAACTCTTCCAGAGCGTATTGCAGAGAAATGACAGCTCTGTACAATGTTGCATGTTTGCATGTTTACGCATTGCCCTATGCAGCGCAGCGCCTCTTTATTATTGCCCCTCGGCGTCTAGTTTGGGCAGAGGTGGTATGGATTATTTTTAGACAGACTCAGAAGGACTCTATGTTCTGAGTGCTAACACAATGAACTCTCATGCCTCAACAAGAATACATTTTGTTGACAGGAGGCCAGGCAGTAGACCACTCCTCAACCTTAAAAACACTGTTGAAGAAAGCTACTAACTGAAACTAGCCATGCTTGGTGTTGTGTATGGACTCTATCAACAAGGCAATTATTCTTTTCACATCATAAGAGAAGGACTTCATGCATCTTGAACAGCATCTCAAACTGAATATTATCCATATACACAGAAATACAGGATCTTTAAAACTGCATTATGTTGACATTACAGTAAGTGCTCCCACATTACTGTCGATCCCACAGTACAGCTAGAGTGCTCATTTGTAAAGGACAAAGCCATGCAGCTGCAAGCATCATGGTCGGTAATCTGACATTTGGTGGAACAGAGAAAACTGAGTATATCTTTTTGATCTGAATGCACTTTTCTTTTTGAAATGTTCAAGTGTGCGTAGCTTGAGTAAAACCATCTTGGTCTAAGTCAAAATACAATGGTTCTTAAAAATAGCCTGCAGTGATACTGTGCCACGTAGCATTACAGGGCTCCATACTGACGTTGTGCAGAGCAAGAGAAACTTCACTTAGCTTTAGTTCATTTAAACAAATGTGTTGCTTCTGGGCACTGGATTCAGTATGTTTGGTAAAGCAATCAGTGAGCTATATGGCTTCCTTTGCAGTTTGTTGCTTCTTCTTTTGTATATCAAAGCAAACGCAGCAAAATATATTTGAAAAATCAACAATGTCTCATTTTCACAACATTATTTATTTCTTAAGAGTAATTTGTAAATAGTTATGCAAGTCTAAGATATCAAATGTTATATGATATACAAATCTGAGTATATCAGGACATAACTTGCAGTAAAAAAATCTTCAACAGTTGAGTACGAAACTAGTTATATTTTTAAAACAATTGCCTTTATTAGGTTCAGCACATTGGTTGTAAACACTAAAAAAAGCTAGTTAAACTCCCTGAAACCATTATTGGAGTCTTTTAAACTGTAGCCAATAAAGCAAATTAACTATCTACTACTACGAAAACATTCACAATGGCAATATTGGTTGGTGGTACTGGTAACATAGTGTTTTGACTGGGGACACACTGGAGGGATCTAAAAATCCTGAATTTGTTTTCAAATTATGTATATACTTATTCCTCTTCTTCTTCTACAAAGGAAATAAAGTAGATGCAATAAAACCCTGCAGACTCTTTTGCTGCAATGGTGCAAAATGATAAGATCTGATATCACAAAAACGATGAGAAAACCTGTGCACAATCTACTGCAAGTGATAATAAACTAATGTCATCAACTCAGATCATGTGTAAACAACACTTGGAAGAATAACATTATTGGTTGTAAAGCGTACACTGACTGACTACACTGAACTAGCCTCTCATTGGCTAAATGCTCAGTAAAGACAGATGTCATAACATATATTATGGGATTAAAAGGTCATTCTTGACCTTGGAAACAGTAGTTGACAAAAGAGTATCCAAGCTACTACATACAGGGTTACTGTTGAACGGTATCCTCTTCAGCTGTTGGTCTGGTGATATTTTCAATTTCTTATAGTACTTAATACAAAGGGTATCATTGAAAACCGTGGTGGCCCACACTCAAAACAATGCTACTTTTCACAAACTCTTTTTCTCCCACACTCCTACACTTATCGTCACACCCTGTTTTAGCACACAAAGGCAATGGAAGCATCTGTATTAACAACAACGTTTCCACTATGTTCTACAGACACAGAAATGCCTGGCAAATTATAATGGAGTTAACCCATTAGGGGCACTTCACATCACAGAGCGGGGGCCCATCTCCTACTGCTAACTGGGCACCACACACAGAGGAACAGTGGAGCTATTTAGATATGACAGAGTGCTACTGTTTCATTTACAACCTCAAGCCGACAGACCACATTGAAAGAGCCTTTGCAGCAGGAGTGTCAATGCGCGAGCATTAAGTAGATGGCATGATAACACTATTTGTCTTGTGCTGAACCTATTCTAGCACACAGTTACATTAAGCAACCTTCAAGATGGATGGTTAATTCCTTACTAATCTGCTAATAGTGACACCAGCAGTTGTGAGCTGCACAAATAAATAAATGATTATCTTTTAGACTCGTTGAATTTTAGTTTGGGTCTATACATTTTCAGAAAATGTCCTACCAAGTATCTCAAATTCCAGGGTTTTGTCTAAAAAATTCTTGTTTTGTCATTGATAAGATATAAAGAAGATAAAAACCCTTCAAACAGTTGTTTGAAGGAGAGCACAACAACAGCAACAAATATTACAGAGGGCATATTGACTGGTTGAACTTCCAAAAAAATACAGAAACGCAGCCGTAATAAATTAGTGTATGTTGAGGTATACGAGATATTACATTTCTTCTGTCGTGACATCCTTATATTGTACAGAAGAAAACACATGAAGAATCTACCTAGTGGGTGTAAAACTATGCACATAAAGGGGGGGGGAACAGAGGTCACTGGTTGCTCCCAACAACATTGCAAAGTGTAGGCTGTGTCTCATAGCTGTTGTTCCAGCTATGAGACACAGCTTTCAAGCCTGATGAATACTATTCCATTCATCTAGCATCAGCAGCTGGGGTCGGCTCAAGCAGCTGCCTAATAGGCTAACAGGGATCTTCAGGCTCCCAGGAGGGGAGTTTGAGTGGCAGACCGAGTGGATACAGCCAATCTTTGTTATCTAACAGCCTCCCCATCTTGGCAGAATCAGGTAATGCCATGTTATTTAAGCGCAAGCACACATACAAGAATGCATGTAACACTTCCACTTGTCCAGAGAGAAGTGATTAACTTGAAGCTGCAATGCAGCAGTAAGCCCAAAGACTCCAGTCACAGCAGTAACTGCCAATATGAAATATATCAGTGCAAACTAGGGTGGAATAGGTGCACAGCCTCAGCAAAAACAGGATTATAGTCTCAGGCTTTTTTCACACAAATACATACGTTTGAACATGTTGTTACACGTCAGCATCTCTCACGCCTTATAAGCTTTTTGAAAGATAATTTTCTACATCCAAACAAAAGAACACCACTTAAATTACTTCTGCAGGGCATTCAAAGGCCACTTGAGCCAGCAGGTGTACTCCACTTCCACTGGTTTCAAAACGTGTTGTTTGTTGTACAAACTAAAAACACAGCGTGCCAGCCAATCACTTTTGTTCATAATGATTATAAGTATACAAGTAGTCTATTTTCTGATTGTTGGCTTACAAAGCCGGATGTTTCACACACAGCGCAATGGACCACGGTGACCCCTACATAAGGTTTTCTGTGCATATATTTAATGACCAAATCCTTCCCAGTATATATCAGAAGGCCTGTTTCCATATATATATATTAGGGCTGTCTGTCGATTAAAATATTTAATCGCGATTAATCGCATGATTGTCCATAGTTAATCGCGATTAATCGCAAATTAATCGCACATTTTTGATCTGTTCTAACCTTAGAGGAATATTTTTCAAGTTTGTAATACTCTTATCAACATATGAGTGGACAAATATGCTTTATGCTAATGTTTGTTATCATTTGAACAATGACAAATATTCTCATGAATATTAAACAACCTCTGAACATTACAAATATTCGTCTCAATTCAACCTGGAACCTCTCTCATACAATACAAATGGTGTGTGTGTGTGTGTGTGTGTGTGTGTGTGTGTGTGTGTGTGTGTGTGTGTGTGTGTGTGTGTGTGTGTGTGTGTGTGTGTGTGTGTGTGTGTGTGTGTGTGTGTGTGTGTGTGTGTGTGTGTGTGTGTGTGTGTGTGTGTGTGTGTGTGTGTGTGTGTGTGTGTGTTGGAACGTTGGAGCTATGTGCAACTCAAGGCATATGCTCGAACGGGAGCTGCCTGGACCCTGCAATCATGTTACTGCAATCATGGGTGTGCTGACTTCTCCTACAATGTCCCACTGTCTGGCTGCCTGCATAAAGTCAAGTGCTCGGCGCAGTTGTGTGGATAGAGCGCTCCTCTGTTTTCATTTAAACAGCTCCTTATATCCGTTAGCGCAGCTAGCTAGCACCCGATGCTAACAACAACAATGCACGTAAGGTCTCTCTCTCGCTCGCTCGGGCCACATATACAGTACACACACCCTCCCGGTTCTCCCGATGGCCAGTCGGTGCCTGCCGGTGAGCGTGGAAGTGTGGTCTGCCACAAGCAGGCGGCAGGAGCGGGGCTGTCAGCAGCATCAGCTTGTAGATGGTATTTTAAACTCGATGCGCTCTGAAACTACGGGGCGGCCGAGGAAAAAAAATACACATGCGTTAATCGCTTTAAAATAATTAGTGGCGTTAATTTTTTTTTGCGTTAGCGCGTTATTAGCGCGTTAACTTGACAGCCCTAATATATATATATATTTTTTTTTTTATATATATATATATATATATAAAAATAAGACATAAGACATAACCTAGATAACCTCTGCTAACCTCAATATTTTTTGGGCACGTTATTTCCATTTTAATTATTGGATATTAAAAAGATGTTCTGTCACATTAAAAATCAAATGTCTGAATATTCTTAAAATCGAAAAGTGCTCTTGATGGGCCTACAAATCTTTGGTTTCTAGATTTTTGAAATCAGATGAGGTATTTAATGGAGAAGCATAGCAAAGAAGAAATAGCAAGGAAGGGTATATACATATCAGACAATAAACTCTCTACAGCCCTTTTGATTTTAAACAGCACATCTTATTTCACACCTTCTGTTTAAGGACATAAAATGCTGTGGTAATAGTTACAAAACTACTTCTGTAATGATCTGTAAGCAACGACTCATGGCAGCTGAACACATGCAGCTTCTAGATACAAAATACAATGCTATGAGATGCAAGCAGTGCTAAAGTATTAAGCAAAAATAATCCCAAACCTCAAGTCATAATATATTAATGCACTGCTCCCATTCATTATTATTAAACCACAACTAGGACTACATATCATTATAATAGGCTTCCTTGTATATAGCAAACAAAAACACTGAAGCACTTTGATCCTGTGCTGTATTTCTGGTTGAGCTGCTGGATACTTTTTTTTTTTTTTTTTTTTTTAAAAAGGTGCATTCGACTTCTTTGAAGACAAACACGCAACAACATGTACCAGAAATACAAAACAGTCACACCAGCACCTTATCGTTGGGTTTTTGTGAATCACAGAAATGTCCCATACTAACATGTTCCAAGATGTTGTCAAATGTTGGTAGTGGTTTTGTTGAAAGCCCTCTTCTGCTATAACAAAACCCCAGAAAGCCATGGTATGTGTGACGAATAATACCCCAGAACAACCTCAAGTGTCTGAGGCTGCAGCAAGAGAGGGCTGAATTCTAACACAAACTTCATTTATGCGGCTTTCACACCAGCGCTTTTCAGTTTCTAGCTCCGAGCGGGAGCTTTTCTGATTCAGCTCCGGTTTCCCTTTTCAGCTCCCGCTCTGTGCACACCGCCCACTGGCGCCCCAGAGCTGCCCTTGCTGCGTCATGACGTCACCGTTTACATCGCTGATTTGCTCCCCAACGGAAGCTCACAACAACAACAACAACAACAGCGTCGGGTCGATGATCGTGTTGCTTTTAATCACACGAAGCCAGAATAAATTGAATAACGACTTCTCCAACCTTATACTTTGCTCCAGAGTGCCGTGGTTCATTGTTTATTAATGTGTTTCTGCAGCATTTACCGACCGCTGCAGTGCTGGCTGCTCTTCCACGGGACTTTATTCTCCCGTTAGCTCCCGGTTAGCTCACACGGCAGCGGCCGCTCTAAAGTATTCACTGTCCGACTCACACAAGCAGCTGATGCATATCCCCAGTTCCCCTTAGCCTAAGTGAATGTGTGTCAGTCTGAATTGACACTGTTTGGTATCACAACGCTGTTATGAAAGTGTCTCTGGTATAAAATGGGTGATGTTAGCATAGCAACCGAAGCTAAACTGACTACTCTAATCCGATAGCTGCAATAATACAAAACAACACGTCTGCCTCTCTCCACAATGATCGATAACAGTGAACGGATGGTCAAAGTAAGGTACAGATAAACAGAATCACACGAAGCCTGGTTAGTGTTGCCTGACTTTATAAAGTGTGTTTATAAGCACTACTGCTTGTAGGCAGGCATAACAGTCGACCCATGGGAGGTGGGTTTAGTTTCCTGCACGCCTCGACGTAAGAGAGACGTAAGCGACGTCACCTCTTAGCTCCAAAGCTCTTGCCTCTGGACCGACAATTTTTTGGAGCTGGAAATGAAGCGGATTCCGGAGCTAAGAGCCGCCGCAGCTCCGGTGTGAACTGGAAAACCCGGCGCTTTTCAGGCTCTAGCTCCGAGCCGGAGCTGAAAAGGCGCTGGTGTGAAAGGGGCATTAGTCCCAGGCGATGTGTTACAAGTAGGTAAGAACTGAAGCTCAGTCAAAATAAACCCATCAGGACTCAATGAATGTCACCAACTCCCAGCAATACAGAAGACAAAGGGTAGCAGCAGCGACTAACCACAGCATTATTCTTCTGACAGCAGAGCAGAATAGCCAAGATGAAACGGTCCATCTTACCTCCGGTTCCATTCACTAACAAGAAAGAATGAGGCACTAAGAAAGAAGCCTTTTTTGCATCATTATCTCATAATCAAAGGGCTGTACTAAAATGAGGGACATGCCTATGGAGGATCCGTCCCTCATTAAAGGAGTTCAGTGCACCGTTGTCTCTTCCAAATGAGGCAATTTTAGAATGTTTTACGGACCATCAAGTATATCTTTATCCACAGATTTCTCAATGTGTTCAAAGCTGCGGATGGTGGTTCGCTGAGTTTCTACTGGTAGTCTGTGTATGACGACATATCAGTCATTCCGGTTGCCTTGTATTTCTAATATACCTGCCTCGCCCACTCTTGGGGCTTGGAATTGAATTACTGGCCAAGAGAGGAAATAAATTATGACCGAAATATCAATTTGAATTCCCTTTACACTGCATTTTTTCTAAAGTGATGATTACGCTATTCATACAGCAGTACATAAAAAACTAAAAAGCCAAGCATTTTTTTCCCGATAAGCAGTTATAATTTCCTTTACTGCTTTTCCTGATTAAAACACCATACAGAGAGCCATTTCCCTCAACGCTCAGGGGAAATGAATCAAACACCTTTATTTTCCTGTATGGAAAATTATCTCTTATTTTAGAGCAACACCTAGTTTGGCTCAGTCAAAAATGCTCACCAAAAGAGCCTTTATAACTCGCATACTTTACATATCAAAAGGAGCAGTCAAGCAGTTTGTGCAGTTAAAGGCTCTTAATTAAATAAAACCACTTTAAAGAATAAAGTGCAGTAGTGTCATACATGTTTCTTATAGTGTACGTTGCGTAAAGTGGGCTATAAACAGCTTCAAAGTAATCTTAAGATTCAAAACTTTAAAATATAATGCAATATTAATCTACAACCTGATTATTTTATGACAAATGTTGCCTTCTGATGGTTAAAAATGCAGTGATTTATAACATTTGAAAGACTGACTTCCAGGTGTTAGGAGAGCTTTGTTGTTATAGTTAGAATAAGAAACACATAGTTAAGGCATTGTAATGCCTAGATGTTTCGAACTCTACCTAATAGATACCCAGTGCAACATAAACACATACCATCTCAACAACATGGACTAAAAGCTAAATATCACAATAAGTTGTTTTTAATGGAATGGAGAGGTTTAGTGTTGTAGGGTGGACATTTATATTAAGGATTGACCACTGAGAAGCAAACAGAGATTTCATGTTCAATGTAAATTGAATTTATGACATATTCACATTCAATTAGGCTTGCATAATTAATGATAACGATTTTGCTCTAAACAATTAATTACATTTTATCTGGTTCAATACTGATATGGGAAGTTTAGGGCCTTCTTTTAGTATCAGTTTTGATTCAAAGATGTGAGACATGTTTTATTCATACTGTACATTTTTTAACCACAGCGTGGAAATAAAGGCTATGTTCTGTCAACTTAAGTTGAGGAGAAATCCTTCGCCAATTTGCTGCAGCAGAATATCTTTGTTTTAACATGTGGCTTGTCAGTGAGTGGGACAGGAGGGACTGTGTTGGCTCGGACTGTGGAAAACAAGGCCTTGTCATTACCCCCCTGAGCATGGAGAGATAAGTACTGAACAGACAAAAGGTTTAGGGCTGGTCGACCAAAAAAAGAATAACATTGTGATTTCATAATGGAAAACCTCTTCACTATGAACTCACAGATGTATGTCAGGAGTAGGAGATCAAGAGAAAAGCTAAACTAGCGTATATGTTATTGATGTGATGAGTGAACGCTTTGAGGATAACTGTCTTTTATCTGTGCCGAGCCGAGCTGACAACCAAGAACTTGAATAAAAAAAGTACAGCGAGACAGCAGTAATCTCCAGCCTCATACAATAACCATGAGTACTGGAACCGAAATCTTACCAGTCTGCAGACAGTCCTAGTTTTTGGAGAAATGCTTTATCACAGCAGTATCTGGATACTATAAAGACACAGCTTGAGAGTTTAAAACTGTGTGTATATACTATGCCCTTAAAATTACAGTTTTTTTTATGACAGTTTTACCATTTTACAAATCTGCACCATGTTTCATCCTAACCAGCCTAAAAGAACTTCCAAGGTTTCGACATCTCGTAACATTCCCCATCCAGCAGACACACCATATAAAGTGTTGAATGGTGATCATAGGGAAAATAGTGTTTTCTCCTTGCAAACAACAGACATTACACAGATTAACAGCCTTTGTTGAAACATACTATTACCACATAAGACCCCGTCGAGAAGGACCAGATGTCAGATAATAGGCGGAGGTAAGCGCTGGCCTGAAGCCATTGAACAAGTAAGAACAGCTTCTTCTGTATAAACCTCGGCACCTCATGGACAGCTTGTTGTCTGGGTGGGCAACCCCCTTATACCTTTAGACTGTATGCGTTGAATACAGGTTACACACATAGAAGATAAGTATCTGTTAACTGCAGTGTTTTCACCATACAAGGTGGTAATATATTTGGTGCACAAATTAATAACCTTAATATTAATTCACCCTGACACAGCAAGGTCTGTTTTACACATAGCTGCATATTCTGGATTATGGCCTCTCTTAAATATATTTAAAATATATGTATGAATAACTGTCACAAATAAAATGTATGCTTTTCACAAAACAATGTGTTACGAACTTGTGAAAACACAATACACATGTTGCTGTCTACTGACAAAACAAGCTTGTTGTTGTGTACAAAGGACCAGCTAAGTCTATCTCATTAAACACTGCTGGGGGTATTTATTGGCTTAGCTGGGTGGCTGGGCTTTGCCTAAGCAGCAGCAACACAGGCATTATAGGTTATAGATTGCTGCAGGAGCATGACACCTATAACAAACACACTGTATTCAATGTAAATCAAATACACTATAAAATGAAAAATAGGCTTAGCTGCAAAAAGAGCAGAAGTTGCTGTACAAGAGAAGGACAAAATACCTTTTCCTAGACTTGAACCTTTGTTTTTCTGGACAGTTTTTTGGCATCACATCCGAGCCTGATCCCCTGCCCCGGTAGCCGCGGTGTCTGCAGCAGCGCTCCGTACGGCTCCTCAATCCAAACCAACCGACCGGTCTGCACGTTTCCAATCGGTCCGAAATAGCTTGAGCGAGTGACTCTGAAAATAACTGCACTGATCAAAGAGGCTGCATTCAGTCCCAATGCAGAAGGCGGTCACTGTAGCGACACCCATGGGCTTACGCAGCGCGAACACGGTCTGCAGCAGGTAGCGGTGCCCGGACTGACAGCTACTTTTCGCCCGCCAAATGTGCCATGTGCCGGGGGCCATTCACAACTGAAGTTATGTGTGTGTGGTGCAGTCAGAGCCAGTCGGTGCCCAGTGCCACGCAGCGCCGCCGCAACATTGAGCGCTGACCTGCCTAGCACTGTGTCAATTCACGTAAATACATTAAAAATGCTACTTCCGGTACTCGCTTTCAAAATAAAACACGATATAGTTTCAACGTTTGCATTGTCCTCTGCAAAACGCGCCAACGAAAATAACATTTGGTTAAATAATACATATGAAACCAATGCTAATAAATGTATTTCGATTTATAATATTTTTTCTGGACATCTCTTCTACATTTCCGGTATAGTATGTTTTCTCTGTCTAACTTGACGAAATCCCTGGCTTACAGACGGTGCAAAGGAAAACATACAATGGGGGTGGAAGGCGGGTTTAGGCTATGCATTATTTATGATAAAATAAGGCACTGATACCTAAATCATTCATAATTATTCAAAAGAAACAAGGTCGATCCCAATCAAATTTCAATGTCTCTCCCCTGCAGATAATGGCATTTGACATTTTAAAATGATAGATGGGAAAGAGGTTGGCTAGCGTCCGGCATTATCTTGACCTCTTTCCAATCGGTCAATAAAATTACAGGCCTATCAGCCAGAATTACAATCAGAGATGTTGCATTGGGAAAAATTAACTACACGCAGAGCATGATTGTGGAATACAAGTTAAATGGCTCTCTGCTGACCTAAATCACAATTAAACTATACATTGTTGGCTGAAAGGGCCATTCAAAAGGGAACATATTGATTATATTAGTGGTTGTTATACTTGTTGTTATAATAAATGGCGGTCACAGTTTAAATACATTTTTGTATTTACCACCCCATTAGTGCTGATTACAAAATAAATAATAATGTGCTTAGCTGGCATGAGCTGTAATCTACTTATTCTCTTCTGTGTGATTAACTCACAATAAGTATTTTGATATGGGGAAAAGAGGAAGAACCATTTATTGCAGTTGCCTCTATAAAGTGACTTGGGGTCATTTTGAGGTTTCAGCACAAATCTACAGCCTCTGTATATTTACCTCTGATTTGCAGGCTGTCTCTTATCCTGCTTCCTGTCAAAGAAAGTGCATACAAAAATCCTGGGCCTACAGTTTTTGTGACCTTTGTCCTCTTCAGTGTGAGGGTTGG
Source organism: Pseudochaenichthys georgianus (assembly GCF_902827115.2). Lineage (NCBI taxonomy): Eukaryota > Metazoa > Chordata > Actinopteri > Perciformes > Channichthyidae > Pseudochaenichthys > Pseudochaenichthys georgianus. Next base: position 11,268,136 of record NC_047521.1, on the reverse strand, counting down.
TAGATTTATACAGTGACAACAAGAATTGATTAGGAAAATCTTTTTTCTACGTCACCTCACTTTTCAGCCTTTGGCAACTTAACTGTACACAGCCATTGGATGTAATATACTGTATGAGTACAGCTCACTTCTTAATTACTAAATTACAGGAAGGTGTTTTATTATATCTAAAGAAGTGTGCAATATGTGTAAACTCGATAATTAACCTTTGGTCTTTTAAGATAGAAGTTAATCCTTTAATACCGCAATTGCCAGGATAAAGACAAGCTAACATCCTACATCTCAGCCTCTATGTGATATATAACTAAATATATCCTTCAGTTGGCAGACAAAAGAAACCACCAAAGGACATATTTGTGCTCTAAAAGGTTCGCTCTGTAAACAGTAATGAGAAATACCTAAGGGAGGCCCTGGAAACTGGCTTTGGTGCAGAGTTCCTGACAGTGTGTGTGTGTGTGTGTGTGTGTGTGTGTGTGTGTGTGTGTGTGTGTGTGTGTGTGTGTGTGTGTGTGTGTGTGTGTGTGTGTGTGTGTGTGTGTGTGTGTGTGTGTGTGTGTGTGTGTGTGTGTGTGTGTGTGTGTGTGTGTGTGTGTGTGTGTGTGTGTGTGTGTGTGTGTGTGTGTGTGCGCGCGTGCGTGCGTGATGGACGAGGTGGTCACAGATAACCAAGTGGTTACCCCCCCCCCAATACCACACCTCCCACCTCTGCAAATGCTTCCACTGGCTTTGAATCAAATCCTTCCAGAGCTTTTTCTCTACCTCTCCTCTGCCTTCTCTTATACCTTCCCTCCCTGAATTTTTAAGAATGAAAACAGTAAAGGTGAGTGTGTGCGGCCCACTCTGCCTGCAACGGACTGCAAGGGGGGGTGAGATTAATGGGGCCTAGATTGTGGGGAGATCAGCAGAGTCGAAGGGAGCCAGAGAGGGACTCAATGAAGCCTGGCCCCGGATCTTCGGCTAATCTACCGGAGCTCTAAGCCACTCTTAGATGTTATGCTAATGGTCACTGACAGATAACAGAGTCTGTGCTATTATTAGTCATATATTTGTTCAGGAGGGGGTTGAGATTCATACACTAGTCATACTTGTCTTTCCAACACCAAAAGCATTTAAAGACAACATGGCTGGATCCTGCATCTGACAATAAGATGCTCACATCTGTCTGTCTGTATCAGTGAAAGGGAACATTACCTGGAGCGAAGCGCGGGTTGAACACTCTGTGAGTACACTGCAGGAAATGATGGCTTTCCTCAGAGTACATGTCCCAGATTCACACAGAAGAATCAGTGTACCTGTGTGGGAGAAGAGGCATACATTATTATTGAGTACCCCAGAATTTTCATGAGGTGTTTTTCCTGGGATACACACTACACAGATGCAGCAAAGACCATGCTTATGTGTAATTCACTATATGTTATGTAAACAAAATATTTCAAATGTTGGTATAAAGATTGGTGACCCACCCAACATGTAAAACGAGCAGATAGAAAATAGGGTTTTTAGTCTTTTCCAGTGTTTTAATAAAACAGTTAAAACATCTTGATACTAGTATTATTGCAACTCAGAATCTCACCAAACATACAGTAGCAACAGTAACCATAACAACTGTTGCTAGGGAGAGCCAGGCCTTTGCTCAATCAGAATCAGAATACCTTTATTAGTCCCACAGAGGGGACATTTACATTGTTACAGCAGAAAAGACCCAAAGACAGCGTAATGTTACCTAAGCATGCATAAAAAAAGTACTAAAGATTTAAAGACTTCATGACAACAAGAAAACAAACATGCTGTTTTTTGTTTACATCTCTATGGGCGAACATCAGTTATAAAGACGTGCATATTACCTGTATTTCCATGGAAACCCGTCATTTAAAAACAAAAAAACAGCATGGAGGTTTACAGCAGTCAACTTTACTTTTTCCTGTAACTGCCTTCATCGCTCCGTATAAAGAGTGAGTTAACGCTGGTGGTACATATACATACATATATATTGCTGTGTTAGTACAACTATTGTTATAATAGATTACTCTATTTTTCACATGACACAGGTAAAGTTAACGTAATGCAACTTTTAATGTAGGCTGAGGGAGCTAGCAGCATGAGGCTAGAAGAGTTAGCAGATTAGCTTGAAAGGCTACAGTACGAATATTTTTAACACGTTTACTGTATGTTACTGTACTTACGTTCTAACATGCAATGCTAGGTATCTAGGGCGTTATATTTACTATTTATATACGAGAAATAGAACAATATACAGCATATCCTAAACCAATTTACTTATTTATATTGGACCTTGGTCGGAGTCACGTCGGCGGTACCGTCTGCACAACTTCAAGTTTTAGCTCATCTCGCAACTAAAGGAGGCACCACCTTGTGGCACTATTTGGTATTGGACTAATATAACGTTTAATGTGTTGACCATAGGTTTTGAGGTTTTGACATTACATTGAATTTAGCTGACGTTTTACACAAAGCAATTTAGAAGAAGTGCAATAACTTGAATCATGCATTACATTAGCTCCAAATAAGATGTATATGTAAAAGCGCTACGTACAGTTATTTATATATATATTTATCTAATGAATTTAACAAAATAATACTCAGGTGTTTTATTATGTTTGCCAAACAAACATCCCTTGCCAAAAACATTTTAACACTTGAAAATTATAGTTTGTAAACTGTTTATGAAGGGGGGGAGCTATTCACAAGTTGTTACCTTAACCTGTGGATTACTGTATGTCTGAGGTTGTAACATTACCCTGACACAGTGAAAACACCTGACAAGATAAAGGTGTTACACCTTGCTATCTTGCTTTTCCTATGATCATTTCACACCTGAGCCTGCAAATGTTCTTCCACACGTGCCAGCTGCCATCTGTTATGTTGGTATGACATCCCGAACATTGTAAACTACTTTGTGTTTCAGCGTTGTACCTCACATCTGAAAGTGACTGAGCCTTGAAACCTCAGTGGACCTGAAGATGTTTTGGTTCAGAAAGAAGAAACGGGATTCAGCCCTTCGGGTACTGAAAGCTGCTATGTAGTTTAATATTAAACCTTCCTCCTTCTGCATCGCTTGTCTCACTGCCTCTTTTAACTGTGTCATAATCAGGATCAAAGGTTGGACAGAGAGAAAGTAGATACAGAGGCTAAAGAAGAGGTTCCTAGCACGCAGGCTTCTTCAACACTATCACCGACTGTGTCACCTGAAAGAAGTGCCTCAAAGGTGACTAAACAACCTAATCGTATACCATTGGTAGAGATACCACCAGCTGTTGAACATTTCTACAGCATTTTACCCAGTGATTGCTACATGTCAATGATCTCATGACATCTTTCAACACTGAGTTTCAGTATAGCCGCATCTTTTACCCCTCTGAAGTGAAACAGATTTCATCTCCAAATAATTTTTGCTTGCAGCTGAAGTCGTCCCCCTGCAGCTCTGTGAGAAGTGCTTGTTTAGAGACAGGCCGCCCATGCCGTAGTGGGAGAATGGACTTTGTTGAAGCTGACTCTATTGTTTCCCAGAACTTGACCGCAGAGCTGGCAACAACATCAAAGTCCCCCCTGGCATCCAGATGTAAGTTTTCTTGGATACATTTTACACTGCAGGTGGTTTAGCAATACACCAGTTCTCACTACCTTGAATACATTTATTTTCTTAAGCACCTAACTTTTGAATGAACTGTTATTTGATATCTGCTGTGATGTGTTTTTCTTGCGTCTCCTTTCTGCGTAGTTAACGGAGAGAGTCTTTTGCACTCTCACAACAAGCACAGGTGCGAGCATGTTAAAGACGGAGGATTAAATGGATCCACCCAGGGGGAGGCAAGCGGACAAACACAAAGCCCAGACTTCCTCAGGAGAAATAGCAAGATGAAACGCCTTTGTAACAAAACAAACACTGAGGAGATCATAGACAGCGACAGTACGGAGACTCAGGACGGCTTCCTGGGAGAGACCACCGCTGTGCCACATCTGTGCCCGGCTGATACACTTTCCTGGGAATTTGAGGAGGAGGACGAGGAGGAGCAGGACGAGGAAGACGATTACATATTAGCTTCCTGGGAGAAATCAGCTAGAGTTCATTATTCAAACTTAGCATCAACAGATACACCTGCTTGTTTTTATAGACGCCTCGGTTTTCTCGTTGATCAATTCAGGCCATCTGGTCTTCAACCTTACACCACAGCATGGCAGGCTTTCAATGAGGCCAGGCCGGGAACTTCTGCACTGCTAAATAATCTGCCTGTGGATGATAATAAGCTGCTTACTGATATTAAAGAGAACACTTCACACGAAAAACACGTTCAAGAAAGTCAGGCAGCCCAGGAAGGGGCTACAGCTGCCCAAAGCACCCCGTCTCTAAGAGATATCCTCAAAGAGACGGTATGCAGACTCAACAAAAGGTGATCATATAATGAATACCTTTTAGTAGAACATGTTTGCCTAACTGCAGAAGTTTGGACCTAGCTAAAGGCCTGTGCTACTTTTTTAAATTTTATTTTATTTTTAAATGTTAATCTAAGGCTGCCTTAGAAACATTTTTGAAAGGATTTCCTTAGCATGCTGTAAGGAATACCCTTTGACCTCTTAGTGTTAATCCCTGATGCATTTCTAGAAGGAGATGAAAGCCTTAATAGGCGTTCCTCGAAAAAATGTAGGGACCCAAAATTGAAATCGTGTGTTGAACATGAGACAACGGTACCACGACGCAATTTTCCTGAGACACCCAAAAAAAATCTGTCTATCTTTAAAATGTATTTTATATATAGAAAATAATAACTTCCGTGAAAGACTTAGTGCAAACAATTAGGCAAGTTAACAACCTTTATGCAACACACCTGAGGAAATATTTCACAAAAAGCTTATAACCTTATTTGTAACCCCAGAATATTTTTTATTTATTTAATTGAAAAAAAAAGGTCTCATCTTGATTCAGATTTGTATACAAGGCTAAGGGTATACCATTTTGTTGAAATGAATTGTGTGGTTGTTTTCTTCTCTCTGAAGATTATCAGATGAGTCAACTGAGGAGGAAGAAGAGGACCAGTGTCGGATCTGCCACGGTGTCAACACTTCACCAGAAAACCCACTGGTGTCACCGTGCAATTGTAGAGGAAGCGTGCGCCACCTTCACCTCGACTGCCTGAAGAAATGGACCAGGTCAAGAATCGAGAGGGGTGAGTAGAAAGCTAATGGCAGAACAAGAAGAATATTATCCCAAAGAAGCGCAAAATATGATATATTCAGTGATCCTGGTTAATGCGCTAATGCATACTGTATCCACTTTTCCAGGAACAGGGCCCTATACAGTCACAACATGTGAACTCTGTAAGGGTTGGCTGAAATTGGACCCGAAATTACTTGACTTTAACAAGTATTATCAGGAACATAAGCCAAAGGTAAACTGACACAGAATCACTTGTTGTAACTGCTCCTCCTAAAGGGGCCCGATTATGCTTCTTTGGGTTTTCCCTCACCTGAAGTGTTTGATATAGGTGTTGGTGTCTGTAAATGGTCTGCAAAGGCTAAAGCCCCAAAGTTCCCTACAGGGAGTTTCTCTCCCCCACACTCCCCCCCTGCCTGAAACGCCTCACAGTCCTTTATTTACTTCTGCGACATACTATCATCACTACGTAACACTTGCACTTCTATTGGCTAGCTAACGTGACAGGCTAAAGGGCGAGACATTTCTAAGCTGTTCACAAATCACAACAGAGTCGGTCAGCTAAGAGGGAGAAGAGGTGCTGCAGCACAGGCAGAAAAAAGACACAGTAGAGGCACACCTGAAGATGAGCATAATAAGGCTCTTTTAGTAGGAACTTTTATGAATGTAATCTTTTTATTGAGCATTTTTTGTCTTAATCCCACCTTTATTTTCAGTTGGACATTGCTGCCCAGAACACTCCCCAAGATGAAGCTGAAACGTCCGCCCTCAGGGCTGTACTAACAGTGAGGACGACACAGTCCTGCCCCCTCTCCGTGGTAACGGACTATAGTGAGACCTTGTGAACATTTATGAGCTGATGTTTTACAGCTTTTTGTTATACAGTTTTAAATAAATGAGTTTGTGTCTTATATTTGAACAGTTCTGTGATTTTAATGTATGCACCAGTTTGTCTTTGTACTGTTTCTTGTCTATTTGTATATTGATGTGTTAAGTACGGCACTGCAAATTATCTAAAAAATATTAAAGCTGTGGTGTGTGGAATTGAAGTTAAAATATAATTGAAGAAATTGATATGGTGTATTGAAATGAACATTAGTGATCAAATGGTTTTATGAATGATGTCCTCATGTCAGATATGTGGGATGGTTCCCCACCTAATAAGGCCGAGACTCAGAGAGAGGACGAGGTCTGCCTCAGTCATCAGACACTTGACTCCTTTTTCTTTTGTTACATCTTATCTGTTTTCAAACTAATATTACTGTAACTAACAATATACAACTATCCATCTAAATCAAGTGAATGGATCAATGTTGTAAAGTAAATGTAAGCCGAGGCGAAACACAGTGTATTAAGATTCATTTTAATACTATCCATGACATTTATCAAAATATCATGTGATAAGATATTTGTTTTGTAAACTGACCTCTGTATTTTCTATTCCTTGGAACCATTTTATCACGTGAGGTATTTCAATACACTTAGGTACATGTTGTTCTTCTACAACTTTCACAAACAAATATCAAACCTAACATAAACATTTAGGTACATGTTCTTCTACAACTTCCACAAACTAATATCAAACCTAACATAAACATTTAGGTACATGTTGTTCTTCTACAACTTCCACAAACTAATATCAAACCTAACATAAACATTTAGGTACATGTTCTTCTACAACTTCCACAAACTAATATCAAACCTAACATAAACATTTAGGTACATGTTGTTCTTCTACAACTTCCACAAACTAATATCAAACCTAACATAAACATTTAGGTACATGTTGTTCTTCTACAACTTCCACAAACTAATATCAAACCTAACATAAACATTTAGGTACATGTTGTTCTTCTACAACTTCCACAAACTAATATCAAACCTAACATAAACAGTAGGAGTAGAAAGCTGGATTCATTGAACATGTGTCGGAAAGACTCAAGTGGATGTTACAATGTGCATCAAGGTAACATGAGCAAAATCCCTGATGCTCCTCACTGAGATCCCTGTGATGTGGCTCAGCTCTCCCACTATCTGAAACACACGAGAAAGGGTAAGCCCACTTTAACAAAACAATATAAGCATTAACTCAACTTTGATAAGGTAGATTACTGCTTTGATATGGCTGAACATTATGTCCACAAGTTGCATATTTAAAACACTTAAATACTATTAAAACTTTAAAAGTGTTTCACCTGTTCCCATGTTCTGTTATGGAGGACGAACGTAGCCACGGCGATGACACCAACTCCAAGAAGCATGCAGTCTTCAGTCACTGTCACAAACTTCTCTCTGTTTAAAGAGGGTCAATGTAGAATTAAAGAGGTTACAATCCATATGTTTTACATTAACAATGGACTAATTGACAAATGAGGTTGCCGTAGTGATGAACCCACAGAGAGTTAACACCTGGCTCTCTGAGTTCTCCTACTTTAAAATGACTTTCAGCATGTGTTGGATTAGTGTGCTAAGATATAGAGTTGTTCTAGCCACAGCAGGCTGCTACTTCCAGTAAACAACAACTCACCAATATCTGCTTCTACAGATAATAACAGAGCTGTGTGTATATTGAAAATGTTTGCTTACATGTTCACCATACTAACTTGAAAGTTGTCAGCATGCTTCATAATCTACAGCACAGTACTACTCCAGAGTTTCAGGCTGTCATAATTGAACAGCTCTATATGCAGGGGGTTGAAAGCTTTGACAAACATGATGACACCAGACACATTTTGAAACCAAAACAACTGACAGTTCTCAGCTGGTCGTTGTCTAACCAACTGCCAGTCAAGCTGCTTGTCCCCTCTACCATGACAGTGAGCACCTGTTCGAGAAACATCAGAAAATGTTTCTCGAAGTGGAGTGTAATACCTCTGCTCTCTGGGAGGGCTCACACACTGAGTGGTCGTCACTAACAACGAGTCGTAGATGGTGGTCCGCTGCAGGCTGACGAACTGGAGAACGTGCTGACACAGCAGATGCAGACGCTCCACAGGGATGGACGGCTCATTGTGTCCTAGGAAAGTTTAGTCACCTATTTCACTGCTCAATGGATACGACTTGATTTTCTTACAGTCTTACACTTCACATATGTTGCTCGATGTTTAAAAACCATATCTTACCAAGCACTTCCAGAAGGATTTCCACAAATGACAGAGGGTTAGTAGCATTTAGTTTATATTCCAGCCCTTTGAGGACCATCAGCTCTGACTCCAGGAGAGCCTGCTTGGAAACATCGTGGCCGACTGAATGCAGAAAGCGCACTGCAGTGTTGTTGTCGATTATCTAGGAGAATGATTGACATTTTAGATTTTTTTAAGGGGTGAGCCTATCGGCAACACATTTGTTCATGCACTCACTGTGGGCTATTTAGCATCGATAACTTCTTTCAGAATAGTGGAAGGATAAATACAAAACTCACATTTAGGTGTTCAGAATATTTGTACATAAGTTACCAACTGGAGAAGTTTGAAAGTGACCTATCAGACATGTTGTTATCATATTCACCTGTAGTACCTTGCCAAATGTATGGCATTCTGTTCTGTTCAAGGCTGCCTTGTATTTAAATCTGCACAGTTCTCCACTTCACATATTTATTTTATTTTTTAAATATATAAATATTTTGTTATAAATTACTCTCCTTGTTTGCATATTTATGTATTGTGAAAATATCTATCTATATTTAAAATGTTATAATAGTTTTTAAAATAGTTGTATTATAGTTATACTTGTGGCCCTTTCTCTTAGAATGTATCTTCTTATTATGCTTCTGGTTCTGATTTTACAAAACATAATACGTCTAAAGATTGTTTTCCCTAAATGAGTGTTTTCTCATACTCCGAGCCAGAGTTATTATATGTGTGTAATGGTTGGTGATACCCTTAATATCTATGGTACTTGCATGACTATGCAAAGAGAGTTTGCTTGCTATTTGCACGCAGGTGAAGACAATGAAGGGGAATTTCTCCTTGAGCTTTTCAAACACAGCGTCCTCATAACTTCCGGATTGATCGGCAGCTGCTCCTTGAGGTGTGGGTGTGGCCAACAAATCTGTCAGGTGCTTCACCATGAACCTGGGGGAGATAAGTTATTCAAATAAAAGCTAAACCAATATCATTACGGGTGTGGTGGGGAAAGGCTATTGTGCTGCTCTGCATCACCTTTGGAGTAATTCGATGGCGTGGTATCCAGCCAGCGGGTCGAGTCTTAGCTCTTTGGTTATCAGGAAGATGTATTCTGAGTAACACAGAGAGGAAGGTAACAAACAAACATACAATTAGTAACTAGGTACTTTACAGACTCAGTGAAATACCTCAAATATACTATAGATGATCATGTGTTATTATGGATTCAGATCCCACAGCTTGATTTAACATATTCTGTTCCTAAATGGGCCAATTTGTGTAATGAGTACTTTAACTGGAGGACACATTTGAATGCACTTTTACTTGTAACAGAGTGTTTTATTGTTATTTGGATAAATAATCAGAGTACGTTCACCACTGGAGATTGTAAATTTTGTTAAACGAGATCAAAATAATAAAATACGAGACAATACTCTCCAGATATTGTTTGTCGTTCGCAATAATAACAAATGGGCTCAGATGGTCCAATAAATACAGGAAAATAAGTCCTGGAATCATTGTACAACAACAAATATGAATATTGATTCTTTTTTTTCTTATATAGAATTGCGTGAAAACAGCTGAGAAGACATTGAATACATCCACCAATTGCAACCATGCAGAGTTCTTGATACTGCCTTCCTTCTGGGTGGCAAACATCTGACTCAACTCAGTTTCAAAGAGGCAATATCTGACGTAAATGTATGCAAAACTTCTATTTCAGCATTTCAATTACATAGGTCTATTATAGGTCTAAAGCTAAAAAAACTCCTCTACTTTCCATCTGCTCCTCCTCACTGGGAGGTACAGTCTGCCGAGGTGAGTCTGCTCCCTGGAGGACTTTGTATTGAGAACTGGCTTCTATAATAACAGGGCTCACATTACCAGGAGGGTATATACAAGAGTGTGATGACAGGGCACAGTGAAGAAGGCCTGTACAGCTTAATCAATCCCACCTGCTGACACATTTATTAACACTATTGCAAAATGAGACAGTCTGAACCTCAGGTGAAATAATTACAGAATGGCAACTAGTATATTAATAACAGCCGTTCTTATATGCAGTAACTGTGGGCTAAACAGTAGCGACCATAGAATTTGATATATTCATTTATCACAGCACAGTGGAGACGACTGTACCAGTGAATACAGCTTAAAATATTTAGTTAAGAGGAAATACATCTATTTTGCTATAAGCAGTGGCGGAACAAGTATTTAGATGCTTTACTTTAAAGTACCAATACATTATTGTCAAAATAATTTCAAATAGCATTTCACTGTTGTAGACAAACAAAGTTCTGATTCACTTTTTGTAAAAATGTTTAAATAATTGTACTCTTTAGTGACTAAAGAGTACACTAGTTTCATTTTTGGAGATGCATTTTGTCAAAAGTATACAAAGCTGTTTATGTAGTGGAGTACAATTACATTATTTCCCTTTTAAATGTAGTGGAGTAGAAGTATAAAGTTGCATACAATGGAAATACTCAAGTATATAGTACAAGTACCTCACAGTTCTACTTAAGTATAGTACTTGTCTACTTAGTTACTTCCCACCTCTGGCTATAAGGAGGTTATAGCTACACACTAATGGTCTCAGCTGTGCAGGGGCGGATCTAGACAAATATTCATGGGGTGGCAGGAGAATTTCAGGGGTGGCATCCCCTGGCAGAAGTATATGCTGATTTAATCTCAGTCATATCAATCAATGTTAACTTGGAAAGCCACAATATTAATATTTTTAACTCAATAACATTAGGTGACATTATTGTGGCACATCAGTAAAGCCTTACATATAAATATAAGGTGGCACACATCATTTAATGAATTTTAACTGAACAATACCAGGGGTACCAAATCTATGCAGACTGCTGCAATAAGTACATTAATTAACTGTCTCATCGATGTTTGTCTGTATGAATATGATAATATTAACAATCATATTATTCCTATCAGCTGTCAATCACTGTTATGATTCACATATTCAGTGTTATTATTAAATAAACTATATTTTTTGGAGGAGATAATCATGAATGTTCCTCAAGATGCTTGCTCACCCTCCTTCAAATTTGAAAGACAAGTAATTACTATCATAAATCAAAATAATCAAAAGAACAATTCAGCGCCCCACAACTTCATTGCAAACAGTTACAACCTTGACTTTACATCAGAAAGAACAAACATTAAAGAAGTGACTAACTGCATCAGTTAGGGTTAAAAAAACGTGTATTTAGCTAAAACATAAACATCGCTGCAGTTATTATCCAGTGGAAAGTCCTTACCTACTGGCCTAGTTAAATCAAAGTGGTTACTTTCTTTTGGCTGGGCAGTGTAGTTTTACACATCGTCTTATTTTTGGGGGCAGAACCCCACAAAGAAAAATATTATACACACGTAAGGTCATCATCTTAACAGTTTATTATTCTCATCGACTCATCCGTGAGCAGAGCATCAAGTTGGCATGTCTATAACAGCTGAATGTGGCGATTACCATCTTGATCAGCAAAACGCCTCACAAACTTATTAAGATTTAAAGCTATGGTGCGTTTTGATTCAATGCTGAGTACAGCCAAACTTGACAGGCTCTTCTCTGTCATTGTAGACCGCAAACGGTGGCGGCTCCAGAGTATTTGTGTTGGGTAATCTATGGTAGGGTTAACCCATACAGTGGTTGGCTCAAGTCAGTATTTGCTGTGAAACGCCACGCGTGAGGGTTAGATTATTTCCCTGTCTCAATCCAAATTGAACTGTATGAAATAAAAAGGCACATTTGTCTTGTAGTAAATAAAAAGGGCGACCTGGAGGCAATCCTGCAATTTCCCCACAGGTGAAAGAGTTGACATGCTGAAAGCCCAACCCCTGCAGGGGGTCTGGGGGGATTCTCCCCCAGGAGATTTTTTGAAATACTAACATAAAATACACATTCTGGTACTCTCTTGAGAAGAAAAATAAATAAATCTATTACTACACGACATATTTAAAAAAAATGAATGGTATTTAATTTTGTGTTACTTTGTTCTGAAAGCTGAACCTGCTGCTCCTCACAGAGAGAAGAGGGAAGAGGCTGTGAATTACTTTACATTGTGGATAAGGGAGGATAGCCCCCATTGTTCTGTGTGTCAAAATGAAAGACAGCCCACACACCTATCAATCATCAAACCGTGGGGTCTTATTTCTAGTGATGTTACGTATTGCGCCGAGGCTTCGGAGCGTGTGTCGAGCAATCCCCGAAGCTTTTTGTGAAGCATGTATCGAGGCTTGTATCGTTTTGGGCCAGTGACGTCATCGATGTCACAACGAAGCCTCGCTGCCTGTCGACACCACGTGACTGCTTCACGAAGCGATTCAGATCGGTTGAACCCATACAGTCTATATATGGTTGAACCGTTGAACCCATACAGTCTATGGTTGAACCACAACGCTCATAATACCCATGGATGCCCTCCTGTAACCGGGCACGGTGACACGATGGAATTAAGAGAGCTCAGACCCTCACTTATATAGAGGTCGGAACATGTCATAAGTATAAATGGATGCAAGCATAAATAAATGTAGGAATAAAAACATCAATAAAAACAGGAATACATATCTTGCAGTGTTTTCAGGGAGCTTTAGTGTGTGTGCTGTGGCTTAGCTGGAAAGCAGTTGACCCATGACCGCAGGGTACCTGGTTCAACGACTGAACAATAGCCTACGTATTTTTTTGTTGTTTATAAAAGCTACAGCTAAATGAGACAATGTAGTTAATAAATGTATTCTTTGATATGGTTTAGCCTTTCTCAGGCTACAACAAGTTTATGAATATTATTAAGGAATACAAATCCCTCTTTGCAATGTGTACCAGCCTCCTTAGGCTTTTCAATCACAATCATTAAACTGGAATGAATACAATATTGTTAACATGAAAATATGATTTAATGTTCGTTGTTTAGAGTTATTCTAAGGCTTTACTCATTGGCAGTGGCGTTTCTATATGTACAAAAGTGGTGGGGCACAAAAAACTCAGATGTCTATATATAAGCTTCTGCAGAGAGGTTCATGGCTGGTGAGGCACTGGCACTGACTCTTCAGGTTTACAAATATATTAAATCAAAATATAATATTATTTTCAAAAACTTTTTTTTTGTCTGATGCTTCAATTACTTTTAAACAGACAGTTCAACAGAAGGATACACAAAAAAATGTAATTTTATCATTTAAATATTGAATTGTTCTCTCTTAGTAAGATCCCATTTTCAATAAAATTGCAGTCTTACCTTGACTTGAAGATTAAGTCCATTTGCCTATCCTTCTGGACAAAAATCTCTTACTTTTTTGTAAAAGTCCTCCTTATCTTCTTGTAGTTTAAAAAGTCTATCATAAATCTAATCTAATCAATAGATTTTTGATTCGAAAATGATAAAGTAGGGTAGACATGTGGATATTATCCGGCTGAACAAAACGTACATTTATCTAACAGCTACGTTCCCCACAGATCTTATTTTGAGCTATTTTCTAAAATCCTATGGAGAAATCTCGTTGCTTTTTTGTGGAGGGAAGCCATGCGCAGCTTACTTCCTGGTTTTAGGACGCCTCACTGCAGCTCTCTCTCCTCCTCTTCACACACCACACTTTTCGCGGCACACGTACTTACAGCCAATCAGCTCTGAATTATGTGAGATGACGTAAGGTGGGGATGGCAGCATTTTGCCCCTATGGTCATTATTTTTGCCACACACATTAAATATGAAAATACTCTGAGCATGCGCAGTGTAGTTTTTGCAGTCACCGTTCACTGAGACAGTCAGAGGGAGGGGCAGGATCAGGTTTTGTCCCACATGGCTCTAAACAGCTCAATCGGCACACACTGTAGACACTAATTAGAAGAACACATACTAAAACAGCAATGTACAGACGAATCAGATGATTAAACATGATCTTAAAATATATTTTATATATATTTTTTGCAATCATTATTTTAATACTTTCTGCTGACACTAGGTGGGGCTGTGCCCCCTAATGACCAGTCGCCACTGCTCATTGGGGACTCGGTGTGAGAGAGCACACTGTTGAGATGTCCAATCTGCCTGTTTTACACACTTTGACCAACAGGGGGTTTGTGTTCAAACATAGAGGTTCAAATGAAGCCCATGATGAAGCCTCATGAGATGAACCATTTGCGAACCAATTGGCTCGAAAGCTTCAAAGCTTCATAAGGCTTCATCTCGCCATCACTACTTATTTCATTACGTGTTGATTTCTATCAACACGTAATGTTGTATCGATGTATCGGGACTTCCTGCAACAACACCACACCGTTATCGTGATTCTGATTGGCCAGAAGACATTATCAAAGATGTTTTATTGAGAAGACGATCACTACGTGACAAAAGTTTTCAAAACCGTTTCTAGTCTTCGGTATTTCCAGACAAGTGGCTACTGAAATCAATCTTACTAACTGCTGTCTGTGCAATTTACACCGCGCGAGTTGGCGGACTTTATTTTGCTTACCTTAACATAATTGTTCATGGTGGGGCTAAGCCATTTCTTGGTATGGCTGTAGCCGATCCCAGCCATACCTAGTGATGTTACGTATTGCGCCGAGGCTTCGGAGCGTGTGTCGAGTAATCCCCGAAGCTTTTTGTGAAGCATGTATCGAGGCTTGTGTCGTTTTGGGCCAGTGACGTCATCGATGACAAACGAAGCCTCGCTGCCTGTCGATACCACGTGACTGCTTCAGGAAGCGATTCAGATCGGTTGAACCGTTGAACCACAATGCTCATAATACCTGGATGTATAATAAGAACCATATTACCCCTCCTGTACCCGGGCCCGGTGACACGATGGAATCAAGAGAGCTCAGACCCTCACTTATATAGAGATCGGAACATGTCATAACTATAAATAGATACAAGCATACATAAATGTAGGAATAAAAACATGAATAAATATGCTGCAGTGTTTTCAGTGAGATTCGTGTGTGTGCTGCGGCTCAGCTGGAAAGCAGTTGACTCACGAACGCAGGGTCTCTGGTTCAACGACTGGTCAATACGTATTTGTTGTTGTTTATAAAAGCTACAGCTAAATTAGATAATGTAGTTAATAAATGTATTCTTTGATATGGTTTAGCCTTTCTCAGGCTACAACATGGTTAAGTTTATGAATATTATTAAGGAATACTATACAAATCCCTCTTTGCAATGTTTACCAGCCTCCTTAGGCTTTTCAATCACAATCATTAAACTGGAATACATACAATATTGTTAACATGAAAATATGATTTTATGTTCGTTGTTTAGAGTTATTCTAAGGCTTTACTCATTGGGAACTCGGTATGAGATAGAGCACACTGTTGAGATGTCCAATCTGCCTGTTTTACACACTTTCACCAACAGGGGGGTTTGTGTTCAAATGAAGCCCATGATGAAGCCTCATGAGATGAACCCTTTTGCGAACCAATTGGCTGGAAAGCTTCAAAGCTTCATAAGGCTTCATCTCGCCATCACTAGCCATACCCTGGCGCCGCCACTGACCGCAAATACCTCATTCCTTCGGTCTACTTGGATCCAAAATGCTTCTCGTTTTGCGCTGTCCCCCATTCAAATGAAATCGCCGCCAATCATATTTCCACGCTCGTTCCAGGGCCGGGGGAGGGGTTACAAGGCTCGCGTCTTGTGCTGCATTCACTTGCACTCGGACATTAGAGATTTTCTCTCATAAATGTCCGATGAGCCACAACTTTTTTTTCAAAACAAAGCTGCCAACTGGGGTGGCAGCTGGGGTGGCAAGGCATTTTTCTGAGGTGGCAGCTGCCACCCCGTAGAACCGCCACTGCAGCTGTGTGTGATAAAGGGGAATAAACGTCTCCAAAATAACGGTTTTAAATCTGACGTTTGGCTCATACTGGTTTAAAATCGGCAAAATTAGCGTTGTACACAAACATTTCTAAATAAAACACTAGCGCTTTTGTAGACAACTATATAACGTTAGTTTATAATTCCATGAAGTTGTTTTAAAACAAGCGAACATTCTAAAATAATAAACTGCTAATGTTCTCAGTGGTAGGTTATAGGCTAGTTACTTACCCATTAGTCTTCTATCTTTGAAGTTTCCGCTACATGTAGATACACTGTTGATGTTATCTTTGTTCCTTTTGTTGAGATTAACAAGGAAATCTGTTAGAAGGTCAAAAGAAGCTTCTCGAAATTTAACATTTTTACTTTGGCTTGGCGAACAGAAGAAATGTTTCGCCATTGTACTAACACTCGTCTTAAACTGTTACAAACAAGTAAATAGCAAGAAATGTGTTCACTGTTGCCAACAATAAATTGGGCCTTTATCTCATATTTCCCGGAAGATGGCGCTATTCACACGCATTCCACCATATATCTATGCATTCCACACCCTAGGACCAATTCAACGGTCCCCAGTAGGAACCATATAACTGCCGTTGGGGCTAATTTGGATGAAACACCATTGTGTTTCGTAAATTCGTTTGCGCAGTACTGGGTGGCTCCTCTAGTGCTGCTGAGCGCTGATCTCACAACATAGGGATGGGCTACTCACTACAGTGAATACCCGCCTCCAGACCATACTCCAGACCTGTATATCAGTGAAACGCAGCTGCTCGTATTACGGATGTGAGAAGCAACCTTGCATGCCCCATTCACTTCAGACATGGCCGACCAGATACCACAGGAGTCCGGTGCTCGTATTGCAACAAGGATAGACATTTCAAAACCGGGTCTTACTCGAGAACAAATGTATTTTATCCGACATATAGAGGTCGAACAGTTAAAGAAGAAGACGCAGATGCTACGGACTCGAAATGTAGTAACGGGACTCGCCATTGGAGCCATCGTTGTGGGAATTTGTATCCTTGCCAAGCACACTAACGTCAACACAAGGTGAACTATGTAACGTTAGCCTAGCATGCTAACGTTACCCAAGGGTTGTTCGATAACACAATGTAAAGCTATGAGCTAGCATACAGTGGCATTCTGTCCTTTTGTGAGTTAAATTATTTGATGGGCTTGTAGATGTAGCTTGTTTTTAGTAAGACGCTCAGTTTTTTTCTTTCATTTTGATGCTAGCATGTCTGCTATGACAGGTAACTTAAATGGAAAGGTGTTTATGAGCCTATTAACAAAGTACAGGTTAAGTGAGGTATCTTTAAAATCTTGTAACAACTGATTAATATGCATTAAGTGTTAGTCACTGTACTCTAAATGTTCCCAAGTTACAGCTTCTTTATTAAGGCAGGCTAGGGAAGATGAGCCACGGTCGGTCTCCTTGATGGTTTCCCGGTGTTACATTAACTTGTATCCGACTCCGGATACGTCAGTGGATACATTTGATGGCAGATGCCTGCCTAATGCCTGCTTGTTGACTTTACACCGAGACATCAATAATATACCTATTTTGTTTACCTGCAGTCTTAACTGAAAGCACATGTTTGTCAGTAAAGGAAAATGGACATGAAGGCATAAGGGTTAGACCTGATTAAAAAAAGTGATTTACTTACTATCATATCAATCTACCATGGCCATCTTCTAGTCTAATCATGCTTTACCCCCCATTTTCTCCCCTGTCCTGCGTAGGCTACTATTTTCACACTCTTTTTTTGATCAATTATACTTGATTTTATAGAGTTTAATTATGCAACAATTAGGCCAATTCTCCAAGTGCAGATACAAATCTATCGCATATAAACTTGGCAAATATTTGTCCTTAACCACTTGCTCCCCTGCTAGACGGCTACACATTTTACTCAGTGTCCCAGGAGAAGATTATGGATGAAATGGATGAAGAGGCTAAACGTGCAAGACTGCAGGGACCAAAGACCGGAGCCAACTGAGACGCATGCATCGCCTGCCTGTTGGACTGTGTCCTGAACTGACAAGGGACTTAAGTGGACACTGAAGCCACTGATTTATATTCCATGGCCGGGGGCTGTTTTCCATGTTGAGACGGCGATGGACTTGTTTGTTGTTGATTGTGAAGATGATGTTTTGTTGCCGACTTGTAACTTGTGTTTTTTTGATTAAGTTTGCCTGTCAATGGAAAGGAAGAATCCACTGGCCTTAAATGTTACCTATAAGGCCACACTGTAGAGTAATAAACCCCATACTGAACACATGTCCAGCTCTTATCATGTGATGTGTATACACTTTAAGGAGAATATCTTAGATTTCAGTCAGCTAATGTTAAATCTACAGTGGCCTTTTAACAGCGGAGAACCACCAGGGACACATGAATTAACCTGAAACATTTGTTGATAAAATAAAAATATAATGTATATGATTTGCTTTTAACACAATTATGCAGCTATTTGAGAGAACAAGACACTGGGTGAAGCAGTAAAGGTAGCAAGAGCCGTGGTATTTACATTTGCATTTATTTTTGTCAACCTTGATACATGGGGTCTGATCAAGCCACCAAATCTCTGGAGTAAAAATATAAAATAAGACATCGTCAGGAAAAGGCACAGATTCAGCATGGCAGGACAGCAGCAGCTTCAGAAAGCAACACAAATATATATCTACATTCAAACTTTTTTAACTTCTTAAAATATATTATGAACTTTGGAAAATCTTACAGGAGTCTCACTGCCAAAAAGTTCAGTGTGAATATTTGATAAGGCAACTGCTCCACATTCACAGCTTGGACTGATGTCTCCATTTCCCACAATGCACTAATTATTCAGAACTGCTGGAGGGTAGATTGTTGCTGTGATCAAACATAAACTGGAAATATTCTCTACCTCCTTGGTGGAAAAATAACATGAAAATATCAGCTCCTCATTGACAGTTTTATCCACTAAAATGATTGAACAAAAGTTAATAAAGTGCACAAGGTGCTTGATCTAGGGAACAAGCAATGCTTTTTGCTTGAGCAGGAATTAAGGTCGCCATGTTTAATTTACTTGTAAATTGTAAACATGATCTATAAAGGCATTCTACTATTTACACATGTACAATCAACAGGAAAGCCAGTAGTCTAAAATCTAAGGTGTATTTTTCACACATCAATGAAAAAACATTTTTAATTAAACCATCTGTAGTACTTGAAAAGCATAGTGTGATGTTATGTTTGCTAAAGTCTTCTGCAAAGCTTTTCCAACATTTATAACTGTTGTACGACTGTTATACGTATGCATTGATATAATCGATATTGTGTTGCTGCACAATGTGAACATTTATTTTGGTATATCTAAAAATGCCAGGAATGTGGTCAAACTTCTCCACGCTGATTATGGAAAATATAAGCCATCCTATCACTAAAGAAATCAGAAGATGTACTACAGGAACAATGTTTTAAAAAATACACATTTGGTTCACAATACTGTGCTCAGATTGATAAACGGCAGTGAATCAGACAAGCAGGAAAATAAGTTCAGTTTCTTTCTGAACCGTGTATTTACAAGAAAGCAATAAGGATTTTTAACATGCAGTGATTCTGTTCTTCACCTGCAACAAATTCACGAGAGCTAACGGAGGGCTGAAAGCTGGATGTTACAGTTCCTGGCTAAATCCAGCGTCACTGATTAAAGTTTGTATATATTATTTTATATATATATATACGTTGAGGTAAATGACCACTGGCAGAGGGAAGCAGTTTGCTGACGGGTGTGCCAGTGAAAGTGTTGAAGGGTTTGACCGCTGGAGTCACGCTTCAGATGAGGTAGTCCACAAACACAGCGTGCTCGGCTGAGTTCATTACTAGGAAACAAGGAAGAAGATATGAAGAAGTAAGTATAAAACATTGTTTAGGTAACATTTAAGAAATAATACAAGTAATTTGAAACGTATCAATGCAATTTTGACTCACCATTCTACTAATGTCAGTGGCAAAGGTGACGCCTTTGCTGGGTTTATCCTGGGAGCCGCTGCTGCTGCCTCCAAGGGAGTTTCTCCTAATGATACCTGGTGGAACAAACGTGTGTTATAATAAAAGCCGTTCAGACATAAGGCTGTTCACGAGCGGATCCTAGAAATGATCATGGTGTTGGACAGAGACATATATACTGTACAAGCAGATTTTTCTCACAAAAACAATCACATATACTAATGTTTGCCTTCAAAATGAAAAACAGTAAGTTATTTACGAAGCATTGTATATAAATATCAAAAGGTAACAGTAACATATCCAAATCTCAATACTTGTTAGCCTAATATGTGGTCATAAGAGATCACTACAATTATACAGTATATGTTCATTATTGGCATGTTATATTTAAATATGAATTATTGCATTCTATTTGACAGCCCTAATAGTACAACACAATACTAAAAGCCAATATGAACCCCTCTGCTGCTTAAAATGAGACCAAAGCAAGCCTAAGACACTATGAATTGACTGAGTTAAATGCACTTTATATAATTAAGTGACTTGCCCCACTGCAAAACACTGTGAGAACAGCAGGGGCCACCAAAGCTATGCAGAGACTATGTCAAATAACAAGTAAGTCACATTTGTATATACTTTTATATAAATAGGGCTGAGAAACATGATAACAAATACTATCAAATATACAATATGGTATGGAAGTGGAACACTAAAGAATCCTAGGAACTTCAGTTGTTTGATAAAATAATAGAACGAAGATAAACCATTATAATGTTGCTGTGCTACAGAGAGGCTGTGAAACCAGAGTGGATATCCCTGCTGACCTTGGGGGGGCAGAATGTCCAGGCGCTGCAGGCTGTTCCTGCGGGACGAGGGGAAGCCACTCCCCTTGGACAGGCGGCTCTGCCGGCTGGACAGCATGGTGGCAGGACAGACGATGCCCGGGGGGGGCACCTTCCCCATCCTCTCATACAGCTCCTCTATCTCTCTCTTCTGGGCCGCCTGCAGGGCCTGCACCTCCATCAGGTGTCTGAGCAGGGACACAAGGTAACAACTGTTAGTGGTCGAAGGTTCCTTAGGTTATTAAGTAAACACAGGTAGGCCTTAAATCCTTAAAGAAATGTGACAAAGTTAGATTTACTTTTACTTCCTGTAATAACAATTACAAAACTTGTGTAAAGACTGGGAACAGAACATTCTTGAGGGGTTTCATGAAGTTACATTTTTTAACAGTCTGTATCAGTTTTTTTATTATCTGGTTTACACCTACGAAACCCTTTGTTTCCTTATTTGAATTTCAGAAGCTGTCTTTCTTTTTAAAGGAATACTTTTCACTCCAAATATGATCACTTGCATATCAACCTCTCACCCTATGTGACCTAAAACGTTCACATGCCTGATGTGTTGATATAGTCATGCTGTTAAACACGGCACCCATTTACTGGGACATCTCTCAGTTTTGGATTCTTTATTCACCTTG
This sequence comes from Pseudochaenichthys georgianus, assembly GCF_902827115.2. Taxonomy (NCBI): domain Eukaryota; kingdom Metazoa; phylum Chordata; class Actinopteri; order Perciformes; family Channichthyidae; genus Pseudochaenichthys; species Pseudochaenichthys georgianus. Next base: position 11,246,535 of record NC_047521.1, on the reverse strand, counting down.
GAGGTGGAAAACATATTCTCCAAGGGTTCAAGGTCACACAGGGGGATCTAATTGTTATACAAACAGTCATGTTGTGGGGGAACTGTTCCTTTAATGAATTGCTTCGAGCACCACTCACTTGTCCCTGAGCTCCTGCAGCTCCTCCACGATGTCCAATTCGTCGCTGTCCGAGTCGTCGCTGCTGATGTAGGGGTTGTTGCGGTTGTAGTTCATGGTCCACAGATGAAGGGCGTTGCTGTACTGCGGGGTCCCTGCCGCTCCGTCGTCCCACAGCCGGCCATCCACCTCCGCGGCCGCCACCGAGAGCCCGCTGTCCGCAGACGTCCCCAGCAGGCTCAGGCTGTACGCTTTCCTCCGACACCTCTTCCTCGTCCTCTGTCGCTCCCCTACCACCTCCTCCACTTCAACCTCCTCATCCTCATCCTCATCCTCTTCTCTGTCCTTCTCCTTGCTCCCAGCCCATCCCACCTGCCCGTCGACCTCCTGCAGGCCGCCCTGGTTGGACCCTCTGTTGGGGTATTGGTGAGGGGGGGACATGGTGAGGGAGGTGCCCAGGCTGGTCTCAGACTCGCACTGCTCCTCCGTGCTGCTCTCTGACGGGGTGCTGACGCTGTCTGCCGGCTGTGGGGCAGCGGGTGGGGCACCTATGGGCACAGCGGGTGCAGGGATGTGCATGCTGGGAGAAACCTGGAATCGCCCCACAGTGACCGATGCACACTGGACTTCTGTAATGCAGGAGAAAAAGAAGGTTTTCATGTTAATACACAAATCCTGCAAGCATTTAAAAAACATGTTCACCTATAACTCGTTTCCTTTACGACAACAATGTATGCAAATACTTTAAAAAGTCTTCATTTACATCTAATAAATAGATTTGTTTAAAAATTCATTCTACTAAACTGCAGCACTCCCTTTACTTACTTCTTGTTCCCATGAATAAGAAGCTGTTACACCTGGACCGCCAATTTATATGAGAGGCAGCCATTGTCATTGGCTGAACAGTAGTGACTGTTCTGTAATCTGATTACAGCTGATTAATCATCAGAACAAAGCCTCACTCTTCCCTGACTTCCACATATTGATTAATCATGTGTGATTAGGTATCACTCTGTTGTCACTGTGCTTTTTTCTTAAAGTAAAAGTAGTAATCTTCCCCTTCTGCTGGATATACTTTTTAGAGGTTCAGCAGTGACAATATCTGAAGGTTTGTTTACTTGTGTGTCAAACAACTGACGCAAACATGTTGTCGCTTTGCAGCCCATTCAGGGTTTAAAATCCAGCAGGAAAAATAAACTCTCATTTTAAAGGTCCCATGTCATGGCCATGTCTACTGATCATAATTCCATTGTTGAGGTCTACTAGAATAGACTTACATTGTGCAATGTTCCAAAATCACATTGGTTTCTCATACAGCATCTCTGTATATTCACTCTGTCCTAAACGGCTTGTTGGAGCTCCTGCCCCCCCCTCCCTGTGAGCTCACTGTGCTCTGATTGGTCAGCTCGCCCACTCTGTTCTGATGAGTCCACCACCTTTGTCCAAAAAAATGTCCAACGAGGCGTTCTGGGGCAGCACAGACAGGTATTTTCTGTGTTAGAGTTTTACTCGCTACAGGGTGCACTTTGAGGGTTTGTGACTCTGCAGACCGTTCACATGCAGAAAAAGCTACATAACACACAAGGGGACGGGTAATAACCGGAACAGCATGTCACGGGACCTTTAAGAGAAAACCCATAACACCAGACCTGGCTACCAATTACGAACCACTTCAATAACCATGTGCTAGTCCTTCACATAAATTAGGCAGGATTTAATGTGGCTCATAAACATAGTAATGATTTATTTGACATCCACTAAAAAATCTTACTTTTTATTTATTTACTTTTCTTTCCATGCCTTAACATATTCAAAACATCTGAAAAACTGTATTTTTAAGTGAGGAAAAAAGCAGGGAAAATATATCTTGTTTAAACTCTCTTTCTAGTGAGCTGAACTTAAAATAAATTAAGTTGTTTTTGAATCAGACTCAGAATGCTATTATTTATCTTGGGGGAAATACACCAGAAATACATGAATTTGATTAATTAATGTTTTATATCTGTTTAATAAAATGTTTAGTATCTTCTTAATATCTGTTCTTAAAGTATATCTTCCTTTGGTTCAAGGTTATATTGCACTTTAACCACCCCACCCCCAAAAGGAGTTAAAACTAAGTAAATCTCCTGCAGTTCCTCAGTTCTCCCACTGAGTGTCCCTCTTACAGTAGACACAGAGGGCGTTTGGGTCAGTGCCCACTGAAACAGAGGGACTCTGTTGGATGTGGGCTTCTGAGGAGGGTATAAACACAGCCAGGAGTGGATATGGGAGGCGAGGCCTGTAATGAGCCTAGCTGCTCTCTGATTGGTCGTCGCCAGAGGGCAGAGCTGCAATCACACCTACGTTTGTGTTCCTTTTCAATGGAACATTACATCCAGACTCGCCGTTACGCAATGGCTCCTGAGGCTCCACTAATAGGTGATAATGTCACCAAGGATACGGCACAAAGAAAATAAAGAGGAATCTGAAAACAAACTCGAAAGGAAAATTGGTCGTAACAGCGAGATCCGACTGAATTTAAATCTCATGCATCATATAAAGCATCAGAGAAATAACACTTGGAACATTTGACCCTGTGTGTGTACACCAGCAGGTGTGTGGGTTTGTTTGGGGTGCAAACACAAACATATATGTCATTTTCTGGCTCTACCAGCCTCCTGGTTAGTAACATACAACACATCAGGTGACGGAGGAGAAACAGCAGAACATGTGCAGAATTTGTTCTTACCAGATTCTGAGGAAGAGGCGTTTGGTTTCGGGCTACTGGTTTTCATCTCAGGTATGGCGGTGTGCAAAGGAAGGCTGAAGGACGATAACTAGACAGGAAGAATACACATGGTTATTAAAAGTGCTTCAACTGATGTGCATATTCAATGTCATTCAACAATTCATTGTATCATTTATATCAGAACCATAAATAATGTGAAATGTGAAAAGAAGTTGGTGTTTTCTGTCCTAATAACAGTCAAACAAATTAATATATTCAACTAACAACTATTTAAAGTAGAGAAAACACATCGACACATTTAACATTGAATCAGTAAATGTTTGGCATTTTGGCTTGAAAAATTACTTAAATGATTAATCATTCATAACTTTTCTATCACGTTACTAACCAATTAACGACTAATCATCTTAATTTACAGGCTTTAAAGGTGTTGGCTCAGAAACGACTAAATTACATTTTTTATGCATTTTGTGTATTCGGAAGTAATCACTCAATTGATGTGTATTAATGGGATCATATACAATCATTATAATACCAAACACATCCAGGAATTGAGCAAAACGGTAGTTTAAGACCCTAAAAAAAACATAATTTAGGCAAAGAAGCTGGGAATAAAGGGAGTAAAGGTGACTCACAGTGCTTTCTGGGCTCTCTGGGGGTGATGGGGAGAGATCTGAGTTTGAACTAGAGACTTCTGATTGTGATTCAGCCTTTACTGGAGACAGTTCTGAATATGAGGCCATATAACTCTGAAGACTTTCCTGCTGGGTCATGCTGGGGGGAGTGGAGGGTCCGACCTGCTGCGAGAGCTCCTGAGGAACCGGTGGAGGAGTGGAAGGCAAGGAAGTTGGAGAAAGAGGATACTGCCAGCCTGGATGAGAGCTCTGAGGGTAACCCTCCATCAGCAGCGTATTCTCAGGGCTGTGGTAGACATTGTTCTGTTGTTGGAAGCCCGCTGTGGAGTAATGCGCCTCTGCTGACGTCTGGTAATGTTGGGGGTACATGGAGGGGTAGCCTGACTGGGGGGCCATGTGAGAAGGTAGCTGCTGGGGGTACCCTGGATAGGAGAGCATCCCCTGGGTGGGCATGTTTCCAGGAGGGATGAAAGAGTGGGCCATGCTCATGGCCATGGAGATGACATTAGCTAAAGAAAACAGGGGCTGTGTGTGGACGGGCCACATGTTGGGGTGCTGGGGGCCAGAGGGGGACATGTTGACACTTTCATTGCTTCCGGGGCTTGGGGTCTCGCTCAGGGGACTCGAGGATGCGGGGGGTGGGGGGGTAACGGAGGAGAATGTAGGGTTACTGGCAACACGTGTGAGGGGAGGATGATAGCCTGGCTCGGGGGAACCTGGAGAGCCCGGGTACTGGAACGGGAAGTGACTGTGGCCCATGTAGGGTAAGTGGTAGTGCTGGTGGTGCGGAAGGAGGGACGCAGGGTTGTGGTGGTGCTGCTGCTGATACTGGACGGGAGACCCTGGAAGAGAAACATTTAAAAAAAGGTTTTAATTTGATGTTCAAAGTCAGTTTATTGGGTAATAACAATGCAAAGTCATGTTAAAAGGGTTAACTAATGTCTATATCTAACTTCAAGCCTAATAAGTGTTAGTTCCTCTGCCTACAAGGTTATATTTCTGGCTCGGTTTGTCTGTCTATCAGCAGGGTTCTGGAAAAACTACTGGCCCTATTTTCATGGGTGTAAGGGAATTGCATGGGCCAAGGAAGAGCTCATAAAAAGTTGGTTTGTATCCAAATCATACAGCAAATTCTTGAACGATGTCACACTTTCATTAACATTGCGAGATAACACTTGTGCTGCATTCATGTGGTGTTGGTTTATTTATTCCCTTACTCGTGAAATTCTTGTGACGCCCTAAAAAGTTGGAACAACAGCTCGGAAACAGCCATCAACGTGTTACAACAATAAAATACAACACATCCTCTTTGTAGTGTTCATGTTGTTTCCACATTACATCTTAAAGCTCATGACACTCCAAATTCGGAAGAACGACTTCCTAACTCGGAAAATGGGACCATCCCAGGAACAGTGGGCTTGATGGAGGTCTGCGCTAGTTTTAAATGAGAACCCCCCTGTAACAGTGGAATATTGCAATAATTGATCCAGAGGAAGAAGTTACATGACTCCTTCCTCTCTCCTCAGGGTTTGCTCAGTTAAATTCTTCCTGCACCCCCCTTCCAAGATGTACGCCATGTGGAGCAGAAATCCTTCCCGTACTTTCAAGTAATGGGTTTCCATGGTGAACAAAGACGTTTTGTTTAAAAAAAAGTATCCGACTATAATTGCATTTGTAAGCCGGAGCAGTTGCACACCGGACCTTCATGGCTGTGAGGCATTCAGCATCAATGGAGCGTTCGGGGACGTTTTTCGAGGAGTTAAAATGGAACACACGTGTGGTCACAACTTTTTTCATTGGACTGTGCGATTAAAGTCAGGATTTCGACATCCCTCCTTAGGGAGTAGTGGAAGATGCCAATAACCAAACCCCATCCATTGATTTGCCATTTCCCTCAACAATGGCTCCACAGTTATACACCCCGCCTCCTGTTCCTGATGATGCAAACAAGCCTCTAGTTTTTCCATGCAGACGGAAACATTGGTTAGGCAACACTCTATAAGGGTGGCGGGGGGCCAAGAAGCATTTCGCAAGAGACCACGCGGTGTACGTCCAGCAGTGAGGGGACACAGGACGAGAGGGGGACACAGGACGAGAGGGGGATCAGAGTGTTGGAATACGGGGGACACATGGAGGATGTGTGTTCTTTAATTGACTTCAAATGCCCCTCCTGTGGGGAGGGAGACTTTGAAGGAGGGAGGAGGCTTTCTTTGAAATTCTGTCAGGAGTTTGTGCTGGCAAACAGATGTGGCCGGCTATCGCAACACTGACGGAGAGCTCATGCTTTTACAGCGACAGCATTCACAGCTCCCCTAAAAGCTAGAAAGCGCCCTTCAGGTGAGGTAATTACCCAAGGGGCCCTGCTGCAAAGTAGACACAGACGAAAGCTTTGAGGTGTGGGGATGGTGGATGGCGCCATGCGAATGTCTGAACAATACCAAGAGCGGGCCCTGAGAAGGGGCGGGGGGAGGGTTATGAGGTAGCTGAGCTAACTTATTCTTTGCCAAAGGACTGTAACAATTTTTCAGTGTGTTGAAACAGTAAACAATGCGGGGCTTCTTCGCATAGGCACCAAAGGGAGGGCCCGAGGGCCATTTACCTGGGGCGTTGTGGAAAGACTGTGAGCGTAACAGAGGTCGCCCAGGTGAAGTAATGTCTGCACTGAAGAAGTCTCCATTGGGGCACGGGGGAGAGCCACGTAGCCCTACGCTGGGGTTAGCCACACTGAAGTCTATGGCAAGACACACATGCATGAATGGATGGATGATGAGCATTCACACACACACACAATGATCAAGCACGGTTAGAAATGATGATTGAAACAAATGAACGTTAATCTGACATGCTGTGAGAAGGCAGTTCACACACACTTAATGTTACTTGGTGAATTTTATGACATGGTTAAAAAAAAATGGCAGGCAGAAAAGTCCTAAGTATTCATTCACTCTACTACTCACTACTGCTAAAACGACTCGATTATCAAATCAAACTCTTGTTGGCAGAATGTTTACCCGACGTGAGACTTACCAGGCAAAGAAGAGGAGTGTGTTCGAGGAAGGGTGTGACTGTGCAAATTTGGCTGTAAAAGAGCACATTTGATACAATTTGATCTTAATATTCAACCATGGTATGATTCAGCTGCAGTTAAAAACGACTTTGCAGGGTTGATAGCCAACAATAATAGGTGGATCAAAGTTGTTTCATAGATGTCCCCAATATAGATGTCCCCAATATGAGTCAAGATCCAACAACAATAGGTTTTACACTTCCCATAATGCAACTTAGTAAGATGCAACCTACTATGATATTCTCCTTTTTTTGTTTACTTCACATCCACATTAGTAATACAGACTTTCAGCTCAGTGACCATTGTTGGGTATTCCTCTATCCACAGAAGGAATTTAACAACAGTTTTCACGAGTCCTTTTAATGCCCCTTTAAACAGAGGGAACTGTAACATTGGAGGCCTCAGACGACAGATAATGTACAGCCTGACCTCTAAGACGGCCGTAAAGAAACTGCTGTTACTTTGTGAGGAGCTGTTCCCATAATATATGTTATTAACCGGTTAGCAGAAACTATTGCTACATCTTTGTGCCAGTTTATGAAAAGTCTAGATTGCCACTGTGATCTGATTTAGTATCTCTCAATGAGGCCTATTTTTTGTGATAACCACAGACCAGAAATGTCATAACAAGGCTACGTTTTCTTTTTCTGGCAGTAATGGGCTTCCATACCATGGTTACTAGATGATGAATAGTATCCTGTGACACATTACAACATCTTCTAGATGGATTTGTGCAGCTGTACTTTGGGTTTAGTCCTAATTAGCAAACGTAAACATGCTAACCAGCTCAATTACGATGATGCAAATTGCAAACAGAAAACCTGCTTCACAATAGTTTGTTAGCATTTAGCTCAAAGCTCTGTCCTCACAGAGCTGCAGATTAATACTCCTGTTCTCAAGCGGTGGGTGGAGGAAACAAGCAACAGCCAAACAACAACCATAGCTTTCCAGGTATTCAAGCTCCGTTTGTACACGGTGTCTCTTCCAAAAACTCTCAGAATAGCGCCCTACCTCAGTCCTCAGTACTACTAAGGCCGGATCAGAGACAGAAAGATGAGTCTGAGGGCTTGTGGGTTTCTCCCCACTTCCACCAGCTGGACAGTGCTGGGAGGAGCAGCCATAATGAGCCTTATGGGATGTGGACCATGCAGTGTTTTTCATCAGCTGCTGGAGTGGATCCAGGAGAGATTTGACCACTGGAGTTCAGGCTAATTATGTAGCCAACGGGTCGGAAACATGGCAAACAAAGGTAGATAGCTGGCTGTGGAGGTTTAGTGTTCTTACTCAACCGCACATTGTGTTTAAAAACATGTTAGATCATTTTACTGGCGGGCACGAGGATATTTTGTTCTACAAAATGGAACACATCCTGGCAGAACAGAACCTTCTTTAAACAGACATACTGTATCTGAGTAGGCATTACGTCATATCTCGTACAAGACGGATCTGAACAACTCTTTTTGTTCTTCCTGGAAGTTGTCATTTTACAGTTTCACAGAATGTTAATCCAGAACATTTTAATGAATCCAAACATAAATTATTCTACGCATTTAATGTGGGCAGTTATGCTGGAAAGTTCATTATGGTATAAGCCCTGGAATGAGGTTGTGGTTGTGGCAACACATACATGTTTTTAAAAAGCAGGCGGGGGATTGTTTCCACAAATCACAGGGGTTTATGACGGTAGTGCTTTTAGTAACATTTTGTTCTAGATGAAAGAAGTACCTCAGGTGGATTTAAGAACCATTAACCTTGGATCTCTAAGGGCAGGCCTCAGGAGGGATTATGGACAGAGTAGAGAGCACTCTACCGAGGTAGAAAGCACTTCTCTCCATTTGATTTATGAGTCTGCCTTTCAGCGAGGCTCACTATGTAAATTATGACAGCATAGTCAAACAAACGCTCAGTTATTTCCTTTGTTCTGATCTGTGATGAGGGTGACTGTTGGCTCTGCTGCTGACCTGTGAAGAAGACAATGAGTTCACCCCGTTATGGAAAGCAGGGAGGAGGACCGGCTGCTCTTTGGCCATCAGAGCCTCGGCACGCTTGATGATGTCGCCCATGCGGTGGATGAAGCCCTCCTTCTCTGATGGCAGGATGAACTCATTGTGCACCTAGAAGACGCAAGGACAACGATGAAAGAAGTATTTAGATTCTCTAGTTTGGTAAAGAAAAAAAAGCAGCAATACCACAATGGGATATACTCTATTATATTTTTGGCCTTTAAATGTATGTTAAAGTATACAAGTGTCATCAGCAAAAAGGATGGAAAGTATCCAAACGTGTAAGAAAATAGATCCTGAGTGTTATGTTTTGATATGATATATGATATATATGATATTAGGTATTGGGTCAAATTTAATGCGATCCAACAGCTCAGCAATAAATTAGGTATTCATTTAATGATATGTCTATTATTGAGGTTGCTTTGTGGTATTGAAATGGATTTCATTTTATTGAGAGGTGTTGATAATATATTGCGCACCAAATTTCAAACTAAATAAGGTTAGAGTATTCTATATATATTTAACACTACCACAAATTACAACCAGAAAAAAACATATATCAGAAAATGTATAATAGAGAAAAAGTGCCATACAACGTGACTAGATGTACTTTCCCCCACTGTAAATAAATAAATAAATACAGTAGAAGAAAATGTGCTTCCATGAATACAAGGCGTTCTTGTTGTATATTGTTGTGTCCATCTATGAAATCTTTCCACCTCTCAGCAAATGATTATTCTTGGGGAAAAGTACATGAATCATCTCATGTAAATCCACACTCCAGCACTTTGTTGGGAGAGGTTTTGCTGTGAATTGTGGGTTGGGGTGTGGTGACCTAACTGTTAGCATGGCATAATTCAGCTCATTTAAAACCCTGGACTGATAACCATAGCCTGTTGGGATGCCAACCAACCCTGCTGCGCCCAGGACTGAGTAAACAAAAGCCCACTGTGTTTCTAGAGTCAGGAACACAGTACATTCTGCTCTGCCTCAGCCTCACCCTGTAATGATGTTAGTAACGACAGCAACAGGGGGATGCTCACCTGCGTCACTCACTTCACAGACATAAGATATACTATCAGACAGATATAGGAGCGACAAACAAAAGGCTGTTAACTGGACGCACAATGAATCATGTGTACGTCCAGCTGAGACACAGGAATCTGGAAGACTTATCAGCTGACAGAGTGAATCTTTTGTTTATTTCTGAATCCTCTAAAGTGCCAGGAGGTTTATTCTCTTACAGACACTAGTTCCACATATTAGTTCCATTGTGTAAAGTCCCCTTTATTTCTCCATGTGCGTTGTGTTCAAGCTCCACATTCAGGCTACACATACTCTCTGAATAAGGTTTAGACTACAGGGATCAAAATGTCAGTATGATCAATCAAGTGGTATGCTGAGAAAAATCAATGTGTGGAATCATTTGTTCCTAAGAATATATGATCTATCAAAAAGCTCCAACTTCTGCTTTATAAACAATTCTTTTATTTGAGAATTTACCACTAATAGATACATTCTACCAGACACATTTCCTAAGGTGTTGATTCTATCAGCACTTATTTATTAGTTATAGTGAAAAAAATAGAGAAAGAAAAGGTGGGTTTTCGCAGCTTGGAATCATCTCCAAAATATAATCAACTAATCCAGAACCAAATTTCACAAGAATTCAATACCATTCACCGATAAAGTAAATAACTTAATCGAAAACAAAAGACACCCTTTTATGCTTTTGGGGTTTAACCCTAACCCTTTTCCTGTAGTGTGTTTCATAGGTTTCCATCCATCCATCTTCTCCCGCTTATCCGTGGTCGGGTCGCGGGGGTAGCAGTTCCAGCAGAGAGCCCCAAACTTCCTTTTCCCTGGCGACATCAACCAGCTCTGACTGGGGGATCCCAAGGCGCTCCCAGGCCAGCGAAGAGATATAATCCCTCCACCTGGTCCTAGGTCTACCCCTTGGTCTCTTCCCAGCTGGACGTGCCTGGAACACCTCCCTAGGGAGGCGCCCAGGTGGCATCCTAACTAGGTGCCCGAACCACCTCAACTGGCTCCTTTCGACGCGAAGGAGGAGCGGCTCAACTCCGAGTCCCTCCCGGATGACCGAACTTCTCACCTTATCCCTAAGGGAGACACCAGCCACCCTGCGGAGAAAACCCATCTCGGCCGCTTGTATCCGCGATCTCGTTCTTTCGGTCATGACCCATCCTTCATGACCATAGGTGAGGGTAGGAACGAAAATGGCCCGGTAGACAGAGAGCTTTGCCTTCTGGCTCAGCTCCCTTTTCGTCACAACGGTGCGGTAAAGCGACTGCAGTACCGCTCCCGCTGCTCCGATTCTCCGGCCCATCTCACGCTCCATTGTTCCCTCACTCGAGAACAAGACCCCGAGATACTTGAACTCCTTCACTTGGGGTAAGGACTCATTCCCTACTTGGAGTGGACAGTCCATCGGTTTCCTGCTGAGAACCATGGCCTCAGATTTGGAGGTGCTGATCCTCATCCCAGCCGCTTCACACTCGGTTGCGAACCGATCCAGTGAGTGCTGAAGGTCGCAGACCGATGAAGCCATCAGAACCACATCATCTGCAAAAAGCAGTGGTGCAATCCTTAGTCCACCGAACTGCAGACCCCCTCCCCCACGACTACGCCTCGAAATCCGGGATTGGTGACGAGACATATACCACGTGAAGACACATTACGTGATCTGTTTCATAGGTTTGTGTGCATGTAAATGGTCTGCCAAGGCTAAAATCCCAAAGTTCCCTCCAGAGGGATCACAACAGAGCCGGCCAGCTGACCAATCAGAGCAGACTTGGCTCTGGTTTCAGACAGAGGGTGAAAAGAGGTGCTGCAGCACAGGCAGTAAGAGAAAAATAAGGACCTTTTTGAACATTAAAGCATGGAAACATGTCACAGTAGAGTAGAGGCACTAAATACAAATATGAACCTGAACATTAGCATAATAGGGCCCCTTAAAAGTTTCTTTTTAATTGATTAAAGTGTTTTATTATGAACTATCTGAATATGGTTCCTGTTGATCATTAAGGACCAGTAAAGGCTCACCATGACAGCAGCGATGTCTTCGGGGTTATCTCCATCCAGGTCGAACTTGAAGGTTACCATCTTGTCATTGTGCGTCTGCAGCTGACACTCCACCACCCGGTCCACTTTATCAGAGAGCTGCAGAGACGGACAGGATCAATGGTAATGACAGCTTTCCGTTTACCCTGGTCAAACACTGAGCAACATTAAACAGGAGAACAATGTGCTTCTGTATGCATGTTTCTGTGTGAGCAAACACGAGGTCATGCACTGTAAAATGTGCCGCGGTTATGTGTGCTGAACGATGCCTTCTTTGCACATGTGGTTATGCATGATCCGTTTGTCTCCAGTGCAAACATGTCCTTTAAAAGACCACAGTGTGCTGATCCGGAGAGAAATGTACTTCGGTTGCCGACGGGAAGAACAGACTAATGAAGTCCCATTATCCGGGTGGAGCTTTTCTGCTCCCTCATAAATAACATAAATCAGATAATCTAATCATTCAATCTAGCTGATTTATTTGTTTATGATGTTCTTGTGCTGTGTTGTTTGTAATTAAACAAAACTTGTGATTTATCGTACCCCTGTGATGCGCAGCCTTGAGCGAGCCCTCCTTTTGAAAAGCTTCCCAGCTGTTCGCTTCGCAGCTGTTTTCTCGTTCTTCTCTGATAGGCCCTCGTAGCCGTCACTCAAGCCTGAGGTCACATCGGAGGCGTAGCTGCAGAGAAATACATCAAAAAAGCTACTAGTTAGAAATACTTAGGAGAGGGCGAGGTATAGCGGGAATTCAAAAGAAAGGAGGAATATATTTGTGCTTTTCGTGAACAAAGTTGAAATGACAGTCTATGAGCTTAAGCTCGTTTTCTTCTCAAAAGGTTTGTGAATTTGAAACTTTATTCTCAACATTTTGACTAATCTCTTCCTATTTTAAACTTGGTTTTTCAACATATTCAACTTAATTCTCAACATTGGGAAGTTATTATTAAAAAGGCATTTCAACTTTTGACTTATTCTGCAAATTAAATAAAAATCTTCCTAGCTTCCTCCTCAGACCTTTTTCTTTTAAATAAATGACTAGCAATGATTTGGGAATTCCAACTGTATTCACATCATTCTAACTTTAATCTTTAAATGCAAAAATAAAGAAAAAATCTCCCTCTTATTTTTTTCCTTATGCCTTGCCAGAATCATCTTCCAGAAGATACCTCAAAAAGCAATTGAAACATTTCTCAGGCAGAAATTCTGAAGTATTTCCTCATGTAACACAACTGTATTGAACATCCATGATCTCTGATAGTCTTGGCATCACACATAATAATAATAAACAGCTCTCTGAAGTGTCAAATAAAGCCTTGATGTGTTACAGTGGCATGTCTCATGGGTGTAAACAGCATAGTTAAACAATAGCATTTAACGAGGCCTGCTCAGAGTCTTTAAGAAGCTCCATGGTGTTCGTCTTCCATGTGCTCCGTTGTATTTATACAAGTTTGAGGTTTCAGGGAACCTGGAGAACATTCAGGGTTTTTATAAAAAGCTTTTTGGCTCAGCAAACTGTGTCTCCTGGGTCTGTTTGGACTCCCACTCCATCCACCTCTCCAGCGCAGGCGGCAGATATTCACAGGCTTGCTGGTTGGCAGCGTCCCCCAGTCTCTATTTAAAGACCTTGGGTCACTTTAGTTCAGAGTCAAGTCTGTGTTCACCTTTAAACACTAAGTACATAGACAAAATAAGATTTGCGTAAATATTGCAAGCCACAATGTAATGCAGTTCTGCTCATGCGTAATCTGAGGCTTTTCGCAGAGGAGGAGTTCATTCATGGAATATAAATAGTGCTTGCTAGGTTGCTATGAAACATGATTATCAAATGGACTTGACATTTGTTTCATTTAGCTGCTGACAGGCCGGATAAACTCAGTTATGGGGGATAAACTGAGCTGAGGCATTTTGACATTATACTCTTAGTATTGGCTCAATAACAGGGAATAACTGGATGCACATATACATTTCAAGATGTTTTGACAATGATTTTGAGAATGGATTAGTCAGGATTAGCTGCTTTTCTTTTTTCTCATATCACGGTTAACTGTTTATAGTTACACACACACACACACACACACACACACACACACACACACACACACACACACACACACACACACACACACACACACACACACACACACACACACACACACACACACACACACACACACACACACACACACACACACACACACACACACACACACACACACACACACACACACACACACACACACACACACACACACACACACTGTCTGCTCGTCCATTGTTTTGCTCTAATGCCATAATAAAGCCCCTCTCTGCCTCAACATGAAACACGGGGCCTCCACAACATCACACCAAACCCTGCGAGGGTCCACGGTGCCTCTGCAATAAAAACACAGGAGAGCCTGTCCATTGCATCAAGCTTGTTGTCTCAGCCCCACAGATGTGCAGGAGGAGGAGGAGGAGGAGGAGGAGGAGGAGGAGGAGGAGGAGGAGGAGGAGGAGGGCCAGACAGTTCTACTACATTCTTATTGATTTGCTGGCCTCTAACCCAAATAAAGACTATTGAACTCCACTGTTTCTTGGTTTGAAATAGAGTAGAGAAGGAGGCTGCAGAACGTTACCTTTCCACAGGAGAGTTGAAGCCGCTCGGGGAGCCGTGTTCTGTGCTGTTGGATACTGCAATACTCTATGAATAGAAATGAAGGAAGTGGTTAGAGAAACAAAGGTGAAAGACTTTTAATGATGTCTTCTTCCATTCAAGGTTTAGAAAAAGATAGTGCCAGGGAAAATGTTTCACGGTCTGGAATTTCAGTGCTTAAGTGATTGATAGATTTTCTTCAAATCTTTTGTTTTTACACTAAATGTTTATTTTTCCCCATATGCATCAATTATTTATCTTCAATTTGGCAGATGCTTTCATAAAATTGGCACATACGTCATAGTTTTAACCAGGGATGGCAATCTTCTGGCAATCCACCACTTTGGTGCAGAGTAAATTATTAATCATAAATTAAGCCTTTAGATGGATTGCCTAGTAATTTGGCTTGGATATTATATCCCCCTGATTTTCAGCTTGTGCATATCATCTGGTCAAGATGACCTTTTTTCCCATACTTTAATATTGGTCAAAAAATACCTCTAAAAACAACGACATTTAGCATTAAGCTTAAAGCAAGCACAGACCTTCTGAGCCCGTAAAACTCAACTTCAACAACAAAGGACATCTTTAGCTATGCAAATGTGAAACTAAATGTCCTGAACACAATTAATCCTGGTTGGGAGGAAAATAATTACACTTTTAAAGCTTCTCAATAGGGTGAACATTCAAGATAGCTTAAAACGACCTCTTTTCAGTGACTAAAAGTTATCTTAGAGGGTTATTGATTCATTAGTGTTGGTAACATCTTTAGTAACCTTGTACTTAAATAGCAGTGAGTTATGATTGGTGAAGGTTTTGTGTACCTTATTATCAGGGGTTACTTTACAACCATAAACTGTGTACATAGCTCTCTGTCAGAACTGTATTAGACCAAGTAATGATGACGGAGGTCCCATAAAGCCTTTAAAGTCATGCTTCCCGCTATAGCCCCCGCCACGCTTCCCACATTGATGACAGGTTCTTCACTGAGACCACTCACCGAGGGGAAGCGGAGCGCTGGTATGGGAAGGCCATTTGCAGAACGGTTGTCGGTCTGCGTGGTGGGAGGGGTTGCGTTGAAGCTGCCAGCCTCCAGAGGATCCTGAAGACCAGAGGAGCTCAGATAGCCGTCCGTCTCACAGTCAGCTGTTTCAAATATACAGACACAAGCCGTTAGCATGTGACCAACTGTGTACCATACACACTCTCAGGCACACACACACATGATCTGAAGTAACACATGTAATGACCCCAAACTCAGTCATACCACACACAAACAATAACAATGTATAACACTGTGGATTAGCACTGCTCTGGAGCCATACAGGAGCATTTATTTGGACAAATGCATGCATTTAATGAAAGCACTCAGGTGGACACACACAATGGGATAACACTGCCAGGGACTGAATAATTGAGTTATCCACAGTTTCACATTTCGCTGTATGCTTCCCATGTGCTCTGAGAACAGAACTGCTTCCTGTTCAGTACAATTTAACTTTTTATGATGACTTCTTGATGGAAAAACGACATCAAATCAAATTGAGGGGTCAAAGAACAGATCCACCTGATGCACGTGTGAGTAGAACATGATCATAGTCACACTATTAGTAGAAGTACAGTTTCTGTATCCAGTGGTGAAATGTAACCTTGTGTGCACATTTGCTCAAAGACTTTTCTTGAGTATACATTTTAAGACACTTTTTAGAACTTTTCGGAGGGAAATATTGTACTTTTTACAATACATAAATCTTACAGTTATTGCAGATTTATTTTAATTTGAAATGTAATGACTACTTTTTTGTATTTTTGCTTTGTTATTTATTGTTACAGTCTGATATAGTTGGTTTTATTTAAAATGTAGCATAAGTATATGACTTCATTAAAATGATGCAAAAGCAAAACAATGCAGATTGATCAAATGCAATATGGGTAAGAGGAACAATTATGTATTTTAGCTTTTTGGGTGAACTGTCACTTTAAGGACTTGTGGTGCTGCAAAACAAATTGGATCACTTTCAAATATCCAATTGGTTTTATACGTGTTTCCTAATCCTAGAGGGTTGAAATAAAGAAATAAAAAAATGACCACAGATCAGGAGTGTGAACAAACTTTCATGCTATAAGAGACGGCTCACAGTTAGCAGAGGACAGGCTGTTGTGGCGGATGTAGAAGTGCTGGTCTGCCTCTGGCTCCTCAGGCTCTGCGGGGTAGTTGGAGCTGACTCCAGAGTCCACAGAGCTGGTGACAGGGGACAGTAAGGGGGCCGGAGATGTCAGGGCCGGGATGGGGGACTCTCTTGCAACCACATCGCTGACTTTATGTAGCGCAGAGTTAATCTCTGCTTCTTCCTCTAAGGCTTCTCGCTCCTGCTTCTTCTTCCGCTCCTCCGCAAGGCGTCTCAGCTTTGCCCTCTGCCGCTTGATGGCCGCTACCCTGTCCCGTATGGCCTTGGCCACCAGCTTGAAGTCTGCCTCACACACAAAACCAAGTACAACCTGCATAACAAGACAGAGCTCAGTCAGGGCAAAACAAAAACACATTTGCTTAAATCAAAGTAAATTGTGTGGATAATGTACGTAGAAATGTTGCACTGATCACGCAAGCTGCGGCACCAACAGTCTTAAACAGGCTCCTGTAACAGCCAGTGCACCAGACACTCAGTCCAAACTTGCCACTCAACACATAGTCAGATTACAGAACATTGGACGGACGAGATGCCGATACCAAATTTGATCTTGATGAAAACTACCACAAAGAGGTAAACAAGTAAGGAATTGTGGCCTGCATTTTCATTAAATATGACCTCTAAGAAGAGGGTTCTGAAGGACATAAGGGCCTGTTGCGTAACAAGCAAGAGAGTCATTATATTATTAAGATGTGACCTCGGCTGCTTCCACACACTCTCACATTTCAAACCGCTGATGATTAAAAGCCGTGCCCTTGACGCACCCTGCATGGGCTCTCTTTATGTTTTGGAGCACATTTCTAAGTTTCTGCAGACATGACAGAAGCGTTAAAAGAAGCCTTACGATTCTGGACTGCATTAGTGAGGCTGCTATGACTGTTTGGGGTCAAGGGTCAAAATACAGAACTCAAAAATAAATGTCTATATCACTTTTGATGCCAGACTCCATGATGCGATGTTAGCTTAGCATTGGAAATATAGCTGTTACATTATCTGATTATCATAACACTATTATTATTGCCAGAACATTCAAAAGAAAATTAACTTTATCTAAAGGAAATTTGGAGAAAAATAAATGGCTACAGAGTACCATGTCAGACGAGTAAGGAAAGAAACAAAAGCAGTTTTTATGATTCAATCAGAGTCAATGAAGATATGTTATTAGCCTGAAACCTGGGCTAGTGACCTTCGTTTATAAGTTCCTCTCTCTGTGCCTCAGTTCTGTCCTGGTCAACAGAATTGAGTTCTGAGCCATCCAAGCATTGATGTCTAAAATGCACTTGTGGTAGGCATCAATAGGGCCTTGTGTCATCAGGAGGCAAAGTGAAGGAGAGTGGAGTATAATCAATATAACTTAACATAAATTATTAATTTGTTTATTATTCCTGATGGCTATACCAAGGAGCAGAACATACAGAATAAAATGGGCTGGGCCTAGGTACGAGCCTTGTGGTACACCACGGCTGATGTTATATGTTAATCACAGGGGAACCAAAAATATCTACCTGTTAAGTAAGATTCACTACAGAAAACTTCTAGAGAAGCGCACCTGTTTTTGTTAACACATTTTTTTGTATCAAGTGCTGAACTCAGAACAAAAGAACAGGGATAAAACACTGAAATGTGCTGCAAACTCTTCACATCTACTATAATAAGCTACAACAAACATTACAACTGAGTTACATTTATTTTGTTAGGAGGAATTTGAGGCTTAATTGTGTTAAGAAAAATAGGTCAATATTACCTATATATATGCTGTCTGGATATACTACATATCCAGACAGCACTCCCCCAGAAAACCTATAAAAAGCTATTATCATAAATCTAGAGGCAGTGTATGTGTGGCTGAAGATCTGTTGATCTGGAATCAATTACTCAATTTCCTCACTAATGGTTGCAACAAACTGGGTCAGTAAATCATTAAGGGGCCTTACAATATACAGTCTTCATGTGTTGGCCTACCATCTCCTGAGACACTTCCTCGGGCACGTCTTTGTAAAGCTCGAAGAGGAACTCGATGGCGTTGTTTTCTTTGTACTTCCCGTGGAGCTTCTTGGTGTCATCCATGCGCAGCCACAGTTTCAGGCCCGACTTCACCATGTCATCCTCCTCTGCCAGCTCCACATGGACGCCATTGTTCTCTTGGAAGAAGGGGTGTTCCAGGAGGTCCTGAATAGTGTACCTGCAGTATAGGAAGACAACCAGTTAGAGAGGATTGGTTTAGAGTTGTTGCACCTTGTACTAAAGTTGTTTCTGATAACTTCTAATCATCCATAACTTAACAAAAAACACTTCAGTTTGGAGAATTGCATCATCAGGTTATTAGATTTGTTTTTCTCCCATTTACATGTACACCTAAAACGGGATGTTGTGCAAAATCACATCAATCTTGAAAAGCATGGTCTATGACAGTGTTTTGGTCAACATGTAGCGTAAAGATGTCTAATAACAATGTAATCTTCCTGGTTTTGCAAATGTAGTTTTGATTCAGAGACCATACTGATGCCTCTTTGTATCATGTCTATACTAAGCAAGATGTGGAAGCAGAATCCCAGGTTTCTCAAAACTGAAGAAAAAAACATTTTAATGCAATTCATCTTTAATTGCCCTTTTTTATTTTAACTAGTTTGTTATTCTTTCCCCAAACGTAACATTTACGGCCTTTTCGGACTTTCTATGGATTTTGGTCTTAATATACTGTTAGAGAGTTTACAGGAGTTACTGTATGGGCTGGAATAACTCCCAGAACAGGGAGTAGTGCACTCTATAAATTGTTCTTGATCACAGTATATGTTTCGACATACCTTTCATCGTTGTTATTACGAATGCAGCCCTCAATGATTTCCTTGAGCTCGGGGACTTTGACTTTGTAGAAACTGTCAGGCTTCATTCCCTGTCAAAAAAACAACAACACACACTTAACCTGTATGTGGGAAGTACTTTCTTATTTTCTGCCTAAATCTCACCCATGATGTGGAGAAGAAGAAGAACTGAGACTGAGACTGCTGTTAATGAACATATATATTTCAATATTTCAACTCTGTCTTTATTGTTTTTATTCAAAAAGTTTTATTTTCCTTATTTAGTTAAACATCTTATGTATTCTATTTCGTCTTATTTTTAATCCTATTTTTATTTTTATTCTCCATGCATTCTGTCCCTGTTTTTATGCAATGTTATGTATATTTTTCGTATTATAAAACAATTTGTACTACGTTTTCTTGTATGTAATGTGCTATAAAAAAGTTTATTATTATCAGCATGGCTTCATACTGAATTAACAAGTGCCAGAGGAAGGTGCTTTAGACAGAATAAGTGATCAGTAGCAATGACCTCCTCCTTATCCACAGTTCTCCTGCCAGCCACTCCCATCTGCACTGCATGTTAACCTCGGCTTTGTGACATCGGCCAACAGCCTGCATGACATTCGGCTCTGCGATCATGTCAACACCAGAATGGAACAATAGCAAGAGCTAATGAACATGGAAAAAACCCAACATGCTCCCCTTCCTCCTTTAAGGTATTTCTTGACAGCTGGAGGCTAAGTTTATCTAAAGACATAAACTATTCAGACAGGACTACACACTTATATTAAAGAAGGGAGTTTTCCTGAATGCTATCATGAGAATGTACTCCGATTGAAGCAGAGCTACCGTCCCTGTAAAATAAAAACTCTGATAAGAATGCAAAGAGTCGAGGTCAAAATATGTTTTGCCTAGACATACCCAAGCAACCAGCTGATGATTGGTCAAAACACCTAAATCATTTGATTTACCAGAAAAAAGGCTGAGCTACGCACTTGGTTATCACATTTACAGAATTACATTTAAATCTGTTTTCCCTTAAATTTAAATTGTATTTGTCACTCTTTCCCAATTATCTAAAACAATATGATTTAAATAAGAATACAGCATGTTTGTGTCTTACAAGTAAAATGTGGTTTTCTTTGACGCTGACTTTAAAGAGCCTGTGACACCATCCCAACAACTGTTGTGCAATGAAATATTGGGCTACTAGTAATCTCGAACCGTCAGTTTAAAAAAGAAAAAGCGATACCGTTCCGTTAAATATCAATAATTTCGAACATCGCGGGGAAATTCCTTGACTCATTTTGAAGTTTTGGGGGAAGCCGGAAGTGACGTCAATGCGGGAACGCTTTGAGAGCCAAACACGGACAAAGTGTGTTGTCATGCGTAGAAATGGTGAATTACTGAGATTAGGCACGTTAATAACGTTTTAATGAAGTTGACTACAGTATATTCATATTTGTCAGTGCTTTCATGTCAATTCGGCGAACATAAACATAAATGATCGTGGTGAAGATGATGATTACATTAGGATTAAAAATCGGGAGTGAGAGCTGCTGAATTTCCTCCCGTCGGATGTGATATAAAAACAAATCGATTATTTTTGTGGTTGTAAACTCAAGTGGATGAAACTACATTTATTAGTGCTTTCATGTCAATTCGGCGAACATATGATACATTAAATGATGAGTGAGGATGATGATTAAAAATCGTTTGTTTGAGCCGGTCTGCATTTCCTGATGAGAAAACAAACCGATGCTTTTTGTAGTTGTAGTACACCAACAACATGGATTAAACGTGTGTTTTTTTTACCACAATGTTGGGGAAATTAATGGATAAAATGCACGGATTATTATTATTATTCCCACTCCGATCGGGCAACCCTGTCTCCTAAAAATTACGTTCCCACAGAACTAAACTGCATTCTCAATTACGTTTAGCTAGAAACGTATTTTCTCCCACGTTACGTTAGTTATGAACGTATCTCAAATACGTTTATTTTCTACATATCTTCTAGAAACGTATTTTCTCCCACGTTACGTTTGTTATGAACGTATCTCAAATACGTTTATTTTCTACATATCTTCTAGAAGCATATTTTCTTCCACGTTACGTTAGTTATGAATGTAACTTAAATACGTTTATTTTCTACATATCTTTGCCATTTATTGTCTTGCTTATAATAATGATAATTAGTTATTTATAAATATCATTTTAGAGCACACCTTTGAAATCGACAATCGGGCTCGATATATGGTTAAATTAAAATCAGTAGGCGAGGCTGTAATTTCGCCAGCTGTTACTCTCATGAGCGAGGCAGAACATAATAGTTTTAACATGCCAAAAAGCTGCTGTGTCGTTTATTGCACCTCAAACATTAAAACAAATCCAGAGTTACGTGTTTCTGTACTTCCTCTAAGAAGAAAGGACAGTATCAGAAGAGCTCTGTGACTTCAGGCTTGATCGCCGTTCAAATGACAGCGCTGGTTTCCCCAAAAGTGGGCGGGGCTGTAAAGTGAAGTAGATTTACTCTCTATTATTCAAAACCATTCTATTTATTCTAACGTAAATTACATGCCAGTGTTTTATCTTTTATTTATTTGTTTTTATTTTAAATCGTATAATGTCGGACTTTTTTTCCGTCTGTGAGGAAAATAAATGGGGCTCAGAGCCTCAAAATACTGAAATCTGTATTTTTTAAAATCTTTTCCTTCTAATTTATTATTCTTTTCTAAATAACACACTGTTATTTACTCAACAATAACACACAATTATCCTTGTTTTTATTTATTCATTTAATTCTATAATCTTGGGCTTTTTAGCCGTAAATAAAGTCACCGGAAACAGACGGGACATTTTGAGCGATACACACCACAAACCCACTAAACTGATTACCCAAGATCCTCAGCTTGAAGCTTTTTGATTGGATGTTTTAGCCGCAATGCACGCTGGGATATGGTGTTGATATGATATGGAGATATGATATCCGACAACGAAAAATAAAATAATACCTAATTCAGAGTGTGCTTGCTTTTCTCTTTGGAAGTCATCACATAACGGCATTGTAATACACGGTTCGGCTGCATTAAATATTACACATCTGCCGTAATTCTTTATTTATAGAGAGACAAACAAACAGGAGAACTGCTGCCAAAACTGAATACTTGACGTGGATCATAAATATATCAACAATTAAACAACATCTTCAATTTCTTATCACAAAATACGTCTCCTTGCAGTATCAATAGTAATTCGGCTGACTTTTATATTTGATCCAATTGGTATATAGGTTATATTTACACCATAACGGTGCACAGCTGATAAAAAAGGACTTGTAGTTTTTAAAGATATTACTGATTTTCTTTGAATATAAGAATCTAAATACTGAGTTGAGAGAATAGTCAGGGGATTTTGGTGATGGGAGACACATCTATGGAATCACAATTTCAATAGCTTACTATTAAATGACGGATAGTCTATGCCTTTCTGTCTGTGATGTTTTACAAATCAGATATTAATGTGTAGAAGTAAAACAAGAGAAATAGTATAGCAATATCCTGTAAAATTATGTAAAAACATGAATAAAACTACACATCTTCAGATGTTATACATAAGTGTCTACACTAATAATACAAAGTTATTATTAGTATGCTGTGTGTACCTTGTGTGCACCGCCTAGTGGTTAAAGCATGTTATTGAATTATTTTTGTTGAATAATCTTATTTGATCAAAACAATATTAAGAGTACATACTTTCATAGGGGCAAAGTAGAAGGTCAATGATAGAAATATAGAATATAAAAAGTCAAGAAGATACTAAGTGATCTCTACAATAAAACAGTTTAGTGCTGGATGTACAAAGATATTAATAGGAGGATGTGCAAAACAGAAAAACGAATGAACCTTTATTAACACATTAAAAAATACTTTAGGTTAAGATCTTCTTTTAAACAAGAAAAAAGCTCTGGGGGTATCTATCTACAGATGAATATTAAGCCTGACAAAGTACTTAACGTCTAACATATTGCTTTCCTGCAATGTTAACTATGTTGAAACACTTATTTTAAATGATATTATACACATTAATTATACTCTTATGTATGTAGATAGAATAAGAAATGTGCAGAATATGACAGTTTAATGGTGGAGGTATACAGTACACACATATTGATAGATGTCTGTTGAGGAACCTGCGACCCAAGTTGTGTATAAGATCAATACACCTTAGAAAACCTTGAAATCTTGAAAGGGATATGCAAAATAGCCATTATACAGTTTTTAATTAACTATTAGTAGAGAATAACGAGTAATGAATATACTTTATAAAGATCTGCAGATAAATGTTTAGTCTTCTCAAGCACCAACTATCAAATATCTCTCCTGATTGTTGGCACTTGACAATCACCTTCCCTGAATTGTATTCAGGTGTAACTAAAGTCTGCTTTAAGGGTTGTTTATATTCCACATCATTAATCAGAATCTGCAAAGTAACTAAACTAAATGTAGTGGAGTAAAAATACCAGGTTAACCTCTGAATTGTAGTGGAGTAGAATAACAAAGTAACAATGAGCTGTCGTGTGGGTATATATTAATGCTGCCCATTATGGATACAAGCGATTTTCACCCATTTAGTAATTACATGTTTTAAATGTGTACACACCAATGTGTTTCCTATCGCCTAAACCTCCAGGGCTGTACACAGTTTAATACTGTCAACTTCTACATTTGGGAAAAACGTCTTTTAAAACTACAATTCCCAGTAGAGACGTGCCATAGAGAACATGTTGCGAAACACAATAGCCAGCATGTGTAGTTCTGGTGGGGCGTTCGAGTCCAGTTTTGAATAGTCTGCCGTGGTTTCGTTCCATTTCAAAGAGCTTGACGCTCGGCGTAACCTTGGCGCAACATCACGGGGTTTGTCAACGGGACTGTAGTCCCAAACGATAGCTGGGGATTATGGGTAGTGTAGTGTCTTGGGCCATCCTAAATCTCGAAATGTCCCGTCTGTCTCTGGTGACTTTATTTACGGCTAAAAAGCATGCTAAAATGCCCAAGATTATAGAATTAAACGAATAAATAAAAACAAGGATAATTGTGTGCTATTGTTGAGTAAATAACAGTGTGTTATTTAGAAAAGAATAACAAATTAGAAGGAAGAGATTTTAAAAAATACAGATTTCAGTATTTTGAATCTCTAAACCCCATTTCTTTTCCTCAAAGACGACAAAAAAAGTCCGACATTATACGATTTAAAATAAAAACAAATAAATAAAAAGATAAAACACTGGCATGTAATACGTTAGAATAAATAGAATGGTTTTGAATAATAGATGACAGTAAAATCTACTTCACTTTACAGCCCCGCCCACTTTTGGGGAAACCAACGCTGTCATTTGAACGGCGATCAAGCCTGAAGCCACAGAGCTCTTCTGTTACTGTCCTTTCTTCTTAGAGGAAGTACAGAAACACGTAACTCTGGATTTGTTTTAATGTTTGAGGTGCAATGAACGACACAGCAGCTTTTTGGCATGTTAAAACTATTATGTTCTGCCTCGCACATGAGAGTAACAGCTGGCGAAATTACAGCCTCGCCTACTGATTTTAATTTAACCATATATCGAGCCCGATTGTCGATTTCAAAGGTGTGCTCTAAAATGATATTTATAAATGACTATTATCATTATTATAAGCAAGACAATAAATGGCAAAGATATGTAGAAAATAAACGTATTTCAGATACGTTCATAAGGAACGTAACCTGGGAGAAAACATGTTTCTAGAAGATATGTAGAAAATAAACGTATTTGAGATACGTTCATAACAAACGTAACGTGGGAGTAAATACGTTTCTAGCTAAACGTAATTGAGAATGCAGTTTAGTTCTGTGGGAACGTAATTTTTAGGAGACAGGGTTGGATCGGGACACTAGGTCCACCGTTTCCCCGCAGCGAGGCTCCCCCCGTTGACAATTTACGTGGGCTGGGTGCAGTGGCGGACTGGCCATCGGGACGAATCCCGATGGGCCGGTACCGAAGTGGGCCGGTCGGATAAATCACCAGCACATCCCCCATAGGCGGCGCGTGAGGCTCAGGTTTGGGAAGGCTAAATAACTTATTTTACCTGACGCTGCCCGCCTCCGGCGTCTATAGAAAAGAGATCAACTCAGTGTGCGGAGTTTAAATCTCTCAAGTCATATTACAGGATAAAGGAAATACAGTTTAAACTGCCGTATGCAGAGAAGACTCCGACGTGTCGCACTTATCATTCATATTACATCATCAATCAGATCATCGATCATATAATATCATAATATATCATATATTTCCTTATCTGAGTCAGCTTCTCCAGCCTCATCTGGCCGTGCAACACTCACAGTGTCACAGACTGTATGCAGAAGTATTATTTAACACATTATGTTGACGAAACACTCGAGACAAATGTAATTAAAGTCAGATCCACTCGTGTCTTAGACGTGAACGCGCTCTCAGCTGGAGAGAGAAACCCTGGCTTGATTTACCGAGTTGATAACCAGCGTCGTAGGACCGCTTAGCGAGATCTCGTTTGTTAGTTTGTTGTTGGTAGTTTGTTTGTTACTCAAACATATCCAGGGTCTGTTGAACTGGCTTCGTAGTACAGGGCACAGGTGGCTAGCAGCGCTAATGTCAAAGACACAGACATTATACATTATATTTGTATTTTACCAGGATGCAGTGACACACATATTTACATTTACTATCTACAGCACCCTGACATCCCCCACTCCCCCCGTTGACAATTTACTAGCGGTACCGAAGTGGGCCGGTCGAGAGTCCCGGGATGATTTTTAGTCCCAGTCCACCACTGGCTACATGACCATATGATCGCCCATATTGACGCACCTCATTCCTAAACTTCTAACAGATACAACATAAACCGATCCTTCAGCCTCATATGAGCTCTCAGACACGTTCAACATTAACCTGTCATCGCTGTCTGAGCTTGCTGCTGTGTGCGCCGTCGTGCGTTTACATCTGACTGTATATATATATATATAAAGGTTTACATGCAGATGCTGGGATCCTGGACGGTGCAGCTGGAGCGCTGTGCCCGCAATGACGTCACCCATCATTTGGCGGGACTTGAAGAATCCGCGAGAAGATCCAGAAAATTGTCAACATTGAAGGCAGATTAATGGTTATCAAAGTACAAATATCCAAAATCAGTTCAGTAACGGTTTTCAAGGGGACAATATGTACTCAAATTGATGGGTTTGGATGATGGGGGAAAACCGTGTCACAGGCTCTTTAAGGTCGAAATAACCAATATCAAATGTTGGTATTGGCTGTTTTCTTAGGCTTCAACGATAAAAAACAAAACAAAAACATTTCAATACGCAAATCTAGGATCTTGGTAATTTACATTTTTTTTATTTTCATTTTTATATTTAAAATGTTTCATATTTTTTGAAATCCGCCAAAACAAATAAACAGTTAATAAAGAATATATATTGTAGTTGCAGCCCAAGCTAATTAGCAGCAAGTCTCCAGGCAGGTTGCAATACCTTGTGGCGAGCCCTTCAGGAAAATGCAGGTTGTTATAGAAGCAAACTAAAGCCAATGGAATAGGCCAGGTAGTGTACAGGGAAAGGCATTTTCCCACAGTAAAGAGGCATTTATTTCATTTGATGTGAAATGAAATAATTATGAACAAGGCAAAGGAAGGTCTGTAGACAGTTGTGACCACCCACACAGGAAAACTTTTTCCATGAACTTTACATTTGTATATGTTCTGCCTCTCACATGTCAAGCTATATTTCTTTCTCTATGAGACTTCAAATCAAAATCAGTCATATAAGTAAAACGTTTATGAGTTAGTCTCCATACCATTTAATTAAAAGATTACGTCTGTACAGCGCATAAATGTAAAACATAAACAAATCATAAAATGCACTGCTAATGTAATTTATATTAAAAGTCGTTTATCCCTGACTGCACATGGAACATTATTATGTTGTTTTGTTTGTGGAGTAGCCAAGTTCACTCCAACTTGTTGGCGTTTTCACTTTCTAACTTTCCAGCGCCTGTCAGACACAGAAAGAAACAGTCTTCTTTATGCGAGTAGAGAGTGAGACCAAAATTCCCAAACGTGTGTTACTGCCGAGTGCTCGTGCCCACCGTGGCGTCAGCGCTGTGCTTAGCACTGTGCTTAGCGCTGTGCTTAGCGCCCGGGAGCAGCTAGAAATTGGGCAGCCTAAGGCCACTGCCTTATGCTTATGCTGCTTCTGTTTTTTTTTCTAAGAAATGCCATATTTTTATCTGCGTAAAACGTTATGATAAGATCTGAATCCAACGTCAATTTAAGTCTTAAGGGCACTGGGCTTGGATTATTAATCTTAGACAGATATCTTACTGTCAAAGAACAAGATTTTATTAAAATGTTTCTGTCAAATTTACGACGGAGTATTAGGGTCGTAATATCACGAGAATAAAGTCATAATTACGAGATTAAAGTCGTAGTTTCAT
Source organism: Pseudochaenichthys georgianus (assembly GCF_902827115.2). Taxonomy (NCBI): domain Eukaryota; kingdom Metazoa; phylum Chordata; class Actinopteri; order Perciformes; family Channichthyidae; genus Pseudochaenichthys; species Pseudochaenichthys georgianus. Next base: position 11,218,794 of record NC_047521.1, on the reverse strand, counting down.
AAGTGACTTGAGAAGGTACGTAGGCCTACAGCAGTAGCCTACTTTAGTTTAGGTTTCTCAAATAACGAAATACTTAATCTTTTGGCACATCAGCATCAGATTGTCATAAGTATTAGAACTTTGAATAGGTTGTGCAAGAAACTATGTCTATTATTTCGAAGAAAGAACCAAACGGACTTGGAGGAGATTGTCTCCTTTCTGCAGGAGGAAATGGCTGGTTCTGGCCGACTACAAGGCTACCGTTGGTTACATCTACGAGCTGTTCAAAGGGGATTTGTTGTTTCACAAGAAACAATGAGACTTGTAAGGCTTTGGATCCAGAAGGAGTCGAACGATAGCTTTGTAGTGGAATCGGAATGAGCTCCCCATTGAAATCAGGACAGCAGAAAGCTTACACATCTTCCGGCGCAGACTGAAAACTGAAACCTGATGTACTTGTAGGATTCTGTTTTCTTCAAGTTTGTATCTTGTTGGTCGAATGCACTTATTGTAAGTCGCTTTGGATAAAAGCGTCAGCTAAATGCAATGTAATGTAATGTAGTCAGCCCGAACCAGCCATTTCCTCCTGCAGAAAGGAGACAATCTCCTCCAAGTCCGCTTCTCAAGTCACTTATGAAACTACGACTTTAATCTCGTAATTACTACTTTATTCTCGTAACATTGCGACTTTATTTTCGTAATATTACGACTTTATTCTCGAAGTCTCTCTGTTTTTTTTCTTCGAAGTGTGGCCCTAATACTCCGTCGTACAAACTTAACAAGCATTTAAGGCAGAAAATATGCAAATGTCAGTGTTGGAAGATCCCTTCAGATTTCCATTCACGCATTATTTTATGGAAAGGAGAATATTCCAGTAGTCTTTGAAAACTGGTAAACAAAGTGGCAATCACTGATTCCACCATGGGCGATCCTGTGTCATGATTGCGGCTAAAAGGCAGAAAGTGGTCAGATACAGTTCTGCACCCTGTACAAAGGTAACCCTTTAATAGACAAAATGAGGCTTTCATTCCATGTGGGCCCCACTTCTTTCCAAGAATTCAGGATATCCACACGTATACACAAGATGTCCTCTCTGGTTTAATTCCAGCGTGCACATGGAAGTAACACATGGGGACACTTACGTTAAATACAGGTTAAAAAAAAGGCGGTCCTCCCTCATCTTTTTACTCACACTGGTGACTTTGCGGTAGATCTGGGCGGCGTTTTGGCACTCGGAGTACGGGTACTCAGAGGTGGCCATCTCAAGGATGCACATTCCAAAGGCGTAGACGTCCACCGCCTCGTCGTACTTCTCCTCGTACATCTCCGGGGCCATGAACTCTGGTGTTCCTGTCGGAGGTCAGAGGGGAGAAGTTAAGGTCAACAGTTCTTCCATTAATACCACTATGCATAGAAAATCAAGTTGTAACCGCCCACTGCTCCACCTAAAGGACAATAGCACCATGTTGAACTGCCATGGAAATATTTGGGAAACAATTTATTTGGATCGTACGCCTACAAATAGGTTAGAAAGAATTTTTAGCATTTCAACAGCTTAATCTGTTGAGATTCAACAATTCAGTATGCGACAATTCCTGAACATACTTGGACTACTCACTCAATTTAGGCTGGACAAGTTAGTTATAAATTCAAGTTCAACTTAAATATTCTGAGAAAATGTAACTTTGAAATGTCAGATATACTCTGTAGCTAATCTGTTAAACATCTACAGACAAATCAAAAAAGTGGAATTGTCGAGGCTCAATTAAGCTGTTGAAATGATGCAAATGCTATTGGAATAAACTATTTTAAAGGGTTTCCTAAATACATCATATTTGTTTGATTGTTTGGGACAGTTAACATCCGGTGTAAACGACACTGACATGATGCGTTATCATCTTATTACCCTTACATGGCAAACATGTCTCCTACTGGAAACCTCCGGTCTTCACTGACTCCTGACGGGAAATATCTTACATTAAAGCAGCTAAAATGCTGCTATATTCATGGTAAAATATGTATGTGCAAAATGTAAATAAAATGTGTGCAAGCAAATCAGAAGAAAGAAAATAAATTGTGTTCCAAAACCTATCAAATCAATTTCTCTGGTGAATTGATTCATTGTTTCAAGTAAAAGAGACACAAATAAAGCCCATTTTCTAAATAATTGAGCATCAAACAACTCCTCTTGATGCTCTTATTAGAGATACAGTGTTGGATTTGGAATTAGTAAAGTAAACTCCTTAAGTGTCACTATCTACAAGAATCAAGTATCAACAAGTCTAAATACAGCGTCAGATCGATGACATTCCCTGCACGTACTTGATGTTGCATGGTGAACCAGATTGAAATAAAAAGCCAATTGAGTAATGATTTTAAAGTGCAGGAAGGGAAAAGAGGAAAGAGGGAATTATCAAGAGAAATGTAAAGACTCAAGCAAAGAAGTAGCATTTAAGTAAACTAAAGATTGGGCAAATTGTGTGTGTTTTAGCCCATTTAACCCACGTGTTTTTAAATCTTCATTAACTGTTAGATTTAAACAGAACTGTGTCATAGATGCAATCCAGTCTCAAATCATAGAAAGAGGTATTTGTGTACGTAGATTTACCAAATGTACACTCACCAATGACACTTTTAGCAAAAGAGGCACTTTTGAGGGTGGCCAGCCCCAGATCTCCTATCTTGACGGAGCCGATGGGGCCGGTGATGAAGATGTTGTCGCACTTGAGGTCCCGGTGGATGATGGGAGGAGTGCGCGTGTGCAGGAAGTGAAGCCCTTTAAGAATCTGACGACTCCAGCGCTGCAGCAGCTTCAGCTTCATCTCCTTGAACCTCTTCAAGTACCTAAAAGAAAAAAAAGAGGATAAGACTAAACGCCAAGCAAGAAGAGAAAGTGCCAGAAATAATTTGGCTATGTTTGACAGCCAGGAGGAAGTTTGAAAGCAAACTAGTTTCCTGAATTCTCTCCCAAGAACGGTGTAGCCAAAGTGGAGCTATTCAATATTATTAATACATCATTTAAGTAAATGACAAGCTGTCAAACAATACACAAATATCCTCTTTCCATGGAAGATATGAAGAGTTTTATTTGGAAAAGGATATCCGCAATTTGAGGTTTAGGTTTGTATCTTTTGATGAAGGACTTCAGTTCAAAGGGTGGAGAGACTCACGTTTTGAGCGTGCCTGAGGTCATGAGTTCAGTCACCAGGATGATGCACTTGTGGCCCTTCACCATGGACTTCCAGGAGTCATGGAAACGGACGATGTTGGGGTGCTGCAGGCCCTTCAGCATGTCCACCTCTTCACTGAAACGCTGCCGCTCTGCCTTGGTCAGCTTGCGGGTCTGCAGAGAGAAAGCACGGCGTTAGGATTACACACACAGTTGGTTTTCAGTTTATTCAGGATATTTACATTAAGCATGACTTGTGGGTCCGTCTTAAAAATTCCTCGACATCTATTTTTGTACAGACTAAATAACATCTGGAGATGAACCAACCCAGTTACAACTTGAATTGAGGCTGCATCTGCACACATAGTGGAGAATGACCCATAATCTGTTCATCATCCATCTTGCATGATAAGGCTTCTTACAACCAGGATGAAACTGTTTGTCCATGTAGGAGGTGTACATGCAAGACTACATTTGATTTTGGATAAACTCCAAAAACTAAGAAGTTTCTCTTGAGGTGAGACCATTTTGTTTCCATGCTCAGAAATTAACTTTAAAGCCAAAATGGAGCCAATATGACATCCGCAGTTTAATGGACAAGCTGCTTCTGACAATAAAGGTCATGTGATATGATTAAAAGCTCCACCAAATGGACCTTGAGGTGAGATTGTTATGTCAACCATAAACATGCAGTCGTGTTGACAGCTGAGTTGCAGAGCTCTGGTTTTGCCAGGGTTATGCGCGGTTACGGAAAGAGGCAGCAATAAACAGAGCATGCAAACACCCAGTTTGATAAATCACTTGGAAGACCACAGGTTCATTCATCTGGGTCACCCTCCAGTTACATAATCACATTTATTTTTGCAATAAGGGGACCTCTGACTTAATACATTTAAGGCGGAGGTTTCCGAAATACTGGTAAAACTGAGTCAAACACTGCAATCACGCTGAGCGAACAAAGACATTTTTGTGCTTCCTTCAGCATGAATGGCCCAATGTAGCTGCTGTTGGAGTAACTGTGCCTGTGGTGGGTGGTTAGTGGAAAACTCCAGGGAGACTTCAGAACCATGAATCCTGCATTGAGGTAGAGTTCTGGGAAAAATGCTCTGTATATGTTTATGCGTACAATCCCCTTGACCGCTACTTTCTCTCCTCTTTCGCCTCCCTCTTTCCCAGTGAAGGTAGAGGTGCTGCTGTTGCTAACGCTAAGCTACAGCATCAATCCCCCCGTTTCAAGACCTTCCTGGGCTGAAGGCACACGGAGCAGGAATCTTTTTACCTGCGTCAGTTACCTGTGAAGCTGTCATTGTGCATCAGAAACTCAAACATGAGGCCCTGGACAGGGAGGCGAGACACAGAGGCGACTTCTGACCCCGTGTTTTGCTTTTAGGTGAATAGTGATCGGTTTATGACGCGATGACAGGCCACAGCTTATTCCTCATACGCAAGACCTCAGAAATATGATATGGTTGCAAGTAAGGAAAACATTTTAGAGTAGTGATGTTTAAAATGTCAGTGACAGTATCAATACATTATGTCAAAATACTCCATTATAAGTCAAAGTAAAATTAAGTAAAAACTCACATGGGTAAAAGTACACACATTTTATCAGAGAAATGTTATAAAAGTATCACAAGGGACATTCTGCTCTGAAAATTGTCTCAATTTGTGAAATATTTATATATATTGTGATATACAATGTATTCATGTTTACTGTATCTCTTTCTTTTTAACTTTTTATGGATATTTTCCAGAAAATGTGTAACACCTATTCTTCTAGTTAAATCATTAGTAATGGTAATTTTGGTAGAAGATTATCATGTTTTTTCATTTAAGATATAATCCGAAAAGTAACTAAAGCTTTGAGATAGATGTAGTGCAGTAAAAATACATTATTCCCCTCTGAAATGTAGTTGTGCAAATTTAGCATAAAGTAGAAATGAGCAGTACATTGGCTTAGTTACTTCAACCAGTGCTCATGCCTCATCTTAAGTCAATTCCACTTCTAACTTATTCTAATTTAGACATCATACAATTCGACCTTAACGATGGCCATTACAGACATGGACAAAGAGGTTTATTCATCTATAGATCTTGAAAAAACACACGCAACATGACACAGAGTGTGGCGTGAGCCAGGGTGAGTGAGTCAGAGGGTTTACGGGTTGATGTGCATCTGGATATTTGTGTATTTAAGTGAGATAACAGCAGACCCCTGTGCAGCTCTGTCTCCTGTGGATGGTCGCCTGTGCAGCGGCTGTGTGCAGCACACAGTCAGTGTAACATGCTTTAGCTGTGGCATGCAGCCGAAACACTTGGAGACTTTGACACTTCCAAAACCGCAGGACTTACTAGAGCTTGACGTCCTGGATGGCATAATTGCAAAAGACTAGACGCAAAGAGTTTTTTTTTGGCGAATACAGTGGAGTTCTTCGAAGAGAAAAAAAAGTCCTGCTGTGGCAACTCTGAACAAAAAATGTTTGAGGTGGAACAAACTGTATATTATTTCATGAGACTCATCACAATCCTGTCGACCAAACTGGAGAATAGTTAATTTCAAATGTCAAAGATGTGGGAAATGTAGTGGAAAGTTAAGTAGAGATGGAAATAAAGCTTGAGTTTGAGCCGTGTTATGCTTTTGTGCGATTGTTAATGGTGCAGGCTAATTTCAGGATAACATGCCTCCTCGCAGTAACACAGTGACAAATAGCTGAGACTGAGATGTTCCCATCATGACAGCCACCAGTTGCTCAGTCGACATAGATTACTCTCATTTTTAATATATCATTTTCAATTAACTTTATGATTTATCTAAAGTCCCGTGGCAATTCCCAAAGAAGGAATCCTCTGTTGAAAGCTTTCTAACTTTCCCACCGGATATTTGATTGCATCTATCTGTCCCCAACGCTCTCTTTCCCCTCTCCTCTCTGGAAAAATGAGGCCACAAAACATTGGGCAACTTTTGAGAAAGCTATCCAGGGGGTAGCCACATAAACAAACCATCGCCATTTTGAATAGAGAAGCTAATATATCCACAAAAACAGTCTAGATTAATTGGTGTGTGAACGTGCCTCTGGTAAAAAGTTTTCTCATACGGCCAGCTAGATATTTTATTCTTAGCTGCTGCTGGGAGGTGTGTGTGTTGAGTTAGGGGGTCTGCACTGGCCGGGGTTGAAAATATTTGGGCTGGGTGCCACATAAGTGGAGTTACATAAGCTGTGTTGATGGTAGAGGAGCCACTGGTATTAAGAAGTCCCTGTCAGCGGTCCTATTATGACAACCAGGACATGAACACGACATGTCGGCACACGTTCGCACCAAACCAGGCGGTGTGCACTGCCGCTTATAACGGGAATGATACAGATACAGTAAGTCTGACCAGGATTGGAAAAACTTCCAGTCAGTGTGGACAGACTGTGGGATCTGTAGGAAACTTGACTAAATACGGAGAGAAAACTAGGGCAAGTGAAAAATGGATCCACTTATACCACAGGGATGTGTGTTGAAGGTTAAAGCTTGGGTTTCAATGCAGGTCTTTATGAATACTTGGATCTGCATTGAAATTGATGTTAATCATAGTATATTTTCCCATGAAAACACCAAAACTATGTGTTGGTGTGTCTCTTTATATTTTACAGATACACATTAGTACCTACTGAAGACATAAATCTTGTCACAAATATTACGTTTGAGTTATTTCCATAAACTGTTGGGCACTGCGGTTTTTAGCGAACATTACTCAAAGAAGAGAACATTTGTTTGTTGGGTTTTAGTTTGGGACCATTTTAAGCGGTGGATTAACACACGTTCGATAGGTATTTATACTGTACCACAGCAGGACCGTGAATTTGGGATTAACTCAAAACTAATGCCCATGTTTGTTGTAAGCACCGAACATGTGAGGATACAAAGCTGTCCCTGTTAGACTTCTCAAACAACAATGAAGCTCCATGGCAAAGAAGAAAAAGGTTATAACACACTTTAGGAGGGTCTCATTCTAGCGGCCGTTGTATTTGTTGACAATAAGATGAAAAGAAAATGTCCCTTAATAAAGGAGAAATGAGTACATTTGGGCTGGACAATAAATAGGTCAATTGAATAACACAGTAATGATTAGTCAACCCTGATTATAAATATTAGTGGCAGCCCTGGGGAAAGCAGCTATACATAGTAGATATGGAGCATAGGATCAAGGCAGACAGAGACTTTGATCATGAAATGTCACGGAACAATTTTCAATGTATTCCAGACATAACGAAAATCATCTGGCATACTTTCCCATCTACCTTGACCTCAGCTTGAAGCCTTTTAGAGACTAAAAAGGTATTCTCTCTGCTCTTCTTCCTGTCCTTAACACATTTGAGAGGGCTGTTTGCAGGCCATCACTCCTGAATTCCAGATGCTGACGGGGAAGAAGCCCGGCAGATAAAGAGCAGAGACCTTCTGATGACAGAGGCAGGAGGGAACCTGCACTGTCTCAGAGGTGGTGACGTCCAGCTCGCCAAGATATGGAGATTAAGGTGAAAAGGAGGGAAAAACCAGTCTGACCTCATGCCTCTAACACGGACATACCCATTTTGGCTAACGTACGCTTTGTGTAAACATGCAGGTAGTAACCTACACCGGTACAGTGCTGCATTTAGATGTTTGCAGGTGAGAACTGAAGTGGCAGTGTGCTGGTTCCAAGAGAAAATGTTCTGTAAACGGAGCAGGCAGAGGGAGCCATTCATCTCATCAGGACGCTGCTGACTGCCCTCACACCGACAACCTGACTTGTGGCGCCCGGCTAATCACCTGCCTTAGAGCTATCCCTTTTATTTCATCAGTAAAAAGTGTTTTCCATCCCATTTAGATTATCTTTCTAGATATGAAAACAGGTAAAGCTGACCCGTACTGGAGTCTTGAGGTCAAAATGTATATTTTAAAATATCAGATAACAATATATCCACATATACTTTCTTTGTTTATTTTTTAGTGTTAGAAATACACTTGTACCTCACATTTAAGAGTTGAGAAATCAAGTTTTCGATGTTGTATGGCAGACAAACTATGTAATGAAAACTAAAATTACCTCAAATCTACCATGGCATGTTTGAACTGCTATTTCTTATTGCTTATATATGTATTAATAAGCTAACATCGACCAATATATCATCCACTTGGTTTTGACTATATTTAACTGCAGTATTTCATTTCCTTATTTATTTTCTGTCCTAAGTATAGTATGCTGCATTGTTGGCGGGGCCTGGGACTTAAAACTTTCATTGCCAACACTTTGTAGCTTTTTGTGCATACAACAATAAAACCATTGAATCTTCCAGGTCAGTTTATAGGTCAAGCTTGAATATATTTTTACAAGTAAGAGGTTGTTCCCTGTTTGGTGCTGTAGAAAGTATTGCATCACCTCTGTTTGAGAACCAGGAGATCTTATATCTTCGTGTTGACTTTGTTATTCTTGACATCTCTTAACCTGTGTGGTGTTTGCCTTTAACAACTCAGTAAAAGTAAAACCTCTCTTATAATGCTTCCCTAAACTGCTCTGCACTTACACTACCGTCCTTTAAAACCTCTTTTCTTATATAATCCTCTTGCCTTTCAAGCGAGATTTCTCTGGCACATTTCCAGTAACTGGTAACTATTCCTTGCACGCTACCCCCCTACCCCCCTCTTTTTATTACATATAAGCGCTGTATCATTGTTTTTTGATGCGCTTTTGACATGGCAACTTGTGATAATGGAAAATAGTTATTCTACAGTTGCTTGTATACGTCTGATAAATGCTTTATTTGTAAGCTGAAATCAATATGTAATATGTTCGGGGATAACTCAGCCCGATCACACACAATAATTCATCAGTGATTCTTGAACAATGCCCCCTTTGTGACTTGGGTGGTGTGTATGCAGTTTGAAACCCAGTTGACCCGTCACACTTTCAGCTGACCTTGGGTCAAAGTAAAACAGAGAGGGCATTGGCGCTCTATTCTGACCAAATAGCCCTGCAAGGGAAGGAAGCTTTGAAATGCTGCAGGATAGAGTATACAGGCGGGTTTCTCAGTGTAATGGCATTTAAGGAGAATAGTATGAATGGAACAAACACGTTGTCCTCTTTAGCAAACCCAGGGAACCACGGAGAGATCACAAGATGCCTGGAGGAAACATCCTGTATGAGGTCAGCCCTCAAAATAATACAGGAGTGTGGCTCAGTTATGCATTCAGGGCAGGCACACATATGATCACGTGCTTTCTTTGATGACTAAAGTTGAAACAAAATGTCAGCCTTTGATACAGGGAACCAAAGAATTGGCGATTTATAGCACTGGAAATCTAAAAAAAAAGAGAACATTTGTGCAGCTTTACCAGGCCGAGTAGTTTGCTAGTTAATTACTGATGTGAAAAATGTACTTAATGAAGCAAGTAACAAGTAATGTGTCACATGAGCCTCTTCCGTAAATAAACAACATATATTTAGCTCGTAGCCTGTCATGTTTCGCCACAGTGACGTCTCTGACAGCTATAAAGGTCCAAGAAGAAGTGGTCAGCCAGAACAAATAATCTGTGTGCTTTACAACCTTTGTGACCAATTACTGTCTGCTACTGAAATCATAAATACAGTAATTGACTGTATATGTTATTTTACAAGATGTACGTCATTCTTTTAAAAACATGAAGATTATTTAATTCTTCTATTTGACTTTTATGATGTTGTCGGCCTCCATGGAGTGAGTCTTTCTGGGGGGCATATTATATGCTAAAAAGGATGTTAATACTTTTGTATGATCTGATCATTAAACTTGTACCAACACTAACCTTTATTACCATCTAAATATTGACAGATGGAAACCCCAAACTAAATAAGATTATGAGATTGACCCCAAGCTTAATTCTTGTTTAAAACTGTTTAATTATAGTCTGAGCTACTGTTACTACAGACTGCAGGCCTCAGAATGTTTGTGACAATGTAGATCTGTCAAGTTTGAAAGGTGTATCCCTCCTGGGCGGATCTCCTGGCGCCAGAAACATTTGCTCATACATGTTTGTATGGTTCATTTAAGTTTACTTGGGTGTCACACAACAGGAGAAGCACAATTCAAATAGATTGAGGCTAATGGTTCCCAAACCATTTTGTATTCTAGGTTTTTTAGCTTTAAGAATTTTCTACAGGCCAAAAAAGTTGAACTAGTCATTATTTTTACAAGAATGAAGGGGAAAGTCTAAAAATACTATTTTGTGAATATTGGCACCAATTAATGAAGGGTTTGTAACTTTCAACTAATGGATTGATCAATATAAGTTATAAGCTATTAATACAAACAGTGTTTGGGTTGCCAGGATGTGAAAATAAAATGCTATCCATTACTAAATACTTAGGTTTTTCCAAATTAAAATAGGCCTTTGGCTCTAAAGTTATAAAAGTAAGTCATTAATCAAGATGAAGTATTCAAATTTAATTGGAGGTTATCTTTCTATCTTTTTTAAGGTTTATTTTTCCTAACTTATAGATGTAGAATAACAGGAAAGGGGATGTTTGTTCTTATAAATAGCTTTAAAATTATCTGTAAGGTCCTTGTCAATAATAAAGACATTAGCTATATATTTAAAAACATGTAATTAAGGGTTTGCTATAAGACACTGGTAATTGTAATTTGTTTACCTCTTGTTTCTCTTCAGTTGGTTGCTTTTCATTGTCTTAAAACCTGAACTCTGAAATGATTCAATAAAGTTAAATCTCATTGAATCTGATCTAACCTCATGCCACTCAAATGTACTGTATCTTGCCCCCAATGTTTGATACTAAGGGTCTGGACGTCACCAAAGCTGTCCCTGTTAGACCTCTCATGATGCAGAAAGCTCCAAGCATCTGGCTCTGCACGCAGGACAATATATGCCAAGCTTTGTGGGGAGCTACTATTTGTCAGAAATACTGTATGACCAGGAGAGAGTTACAGCAAAGCCTTTTGAAGTTGTTATGAACTCCGGCACAGCAGCCAGAGGCAGAGGAGGGGGTTTCATCTCTTCATTTTCTTTTTTAGTATTGCTTTTTATAAGGCTTGATAAAAGTTGCTTGAAATCCCAAATATTCTACATTCCATTCATTCACTTCATTATTGAAAAAATATGTGTTTTGTATAGATGTTTTTGTGAAAGTACATCATAAAGAAAGTGAAATACTGAACTGAAATGCATCATGATGAAACAGTTTTTTGTTGACTACTTTGTTTGTACTCAACTTTAGCTCCGGCTGCAGGAGGGGTGCAGCCGCATAGTGATATCCCCCCGACCAACAAGGATGTGATATCAAGTGCCACTGGCAACCAGCACCGGATATACTTTACGAAGTGACAGCATGCAAGCGGTGCCCTTGTCACAGGAAGGCAACAAGGTGAAAGATGTATGAATCCTTGACTGGTTGCTCAACTCTGTCCAATACTGAGTCAAAATGACGGACATTTTCAGAGCATGAATGTAACCTAGAAGATAAATATGAGCTAAGACTGCATAATTCAAGCCTGAGAGTAAAACAAATTCATGTTTTCTGTTGACTGAGAAAACACATTACAGTGTTTGTTGATGGGTATTGCAACGTGCCGGAACCCCAAACAGGCAGAGCCATTACTGCAGTGTACACCAATGGCCGATTCATCCCAGGGCTCACATAGTAATTTAGAGCATATTTACACCCCCCGACACCTCCGTCCTGCATGCTCCAACACATGGGCAGTTCAGAAATGACTGGAGGTGACCCCTTGGAGGAGGTTTTTGCCTTACCAACTATGGCTTCAGAGCCCCAACAGCTAGCTCTATTAAAACTTGAGGTCTTTGGTGTGTTTAGGAAGCAGGACTCAGGCCTCTCCAGAGCCCACACTGCAAGGTGACTACATGTTTTCCTCTAAAGGAATGGCTGTACAGTCACACACTGTCAATACCAGAAACACTGTGTAGAGAATAGGTATTTTCAACAGTTTTGTTAATGCTAATCTTTGTAGGACATTGGACTGTCAAAAGTTGAAAATAATAGGAGAAATGTGTTGATTGTTGGCATGTGTTCAATCTACATAGATAAATCAATAGATTGATGAGTCACCAGTTGGCCATATGGATAATGTAACCAACAAAACTGAAATATAAGGAGTTGGTGTTTCTCTGCTTTATTTCTAAGATAGAATATTGTATGTATGAATGTTTGGGTTTTCAGCTTTTAGTCGCCCAACTTGGGATATGAAACATTGGGATGATGAACATTTGTCACTATTTTCTGTAGCCATTTGTAGACTGTTTAATCAATTCATCTGCCAAATAAGCAGATATGAAATGAACAATGAAAAAACCTTTGCTAGAGGCAGACTCATCGTCAACCCTGAATGAAGTCCAATAGTGTCCAATTATGAGCATTGGCATTGATATTGATGTTATCTTCAAAGGATGAGACTTGGGTCAAAAACAAGCACTCCACATGAAGCAGAGCCAGTGGTTATATAATATATGGCTCACTAAAGAATACTATGACTGGAAGCTGGAAAACTTTAAACAGGCCACTTGCTGACATCTCTCACACGGAGAATCGATCAACAGAATAGAGGGTTCCCAATAAAAGCGGCGACTCAGCAGAAACAGATGCTATGCCAGCAGCAATCTGGTGTACTGTACAGTAAAGTACAATAGCTCAGTCATTGCATCTGGCAGATGTAGAACCAGTTTATAGTGTTTTATTTCCACTAAGTGTTGCCAGTGTGTGGCTGGCAGAATAACTTGTTGAGCAGCTTAGTGCTGCTCCCAAATGAAAATAATTCCCTTTTTCATTATTATGAGAGGTGACATATTACGTTTATGACCCTTTTAGTGGACAGTATCTTTGCATATTCTCTTTTATGACGTTTGTTTGTTTGTTAAGGCATTAATCATAATATAAAAACAAACAGAAACTTTGAATGTTTCAGTATAGCCTGATTATCTGGCTTATCCAGAGGTGATTTGTTTACGATTAATCAAAAAAGAAAGAAGCTATTATAAGTGTATTATTGAATTACTATGTCACATTTTGTAAACTGATCAGTAATACATTTATAAAATGAGAAATACATCTAAATTCTCTTGATACTTTGATATGTTTTTAGGGCTCTTTGACAAAGTAACATTTTGTTCATTTTATATGGAAGTAAACTAATTTCCCCTGCCCTTTCACACATTGCTAATACAAAAAGCCAATTGTAAATTGTGTAACTGTCCCGTGATTTGGATCCACTCCAAATGTAAGGGGTTCCTCCAAGTTTCATGAAAATGGCTTTAAACCGTAATCCTTCTGTTGAACAAACAAACCCAACTGAAAACATGTTTGGCAGAGGTGATGCAAATAAGCTACATATCAATGGAAAACATATTATAAGAAATTAGTACATTGATAAACTCAAATGTAAAAAGTTAGCAAAACTAAAGGAATGACCTTGAGCAACATTAGTTATTTGACACTTTAAGCTGTGAGGTGTAATTATCTTACATTCTTAGAGCATTGGACAAGTTTGTACCATCCAACAATCTGTTTTCTCGACCCTTTCATCCTGTTAGGGTCACTGAAGACCCTCCGGCATGGATGTCATGTCGGAAAACACATTCGAGCTTACCTTCACACTTATGCGTGATTTTGTTTCCAACAGAAACGTACAAACACACCAAACAGCCCCAGGCTCCAGAACTGGAAGCCACCATGCTGCCCCAGCTTGTCCCCACAGTATCCACCCTCAATAAGCCACTAACATACAATCAACAGCTGCCAATAAGACACTGTTATCTAGCTCTAGTGCCGAGTGCAGACTGTATGATACAGACAAGCTGTATCTCGCAGCACAACCACCAAATGAGAACAGTTTTATAGATGACACACTGCGCAGATGTACAGCAAACAAACAAACAAACAAACAAACAGGCCTCACGTCAAAAGTGACCCGTTGCCATGAGTAAATGTAGGCCTCCTTCACTTTCCCCTCAGAGAACATTGGCAGGCTGTGATGAGCTGGATCTCGCTGCACCATGCAAGGGAAGACAGTGTTGATGTTGACTACAGTGTCGCTGATAGGAGCCCCCAGCTTGTGTTATGTCACTGAACACTAGCCACATTCAGATAAAGGTTACACAGCCAGGCTAGTTTGAGGCCCAGGCAAGCTAAAGGAGGGAGGCAACAGAAATGCTTATGCTTTGTTATTTACCTGGTAACCACAAATTAGCCATACATATTCTCAAAAAAAGAAAGAAACTATTTTTCTGTATGTATGCATCCAAAAAATTGGCTCCTGGGTTATTGTGTATGGACTCAAGCCAATCTTGCATTAAGCATGGCCTACATAGACACTGATAGTGGTGGAAATACAGGAGGCATGGAGCATGGTGAGACTGTTTAAATGGAGCATGGTTAAACAATGTGCGTTGGTTTAGGCTTACAAATTAAACATGGGGGTATAAAAGTGTCTGGGTGTCGGCTGGAAGAAACTGTTTTCGAGCTGCCCTTCAATAAGATCAGATCTTATGCAATGATTGCTCTTTAAAGAGGGCTCATCAAAAGGGATCAGTGCTTCAGTGCAGTCATTCTCATTAGTTACTAAAGAAATTGGTTGTGCTGGAAAGAGGCTACCGGTAGTACATGTAGTTGTGATTCAATATCTTATATCTCATGCAGTTATGAGGCAGCAATAAAGAATGACATGCAGTAGGAAGTACACGTTATAAACTCTTTATCTAGAATGACTGGAAGTAGGTTCAGACCAAACAATGGCCCATCCATATTTTATGACCTCTACATTTCCATCAAAGCCTAGTTTATGTTGCCCATGGCACCTGAGAGCCTAAGGGGAGAGGGTTGCTATGTATCGCATCGAAGAGTTTAGAGCAGATCGACTTTAAAGATCTAAAGATGTAATCCCAACAGTTTCTTAATAACTGTAAAATGTGTGATACAATCAGCCTGATATTAGATGAAGCCATTTTGTTTCACTGTGTTACTGTTTATCTGTATGTGCTCTATCGGAGTTCAAATTAGTATGTGAAGGAACTAATTTATTACTATTAGAATCCATTTCTAACACAACAGAAAAACAGCGACAGTTAAAAGAAAGGAAAGTATACTTTTCAAAATCACTGGGACGATAAAGAATGTAAAAAATGAGTGTTACCGATAAAGGCATATGAGTCAGAAAATGTTGCAGCACATTGTGAGAAGATAGAACTCAGCTCAGAACATACATTTAATAAATTTGGATCCAGACTCATGAGTACAATATGTTCTAAAATGTAGAGTATTCTGTAAACCTGTGATTAAACAGATTTCTTTACATTTGTTTGTATTCACTGGGCATGTGTAGATCAGATAAGGAAGGACAGCAAGGTCATCCAAAATGTCTTGTTATTTTAGCAAAGTGAAAGGGTGTACCCATGTGTTAGTTTCATACAAATAAATGCATACATCCACAAAACGATACCGGGAAAGGTGTTTTATACCAATTGTATAGAAGTCTATGAGAAAATGACCCTACATCGCACTTGATGTATTACCTTAGTAAACATCGTAAACATGACTTTCTCTTCTTAATGGCTATAGTTTCAGGCCTTCTTTAATACAGCATGATGTACATGTTGCAAATGACAGTCGTACTTAGAATAAACTAGTAGTAAAGCATGTGTACCGTACATTTGGAATCACAGGTGATTGCCACGGTACTGTCCGGTTCTGGCGACTTTGTTTTAGTTTGATGTACTTTACCCTTTCCAAAACGTCCAAACGTCCCCTTGCTATATATTGTCTGGGCTGGATACTAATAATAATCAAGAATATAATAGTTAAGAGTAACAATTCACTATTTTGAGCAGTGTTTAAATCCAAGACTGGTAATTTTCAGGCATGAGATATGTTATTTGTGTACATTATACATACTGTATGTATATATATATATACATATAATATATATATATATATATATATATATATATATATATACTGCCTATGTATTACATAATTTCCTTCATGTTAATGTTGACCTGAGGAGGACCTATACAAACACTGCTAATATAAGCTTAAAGGGGACCTATCATGCAAAATGCACTTTTGTACATCTTTTATACATGAATGTGTGTCCCTGGTGTGTCAGGGAACTCACCAAGTGTCAGAAAACACAACCCTCTCTCTTTTCCTCCATACCAAAATCTCTAAAAACGGGGCTGCAACGGATCTGATACAGATTTGAAATATCTCTGACGTCAGAAACGAGGAGGCCTATATGGGCAACTCCCCAGCTATCAGGAGGAGACAGCCACAGCCATTGCCGTTCGATAGCGCTGGAGAAGCTGTAGTACATATGCCAGTCTGCCACAAAAGCAGCGAAGAAGACTTCTCACAGATTCAGCCCTTGCAAAAACAGGGCTGAAAAAGAGAAAATAGAGCTAAATGAGGCATGGCTAAAATGCATGATCTGTTTGGTATTTTGAAAAAAAAAATGTGCAGACATGTTTTATATAGGTATGGCCCTACAATATATTATTCAAATATAGCATGATAGGTCCACTTTAAGGAAGCTATGATTATTTTTCTATTGTGTTACAATCTAAATATAAGATTGTATAAGCAGTGACGTGACTTATTTATTGTTGTCTGAGCTTTGTTATTGAATGTCATGGAAGAATTTAAATGCATTGTTTACTTTTTGAATGCGAACACAACACTTTCCTGTGGACACTGCACTGTCAAATGTGTGTTCAGTGTAACAACACTGGCAATATAATGCAAACAGGTAACTGCCTTAGAGTATCTCTGTTTAAATTAAGACTGCTTTAAGTGATGATCTGTAAGTGTGAATCATGTAAAACAGATGTAAAGCCCCCCTGCATAGTGAACAGCTGATTTTACCTTGTTGCAGGTTACAGCTCTGACTCAGTAACACATAGTTAAAACAGCTTACGGAATTTCTACCTGACTTGTAATGACGCACCTTCAGCTGCTGCTCCGTCAACATTACGGAGGTGATTGTGTTTAGCCACCAACAGCCAGCCTTTGTGTTCATTTTAAGCAATCGGGGCGCATGGAGAGCTGATTTCAGTTTGAAAATGCGACCCCAGCTGAGTTTGTGTCTTTGAGGTTAACTTATCACAACAGGAACCATATCAACAATGGCCACCTGTAAGCTTATCAGGAGCGATTAAGGAGCTTAAATGGGCTCATGTCTAGAGTCAAGAGATGAAATAGCATGCTTATTTCCAGTATGGCCCCCAGCTAAATACCTGCAACACAATTTTCTATCCACAAAAGTTAAAAGCAAGTGGTTCAGACTGAGGTTACTTCACAGATATTGATGGCCCCTTGCCTGTGTTTGACTTGGGGCTGTAAAGGAGAAAACACAGAGCAGATAAGGACATCTCTGTCTCTCAGAGCCTGGGAGTGATTCTCTTTCTGCTTTCCCCAAACAGACACCTGTTGTCTGAACTGACAGGTGGGCTCTTGAAGCAGAAGTCCCATCCTGCATGGTGTGTGAGCCTGAGCCCTGGGGGCGGATTCACTTCACCCTGTGTAATCCCTGGGTGTCTGTGGGCCTCCTGCAGAGCTATAAATGCAGGACAAAGACTACCTTGTAGATATTGAGTAAGATGCTCTGTCATAGGCAGCACTGCCTCAGGACAACTACGAATATCTTTAAGATTAGACTAATCGGAGTAAAAGTGATATTGACGCTGGCTATGCAGTCCAATATCAGTAGCACAGCCTTCAAAGGGCCCAACTTTGCTTCTAAGGAGGCTCACATGGGTTATGATACCAATGCACGTCACACAAAACCGCAAATGTTAGGGTGTTAAAGCTTTAAATCCTCTATTGTGCTATCAAACCAGCAAAATACATAGTACCTGCTACCGAGGCTGGTTGGTCCTGTATGCCATACACACACAAAAAAACCTCTGTATGTTTTCATGTGAGAGGATAGACAGAAAGAGTGTGATGTAATTGGTCTTTCTTACTTGTCATGTTTGCATGCTAAACGTAATATTATCTCTGAGATCTCATAGTCCAGCCTAACACTATGGAAACAATCCAATGGAAGTATTATCACACACAAATACTGTTGGCAGATCGTCAGACCTGAACTGCCTATAGCTTTGCCGATATCTGTGTTGATAGGTAATAGATTAAGAGCGGTGAATCATCTTAGATACAGGAAGTGCTCAAACGTTTGTGTGAGTTTATCTAATTTAGCAGTGATTCCATGTCAGCCACAGCTTGTTACAAAAAACCTGACTGATAGTATGTTTAACAAACTTAAACTAGCTTTATTAAATGTCAGGTCTTTGGCAGGAAAAACATTTATAATCAATGATTTTATCACCAAGCACAATCTCGATTTTATGTTTTTAACAGAAACTTGGATTGAACAAAATAACAGTGCAGCTGTTCTTATCGAATCAACCCCTCCCAACTTTAGTTTTATGAGTCAGGAAAGAATGCATAAGAAAGGGGGTGGAGTTGCTATTCTGTTCAATGATTCCCTTCAATGCAGGAGGACATCGTATGGAAACTTTGATTCTTTTGAATATGTGGCCCTTCAGCTGAAATGCTCCTCTTGAGCTCCGTTCCTAAATATCTATAGGCCACCCAAATACTGTGCAAGCTTTTTTGATGACTTTACTGAACTGCTGTCTATAGTGTGTATTGACTTTGACCATCTAGTCATTGTTGGTGATTTTAACATCCATGTTGACAACCCCCAGGACAGAGGGGCAAAAGAACTGTTTTGTGTTCTTGATAGCTATGGACTGACTCAGCATGTGACGGAGCCCACGCACAATAAGGGGCACACTCTGGACTTAATTATCTCAAAGGGTCTGAATATCTCTAAGGTTGTGGTGACTGATGTTGCACTGTCTGACCATTCCTGTGTTTTCTTTGAGAGCTCTATTTCTGTTCACAAAAATGTTCAAAAAGAGATAACCACAAAGCGATATTTAACTGAAAATACTAGGGAAATGTTTACTCAGAATTTTTCTTCCACACTTGCCCCTGCTAACATCTCAGTAAATGAGCTAGTAGATCATTTTAATTCAAAAATAAAAAATGTTATAGATGCCATTGCTCCAACTAAGGTAAAGGAAGTGTCTGGGAAGAAAATATCTCCATGGAGAAAGGCCATGACCGTGAAAACAGAAAAAAGAGAATGTCGAAAAGCTGAAAGCAGGTGGCGAAAAACAAATCTCCAGGTTCACTTTGAAATCTATAAAGAGAGACTTGGCCTTTATAATTTGGAATTGAAAAACGCACGACAATCGTTCTTCTCTGACATCATTACCAAAAACAAAAACAACGCACGTGCCTTGTTTGCTACCGTCGACAGACTAACTAACCCCCCAGTGTCAGTAGCCTCTGAATTTCTATCCACCAGGGCGTGCAATGATTTTGCCTCCTTTTTCACTAACAAAATTCAGAAAATCAGACAAGCAGTCAGTGCCTCTGCATCAGGAACAGCAAATGTGTTGTCTCTGTGTCCACCTAATAACAATTCAAGCACCTAGAGGACATTATACAACTTCTGAAATCCTCCTCCTGCTGCCTTGATATTATTCCAACAGGATTTTTCAAAAATGTTTTGCCTTGCATGGCCTCAGATCTACTTCATATAGTAAACAAATCTCTTCACTCAGGTATTTTTCCACAGGCCCTGAAAACTGCAGTCATTAAACCGCTCTTAAAAAAGAATAATCTATATGCTTCAGTAATGAACAATTACAGGCCCATATAAAACCTCCCATTTCTAGGTAAGATCATTGAAAAAGTGGTTTTTCAACAGTTGAGTAATTTCTTGCATTTAAATAACTGTTTCGATGTGTTCCAGTCAGGCTTTCGTCCAAACCACAGCACTGAGACTGCTCTTGTAAAGGTCTTTAATGACATCCACTTAAACACAGACAGTGGCAGAACTTCAGTGTTAGTATTATTAGATCTCAGTGCTGCGTTTGACACTGTTGACCACAGCATATTACTAGACCGACTGGAAAAATGGGTGGGACTTTCGGAAACAGTTCTAAATTGGTTTGAATCCTACCTAAAGGACAGAAACAACTTTGTTTCTATAGGTAAATACACATCTGAGTTGACAAATATGACATGTGGGGTTCCTCAAGGCTCCATCTTGGGGCCTCTTCTCTTTAACGTCTACATGCTACCACTGGCTCAGATAATGAAAAACAACAAAATAAGTTACCATAGCTATGCAGATGACACACAAATCTACGTAACAATTTCACCAGGAGACTATGCTCCAATTCAAACACTGAGTAAATGCATTGAACAAATCAATGACTGTATGTGTCAGAACTTTCTCCAATTAAACAAAGATAAAACTGAGGTAATGGTTTTTGGAGCAAAGTCAGAACGTATAAAAGTGAGCGCTGAGCTTCTGTCTGCAATGTTCAAACCAACAGATAAAGCCAGAAATCTAGGTGTAGTCATGGACTCTGACCTGAGTTTCAACAGTCACATTAAAACAGTTACTAAATCAGCTTACCATCACCTAAAGAATATATCTAGGATTAAAAGACTAATGTCACAGCAGGATTTGGAAAACATTGTCCATGCTTTTATCTTCAGTAGACTCGACTACTGCAATGGTGTCTTCACAGGTCTCACTAAAAAAATCTATTAGGAAGCTGCAGCTGATTCAGAACGCCGCTGCTCGAGTCCTCACTAACACTAAGAAAGTGGATCACATCACTCCTGTTCTGAAGTCTTTACACTGGCTTCCTGTGTGTCAAAGAATAGATTTGTAAATACTGCTGCTGGTTTATAAAGCACTGAATGGTTTAGGCCCAAATTACATTTCTGACCTCCTGCTAAATTATGAACCATCCAGATCTCTCAGGTCTTCAGGGACTGGTCAGCTTTCTGTCCCCAGAGTCAGAACTAAACATGGTAAAGCAGCGTTCAGTTATTATGCTCCAAATATCTGGAACAAACTCCCAGAAACCTGCAGGTCCGCTGCAACTCTGACTACTTTTAAATCCAGGCTGAAGACTTTTCTTTTTGTCGCTGCTTTTAATTGAACTATTCATATCTTAGACTGCACTGTAACTTTTATCCATGTATTTTTTCTTTTAATGTTTTAAATTTAAACTTAATTAATTTGAAATTATAAATATAAATATAATAAATGACATTTATGAGAGGGACTGCTCGAAAGTAGGATATTTGGGATATCCATCGTAGCCAGGGTTTACGATCAGTTTTTAGGTGAGTTGTACTGAGGAATAAGTATCACAGCACCGACGGGTGAAAAATAGTGTTTTGGTAACACAGGGTGTTCAGGTAACACTTAAAGACTTTGTTATGGAACGCAAAGCAGAGTAGGGGGCTAGTACACCCTCCTGAGGGTCCGATTGTGGATGTCATGCGAGCATAACATGGTGAAAACAATCAGTCTAAATTAACAATCGGGACGGAAATGTTCGGATTTCCAAAGGGAGGTTCTGTGAATAAATAAAAAATCAAGAACCGAAATAATTGAACTATTCATATCTTAGACTGCACTGTAACTTTGATCTTTTAATGTTTATTTTATTATCTTTTCTTTTTAATGACTGATTTTAAATGCCATTTTCTTAATGCGTTTCATTTTTTGTTTTTCTTTTAATGTTTCTTTTATTATCTTTTACTGTTTTTAAATGCCTTTATCTGAATGTCTTTCATTTTTGTAAAGCACCTTGAATTGCCTGGTGCTGAAAGGTGCTATATAAATAAACTTGCCTTGCCTTGAACTGAAATGATATATCGCCTCTTAGGTAATTCTTAGTTTGGCACTTGAGGTGTCCGTCCTGAGAGCCAGCCTTGGTGTCATTGGTTGTAAATGAAAACAGAGATTAGAGGGGATCATGGCGGGCAGAGTGGTGCAGTCGGTGCTCGCTGCTGACAGGATGACCTGGGTTACCGTGAACGGGCCTGACACAGCCCAACTCAAGGTCAAGAGGGAGTAATAATCAGTAGATAAACTGCTTCACATCTACTCCAGTGACCTGGGGAGGGGATTAGAGCTGAGTGGGGAAGGGAAGGGCATAGGGAAAGTATCAGCCTGTGTATACCTGAGATGGGTCTGTGGCTTGATATACTGCACTGTGAACTCGTAACTTGTCACCTCCTAAATGTGTCTTTAATTGGATCATTCATGTATAGTTTAAAAACTGCTTCTATATTTTTACTTCATATTTATGTGTACCTTTTCTGTCTTGGAGCTGCTGCAACACCTGCATTTCCCCTCTTGTAACCAATACAGGTTATTATCTTTCCTTATCATCTCCAGTGTAACTAAATGCAGCCTCGGTGTGGAAGTGTACACAACGGAAATACAATAATGTTATATTGCCTTTATACCTGTAACCCTCCCAGCCAATGATGAACTTGATTAACTTTTGAATGCAGACATATCCATTCAAATGAGCAATTTCAAAGATTAATTGAGAGCTTATACAGTGAAAAATAAAAGAAACCATCCTACCTGTAGCTCACACCATGCAACCTCCACTGTTGTCTCCGTGTCCAGTCCTTTATAGACCGTCTTGAAAGACCCCCTCCCAATCTCTATGTTGAATTTGAGATATCTTCCATCGGGTGAGGTCGCCACCGCTTTGGTCTCCACGTCCTCTTTCGCATCCCGCTCCAACTGAGCATCAAACGCGATCTGTAATGAGATCTTGAGCTGTTTGTTGTGAACTTCATTTTCAGACTCCGAGCTGCCAGCGTGCCGAACCCTGGATCTCGGCTCGGGGTCCCAGTTTCCAGTGAGAGAGCCGGCGTCTGGCTCCCGGCTGCTGGGGGGCGTGTTGGAGCTGGTGCCCGGGCTGAAAACAGGAGAAGGCGACCGCGGGAACTCTTCAGTTTTCTCATCCTCCGCTCTGGACTCGAGCAGTGTTGGGATATTCTCAGCTGACCAGGACAAGGCTTTGGAAAGCACGCCGCTGTACAGAGGAGAATCAATGTCCATGGTAATTTTCTGCAGCCCATAAGAGTTTCTCCGTGCGCCCAAAGCGCGCGTCCTCAGCAGGGATGGGACCCGGGTTAAGCAGTCGTCGTTCATATCCACAGAGAGGCCCGGGAAACCGCGTCCTGCTATCTCAACCTGTGCATGTGACATTGTAGCAGACTTAACGCCTTCTGGATTTAGAGCCTAAAAGTGGAGATGGCACCGGGACAAAAGAGTCGTTACATTAACTTTCCCATGATGTCAGAGGTTTAAGACAAACACCGGTTATAAAATGACTAACAATACAAGATCCAACATGGATGTGTTTACTATATTACCTGTATCTATTTAGAATATCTCTTTAAAAACACAAGAAGTATGAAAAATGTACTTACTCATCGCTGCCGATGCGTAAAAACAACTCGCTTGTAGGAATTGCGCACATAAAAGCAGATTAACGCATAGTTCCTATCAAATAATCCGAGTTGTCCTCTTCTCTTCACAAAGTCCTCAACCATAACCTGCGCTGGAAGGACGGCGTTGCCTATATCAACAGTGCTCCGGAGGGCCGTGGGTCCTGTGCGCGCTCCCGACTCCGCCCCTTGCAGCTTTGACGCGCTAATGAGACTATCATCAGGGAGTAATTACAGTTGAAAAGTTTGCAAACTAGAGTTAGTTAAAACCCAAACATTTAATCAGCAAGTTTTGGTTTTCATTTTACGCGTAGTAGGTTTCCATAAACTCTTTGGGACACTTTATAAATATATGTAAATTAACTTTATAAAAATATGTAAATTGAAAGCAGGGCCGTGCTTTTGAGAGGATCTGCTATCTACATGTCCTTGTACTGACAGGGTCTCTTCACACTGTTCAGAACAGGATATCTCCTCTTCTAATTGGCCCCTGATCACAGCTTCAGTTTCTCTGAATTACGTTACAACCGGTCATTTTACTCCAGGCTAGACTCAGTCTGACGTCACGTGATTAACCAGAATGAGAGATAGCCCAAGGAAGATTATAGACATTTGGTCAAACTAATGGAACAGCTAAACATCTATTTTTAGGAATGTGAGTCCTCATTGAGATTCTTACTCAAAGACACTCAAACCAGGTTATAAAATTAAGATGGATGATATTAAACTATAAAAAACTAAAACCAGAAAGTTCAGCAGACTATTAATTGATTCATTTTACCGGGGACATTGAACATTTTAGTCTACGTTTACATAAAGTTTTAGGACCTTTACATTTCTCCAAATTCCAAACAACAATATGCTCATATCCTTAATATTCTAGAGGAATTGTGTGAAAATACATTTGATTTCATTGCCTATCTTCAAGGTATTTTAAAATACTTTCTTTTTTTCGTCCCCTTTTTATTAATATATATATACACATTTGTTTACTATTTTACATTTATCTTATCTCCTGCTTCTTTACTAAATGTAGCATCCTATTTAAAATGGAGTTGTGCTGCATGTAATGTTATCTTTATTTCATTATGATGCCTTACTTTTTTTACTTATATTACGTCACATGTTGATTTTTTTATGCTGATTAATTAGAAAAAAACTGAATATATGATGCAGTTGGATGTGGACAAAGTGCAGTGTGAGCCTAACCTGCAGGGGGGGCCAGACCGCTGCTGCAACAGGACACTTTTATCAGCCAAGGCCACACTGTGCCCCACCTGCACAGACACACACTGACTGTTATCAGAAACACGCAGGATTCCTTGGAGCTGTATCCTCCCCACAGGCGGAAACGCACAGCACATGCTGCAGGCAGAGAGTAGATCATAACACGTCTGCACACTGTGGGTCACTGTTTACATTATCAATCATCATGTGTACACACAAGCTAAGACCCCCGGATCACTTAAAGAAGCAAAAAAGGAAGCACATTTAGCAAATTTCTAATTTATTTTCCTACAGGATATGAAAAAAAAGAAAGTTGAATATAGACAGAGAGAGAGTAGAACATGAGTGTCACAGTAGCTATAACAGCACAGTAAGAGGATGACAGTAATCTGTTCATAAAGTCCACTATTATTACACCCAGTCAGCCAGGAGTGGTGGTCTGAGTCTATGGGGTTCCTCTTCTGGAAGCATGTGTTCTCTAAATAAAAAGTCCCCCTGGTGTTGCATTCTGGGATAGCTTTGGGACGTCTCGTTGGAACAACAGAAGATCAAAAAACGTCTAGATCCAATTATACAGAAAATCAGGGGGGAAATCAGCGTAAAACTAGACATATTTACATTAAAGAGAGTAAAGTTACAGCTTGTGGGGAGAGATTTTCCCCAGGAGTATCAGACATGATATTATTTAGTCCCTTAAAAGGCCCATTGCAAGTTTAAATGGCAAAAATATTACCTGCGACTTCTTTAAAAGTGTTGTCACCTTAAATGCTCTTCTCCCAAAACACTTAGATATAACATTGGTTGTCTTTCAATAAGAAAAAGGCTTTGAACAAACCTAAAGGCAACATCATCTGCAGCACAAAGCATCCTCTGAGCATTGAGGAGCAGTTTGTGTGGCCTTCAATGGCTAATTCTTAGTATTTGCCTATGAGGTACAGTATGAGGGCTCCCAGACAAAGTGTGTGTGTGATTCCAGCACCGTTTCAGAAGAATTTCACACCCTTCCCATCATCCATGGTGATGATCTCTGCTTTGCCGTCCGTCTGTAACGCCTGCAAGGAGCGCAGAAGCATCCACTCTTCTAAACTGTGGAACTCTGGAGGAACACATCACGGTTATTATCAGGAGGTAGAATGAGAGAAATGTGACTAATATTTCAGGGCTAGTATTAGTGGAGTAAACACATACTTCTCACCAATACTTTTCAGATACGCTTTAAAAAATGTAACTGATTCTGCAAGGTCTCATACATACTTCACATTATGCCATTATATTTCAATACAGTATGTAAATCAATTAGAACAAAATGTATTGATGCTGCTTCATGTCAATATTAGAAATGGCACCATACCTTCGCCTTCCGTGTCATCACCGTTAGCCAACTCATAAAGTGTAAACACAGAGTTGACCATCCCGTTTTTGGAGATCTAAAACATTAAAAAACAGAATGAGGATGGCTGAAATGAAAAGTTGTTTTTGTTTCAGAGGGATGAGATCTGGAGCACACGGTCATAGATATAGCTTCTAATAAGGTGAAGCAAAGAATGTTTCGAAAAACTCAAAGTTTTCATCAGACATAAAGAAAACTAGGGCTTCTCCCGGTAAATCAACCAGCTGGGACTTCTTACCGTTGTGACTTCTTTATATCACAAAACAGGCGATATTCCACCATTTGACTTATCCATCCCGCACCATTTATATAGCCTTCCTAAGCCTGTGTTCAATACAAACGTATAAGACATACTGCAACATCAGCAGCCTCTTATGCTGTGTAACTCAGTATTAATTGCAAGTACTAATACACAACTGTTTGTAGTAATTTACATGTTGAAGTACAATGTGCACATTTACTTTACTTCCTATGTGTTTATACATATTTTTTATATATTTCTATACATATTTACTTCAACCTCTTTTTCCTACAAATATGTTTATTACAATTTATTTATTTATTTTTGTTTATCATTTTATTGCACATCTTTACTTAAACTTATTGTGTTTATTGAACTTTTTTTATTACATATATATATTTTTGATATTGTTTTAAAATGGAGAAACTATAATGAAACCCAATTTCCCCCAGGAAAAATAAAGTAGTCTGATTGTAATTCAAAGTGTCTTTAAAATTGCCCTATTAAAGGTTTATTATATTATTTATTTATAAAAAGGATAAGTCATTTCTTTGACATTTGAACACTGTAGGTTTTCAAAAATAGTCAAAGTCATTCAAAGATACTGTAGGGGACATTTATTTAGACTTAAAGAGCCTGTGACACGAGTTTCCCCCATCATCCAAACCCATCAATTTGAGTAAATAGTGTCCCCTTGAAAACCGTTACTGAACGGATTTTGGATATTTGTACTTTGATAACCATTAATCTGCCTTCAATGTTGACCATTTTCTGGATCTACTCCGGGATTCTTCAAGTCCCGCCAAATGATGCGTGACGTCATTGCGGGCACAGCGCTCCAGCTGTACCGTTCAGGATCCCAGCTTCTGCATGTAAACCTTTATATATATACAGTCAGATGTAAACGCACGACGGCACACACAGCAGCAAGCTCAGACAGCGATGACAGTTTAATTTTGAACGTGTCTGAGAGCTCATATGAGGCTGAAGGATCGGTTTATGTTGTATCTGTTAGAAGTTTAGGAATGAGGTGCGTCAATATGGGCGATCATACGGTCATGTAGCCAGTGGTGGACTGGGACTAAAAATCATCCCGGGACTCTCGACCGGCCCACTTCGGTACCGCTAGTAAATTGTCAACGGGGGGAGTGGGGGATGTCAGGGGCGGCGGGTGCTGTAGATAGTAAATGTAAATATGTAAATATTTGTGTCACTGCATCCTGGTAAAATACAAATATAATGTATAATGTCTGTGTCTTTGACCTCAGCGCTGCTAGCCACCTGTGTACTACGAAGCCAGTTCAACATACCCTGGATATGTTTGAGTAACAAACAAACTACAAACAAACTAACAAACGAGATCTCGCTAAGCGGTCCTACGACACTGGTTATCAACTCCGTAAATCAAGCCAGGGTTTCTCTCTCCAGCTGAGAGCGCGTTCACGTCTAAGACACGAGTGGATCTGACTTTAATTACATTTAACTCGAGTGTTTCGTCAACATACTGTAATGTGTTGCTTAAAATAATACTTCTGCATACAGTCTGTGACACTGTGAGTGTTGCACGGCCAGATGAGGCTGGAGAAGCTGACTCAGATAAGAAAATATATTATGATATTATATGATCGATGATCTGATTGATGATGTAATATGAATGATAAGTGCGACACGTCGGCGTCTTCTCTGCATATTAAACTGTATTTTCTTTATCCTGTAATATGACTTGAGAGATTTAAACTCCGCACACTGAGTTGATCTCTTTTCTATAGACGCCGGAGGCGGGCAGCGTCAGGAAAAAAAAGTTATTTAGCCTTCCCAAACCTGAGCCTCACGCGCCGCCTATGGGGGATGTGCTAGTTACTTATCCGACCGGCCCACTTCGGTACCGGCCCATCGGGATTCGTCCCGATGGACCTAGTAACGGTGGACCTAGTATCCCGATCGGAGTGGGAATAATAATAATAATAATCCGTGCATTTTATCCATTAATTTCCCCAACATTGTGGTAAAAAAAACACACGTTTAATCCATGTTGGTGTCAACGGGGGGAGCCTCGCTGCGGGGAAACGGTGGACCTAGTATCCCGATCGGAGTGGGAATAATAATAATAATAATCCGTGCATTTTATCCATTAATTTCCCCAACATTGTGGTAAAAAAACCACACGTTTAATCCATGTTGGTGTACTACAACTACAAAAAGCATCGGTTTGTTTTCTCATCAGGAAATGCAGACCGGCACAAACAAACAATTTTTAATCATCATCCTCACGATCATTTAATGTATCATATGTTCGCCGAATTGACATGAAAGCACTAATAAATGTAGTTTCATCCACTTGAGTTTACAACCACAAAAATAATCGATTTGTTTTTATATCACATCCGACGGGAGGAAATTCAGCAGCTCTCACTCCCGATTTTTAATCCTAATGTAATCATCATCTTCACCACGATCATTTATGTTTATGTCGCCGAATTGACATGAAAGCACTGACAAATATGAATATACTGTAGTCAACTTCATTAAAACGTTATTAACGTGCCTGAACTCAGTAATTCACCATTTCTACGCATGACAACACACTTTGTCCGTGTTTGGCTCTCTCGCCGCACAGAGAAGCGTTCCCGCATTGATGTCACTTCCGGCTTCCCCCAAAACTTCAAAATGAGTCGAAGGAATTTCCCCGGAATGTTCGAAATTATTGATATTTAACGGAACGGTATCGCTTTTTCTTTTTTAAACTGACGGTTCGAGATTACTAGTAGCCCAATATTTCATTGCACAACAGTTGTTGGGATGCTGTCACAGGCTCTTTAAGGCACCACATGTGTGTTAGTTTTGGTTGAATTTGGGCTTAGAATTCTTCTTCTTGAGTGCATATAAAGAGCCAATTTAAAATCTGGTTATGCATTGGCAAGAAATGAGCTGGAGAAAATCCTCTTGGGGAAACTTAGTCTCATTTATATGACATTTAAGAAATCAGATTACTGCAGAGAGCTGCCAAGTCATTTCAAAGGCTCAGCACACTGACTAGAGAGAGTGCTTTTTATTGTCCTTTTTCAGTTTCCATGCTCTGCCAGCAAGAACTGACACTCCTTTCCAATTGACCTCTTATTGCTTTAGAGAACATTTTCTTCTTCCCATTAACCTTCATCAGTTCCACAGATATACAGTTTCACAGACAGAACAGTCTGTCTTCAGATTTGATGACTCACCCACTGGTATATTAATTTTCCCCATTCCTCCGGTCGTCTCCACATGACTAAACACCGAGACTTGTTTTTGTCCAGCCACTCCAGGTTCCCTGAGTTCAGACGACAAAAGGATTCAAATGTATTACTGTTGAATGAATTCACAGCTCGGCAGTGAGATAAGTATTCTTAATCTCAACACTGTGCGAACAAATTGTACCTTTTTTACTCAACTGCTCAAAAACAACTTGAATTGCTTCCATTGACAGTTTTCCTGAAAATCAGTTAAGGTCAAAGACAAAAAGTAACAAATGTACAGGTTTGAAATTCAAATGTCTTGTTCTTAGCGTATACATGTCCTAACACTGCCTCATTCACATGGGAATATATTTCTAAATATAGTTGTTATGTCACTGTATTTGCTTTTATCTTTTACGGTCTCTGGTTAAAAAAAAAAAAAGAAAGATATATATAATATAAATACGGTTTAAATGTTGTAAACAAGAAACTTAAAGTCACCAAAATAAATGTAAGAAATCTCAGAATAGGGGCATTCTAGAAAAAGCATTTAAAGGGGTCCTATTGCCTTATTGACTGAAAAGCCTTGAAGATGATCCTTTATTTACTTTTGTAACAGTTTCATCAACACACTAAGGCCCCAGCCACACGAGAACGATAACGGTCGTATCTGCTACAGTTCACTATCAGATAGACGGTTCGGCAACACGAGGCCGACATGGAAACGCAGAAAACGATAACGGGACCCAAGGTGGGTAGATCTGCAAACGAAACGCTCTGGGGGGCAAACGGCTCCGTGTTTACGCCTATACGATCATTTCCTGATAACGTTGAAGCAATAGCCCCGCCTCTCCTGCTCAGAGATCAGCTGCTGGGCTGTCAGAAGAGGGGGAGGAAAAGAGAGGCTCCGTTTTTTATTCTTATATTATAATATAGAGTCGTTATCAATTTGTGTTAAAGATCAATAAATAACAAAGAAGACCTCTGACCGGCACTTTTCTAATTGTGTCCTGAAGATTTCAACTTTAACGGACATGTTGCCCGGCGAAAAAACTTCAAAGTGAAACTCTGCCGCACGGTTCCCTCGTCCCTTGGAAGAGGCGGAGAGGTGGGTGTTTGTCACCTGCTGGTGGACTACCGGAGAGAATTACAGCGAGGGAGGGATTGCATTGAATTACAGCAGGAGCAAACGCTTGCCTCGGGGAAGGAGGAAAAGAGCCAGAGCGTCCACAGCGGAGAATAAACAGAAGGGCAACCATGGAAGTCTTCTTCGCTGCTTTTGTGGCAGGAGTACAGCGCCACTTACAGACCCGGCATATGTACTACAGCGTCTACAGCGCTTTTGAGCGGTCTCGTGTGAACGGACACGCTTCTGTTGCCTGTTGCGTGTGGACGGAAGACTTTTTTGATATCGATTTCGGTCCGTTTGCGTTATCGTCCTCGTGTGGCTCCAGCCTTAGGCTTTTGCACATTGTAAATGACAGGCTAAGGGGTGAGACATCTCTCAGCACTAATCACAACAGAGCCGGCCAGCTAACCAATCAGCGCAGACTGGGCTCTGGTTTCAGACAGAGGGTGAAAAGAGGTGCTGCAGCACAGGCAGTATGAGAAAAATAAAGAGCTTTCTGAAAATTAAAGCACTGAAACATGTCACAGTAGAGGCACAAAATACTAATATGAACTTGAAAATGAGCATTATATTTCCTAATTTAATGAGTCAACAATAATATCCTGTGGTTAAAATTACGTTTTATACCCTAAGAAAAAACCAGCTTGTAAACCTTTGACTAGCAATCCAAATGAAACATAAGCAAACATGAGACTATATGGACTTGAAACTGTTTTGAACATGTTTTATGTATGGTGAAATGGTGGCTTTTACTGGACTTGAAGGATACGTTCTATCTTCTTGTTGTTGAACACGGGGCTCTCCTGGGCCTCCATGACGTCCAGGGTGTAGAGCTTGTGATGGCGGCAGTAGGACAGAGCCAGGGAGCACCATGCCGCCAGCTGCTTCTGTCTGGTGTCAGCATTGGGCTGTAGCCTGTCCACAAAGAGAGGAAGACAAGGAGACGTCAACACTGAAGGACAAACAACAAGCTAATGGCACTGCAAACAGAACACACACACATCAGTGTAAAGCTTACTTTTCTTACGCCATTTTATTAAGTAGATTTAAGCTATAGCTATTAGGGAAGCTTTCATCAATGCTTTACATTTAACATCTTCCTTTTTTTAAGGTTTCTGCATATCCAGGCATATGTGTATTTTGTGAATATTTGGACCGTTGTGCTATGTTTAAGTAGCGTTAGATTTTATGAAGAAACAGACATTGTTATTGCATCAGCGAAAAGGGCACGTTTCTTCAGATCACATCCTTTTAAGGGAAAAACAAACCATTTTAAATAAAGTCCCCCTGAATACAAAAACAATAAATGGAAACTTTGGTTGAGTCTGTTCTTTCTAACATTATAAGTCCTGTATTTATTTATTCTATTTGAAGTCAGCTGTGAGGACATTCACAATAAAGGACACTGCGATAAACTTGTGGCTAATGATAATATCGTATCATTCTCCCATCCCTATTTATGAAAAATAAAACCCGACCAAGTAGCTAACATTCAGATAAGACAACATTTACTGAAGGATGATACAGTGAGAGATACCCTGAGACAGTAGTTACATATTTGTTGTGTCAGCCTGGAGGACCGACTTCTGGAAAAGGAAGCGATGACCAAATACTGTCAGCTGCTCTATACACACGCCTAAACTATTATCAAAGGTTGTGACCTTTTAAATATATTCTCATTTAGAGGTTGTTTATACAATAAATATTCCAAGTTTCCGTATGATGACACGCCTCTGAATGCTTTCTCGTTCAGTTCCATAGAGAAAAGTGTGATTTCACATATTTACATTCAAATTCAAACATTCACTTCATCCTCTCTGAATTCTGTGAAGCCCTTTGGAAGTAAGATTTAGGCGGAGAGGATATCTGTAACATCATCAGCTAATGAGATACAAATCCCTAAAAGTGGCCTTTATTGGTCGAGAAGAAAAAACGCCTTCCCACTTATCCCCTAAATTAGATTTATATTACTTATTATTTTCCATTATATTCTGAAGGTTGAGGTCATTATTTTAGCTGCAAAATAAAAAAAAATGGCTGTTTGTGTGTTGTTTTCTGCCCTACTATAAAACAACAGGGTGTCATGTTAAAGCAATGCAGAAAAGATTGTAACAGTCACTCACAAGTGCTTTAACATTATTGCCAATTGGAGTAAAGTTCATTAAAAAAAACGTTTTACTGTATAATACTCGGTTGTCAAAATTAAATAAAAGCAACAAACGATTGTGATCCAATTTAAATAGGGTGAACATGTTTTGGTAGCAGCTATTACTATAAAGGGTGTGACCAATAATACAATTATATGTGCAAAAGTATTCTGTAGCTTATATCACAAACCAGGTCACATAATCTGACGGGTAACCAAATTGGCATTAACACTGTTCAATAGTTGGTGAGCATGTATGTGTTATATTCATTATCATTGGTGGCATACACACACTGTGTAGTCTGGTAGCTGAAGTTGAGGCAGTGGTGGCTACCAAAACAGCTAACGTTAGCTGGAGCTACGAGCTAAACTCATTCTCTAAACTCGCACACACCACCATTCCTCAATAAGATGTGTATTTTTAATTATATTTTAAAATGTCAAACCTAAACAAGTCAAATAATGGAGCTCACAAACTTTAGAGAGCCACTAGAAGAAAAACAGGTCCACTTCCCTAGCTGTTTTGTTTTAGCAAGGTAGCTCCGGCTACCAAGCTAGCAAAGCAACACACTTCGATTATTCAACAAAGAAACAATGGCGGTTAATAAGTAGGGATGATACATGTTTTAAATGTGGTTTAGAAGAATTGACTCACGTAAAAAACGGTGGGAAGTTATATTGCCAGGGCCACTCAAAACTCATTGCAGTTGATGCGGTGCTCAACTTCCGGAAGTCCGTCCCACCGCTCAAATGGTTCCGACTAGATACACAGATTTTACACTTTACGAACTAAACATAAATCATAACATTATAGAAATATATATGAATAAATAAATAATTATATATAAATACATGTATTTCTTTATTTTTTAAAGACAGATTTATATCCAATTAATAACATATAAAAAAGAATAACAAATAAAAACATACACAATTAATAGGAACATTTTACACAAATATGCATATATATATATATATATATATATATATATATATATATATATATATATATCAAATCTAAATCTTAAATACATAAACTGAATGAATGGTAATGCATTTACCAAATAATTTTAGTGCACATTTTCACATTTGTTAAACAGCCTTAATGTATACATACAAATCCGTGTATCTACGTTTTTCTTTATTAAACCCGTAAACGGAAGAGCGTTTGAGAGGCCTTTTTGCTTTTTACCTTACTAAATAGTCTAATGGTCATTGGAGCGAGGGGCAGGGCGAAACTCACGGAAGTCATTTCAAAACAAAAGCGGTGATAATATTATAAACAAAGGGAAACAAGGTGAATGTAGCGATCACAACGAAAACGGCCAAGACACATATTGAGTCCAGAAAATTGATGTTATTAAGGGCTGTAAATATAATAATCCTCTGTCTAAAATGGACAACATTGTTAGGAGATTTAAACTATACAGCGATTCTGCACTGCGGTCAACTCCGCCGTCTCTCGCGTTTTTTTTCTTTCAAATCAGCTGCTCTTCATTCCTCCTATATTTGACGAGTGATACAAATATGTTTTACCACAAGTTCTTAAGGAAACTGACACTGTTGGACTCGGTTCTAGTTTGACTTCTACCAGAAATAAAATGAAGTACTTTTGCTGTGTAGCTACTTTGTGAGTAATCCTCTGTCAGAGTCCCCTCCATAGTAGCTACATAATGCATGTTTTTCTGCTATCTTTGATGAATGATACAAATATAATTTCACCATTAGTTCTTAATTAAATTGATACTGTTTGACTTTGTATTAGTTAGCCTACTACTTACAATACATTGAAGTACTTTTACTGTGTATTGTTTGAGGAATACTCTGCCAAAGTCCCCTGCTGAGAACAAAATCAAGCCACTTCTGCTAAGTTTGATGAGGGAATTCTTTTTTGTTGCCATTAGTTCTTCGTGAGATTGATCCTGTTGGACTCAGTACTAGTGAAACTACCCCCACAAGTACTATGAAGTACTTACAGTGTACTTTTCCAGTACTCCTCTGTCAATGTCCCCTCCTCAGAACAAGAATGCATGTTTCTCTGCTATTTTGAATAAACGTTAAAAAAAACTTTCTTCATGAGACTGATATTGTTGGACAGAGTATCTACACAGCAAAAGTACTTCTATTTCTGGTAGAAGTCAAACTAGAACCGAGTCCAACAGTGTCAGTTTCCTTAAGAACTTGTGGTAAAACATATTTATCACTCGTCAAATATAGCAGGAATAATGAAGAGCAGCTGATTTGAAAAAAAAAACGCGAGAGACGGCGGAGTGACCGCAGTGCAGAATCGCTGTATAGTTTAAATCTCCTAACAATGTTGTCCATTTTAGACATAGGCTTATTATATTTACAGCCCTTAATAACATAAATTTTCTGGGCTCAATATGTGTCTTGTGTCCGTTGTGTCCGTTTTCGTTGTGATAAACTAAATTCCCCTTGTTTATTATAATCACCGTTCCTTCAGTATAGGATACTGCAGTGATTCAAAGTGTGATTTTAGCAAACGAGTGCTTTTGTTTTGAAATCACTTCCGTGAGTTTGGCCCCGCCCCTCGCTCCAATGACCATTAGACCATTTAGTAAGGTAAAATTAAATAAAGGTTTAATAAAGAAACACAATTGGACGGTAGATACACGGATTCATACACTTCTTGTATTTATAGTTTTCTATTATTATTATTATTATTATTATTATGGTAATAAATAATATAACATGCCTAACAAAAAGTCTAAAAGGGAATTAATCCCATGTTTACATTTTCATGACCATTGTGACAGAAATGAATTCAAAGCTGTATTTTTTTTACAAAGTTATTTTTTATTATGGAATAAATTGTGCATTTCCAACAACTTTCAGCATAAATATGCCTTCTATTTCTATTTACAGGTCAGGAATGTCTTCGAGAATCCACTTTTCTTTTTCATGGTGAGAATTTTTTTACTGTCAAAGAATGCATCACTAGTTTACATTTCTATGGTGTTATCATACAGTTTCTCAAAGAACAACATGATCGGAAAGTGGGATTTCATTCACTGGAAAATAATCTATAAATTGCACAAGTATTCTTTGTTACCATCTATTTCACAGCAAGGTGTTGGTATTAATATTTAATTTTATACAGGTCTATATTACAATACAATTCATAGGTAAAAATGATACAATATTAGAATACAATCTCAGTTATTGCCATAGGTGATAAACTTCAAATTTAAAACAAGATTTAAATGTCATTAAACTTTCTTAAAAATAAAGATGGAGGCAATTATTGAACATTTCTTTAAGAAAGCATTAATGCATTCGTCCAGGTTTTACTTCGGTAGGTTCTAGGTGCGATTTAGACAAGCCAGTAATAAAAAAACAAACAAATAAAATCTCAGGAAAGTGATTTAAGATTAAGACAGCTAGAGTG
Organism: Pseudochaenichthys georgianus; assembly: GCF_902827115.2. Taxonomy (NCBI): domain Eukaryota; kingdom Metazoa; phylum Chordata; class Actinopteri; order Perciformes; family Channichthyidae; genus Pseudochaenichthys; species Pseudochaenichthys georgianus. The sequence goes on along the minus strand of NC_047521.1, from coordinate 11,182,512 downwards.
GAGCGAGAGCAATATGACACAGTCCTTTTTCAACCTAAGCAACAAGCTAAAAAGCTCAGAGAAAGGAAACCTCATTGGATTTCCAACCCTACAATACTGCCGAAGATAGTTGTAACAGCGTCAGCCTCCTGACACTCTGGTTTAAAATGCTTCAAATATTCTCAGCTAAAACCATTTGAAGATCACTTTTTTCTAATTTGTGTGGTTAAACCTTAAATATTCTGAGCAAAGAAAACTTGAAGGGCCCTTTTTACAAGAGAAGTTTCATTTTAGACGTTGCACTGAAGCTTTTTATGTGCATGCAAAAAAAGGAAATCTAGAACTTCAAAAAGCTTGAGCACATTCAGACGATTGTACAGCTCTTCACTGGAGGCTCGTGGCGGCTTTAGCTGGAGTAGAACATCAGCTGGTACTCGTTCAGGATAAACTCCACTATCTGGTTCTGGAAGACCATGTGCATGGTGATGTTGCCCAGCTCCATCTCTGGCCGGAGGAGAGTCGGACCGAATACAATAGCCACATTCTGCACAGTCATGCGATTTTCCTCCCCGTATTCAATGAGCCTGTCAGAGAAAAAATAAATAGGATAATGTAATAAGTCTTTCTTTTCATTTCAACTATATCCTTTTACATCAAGATCTGGAACAAGTTGATGCAAACCAGAAGGAAAAGATTAAATAAATAAATGTTTTGAAAAAATAAATTAAAAACACCCTTGACTTTATTATTGTTTTTATGATTATAATTTTGTATTAATGAATTCATATACAGTGGGGCAAAAAAATATGTAGTCAGCCACCAATTGTGCAAGTTCTCCCACTTAAAAAGATGAGAGGCCTGTAATTGTCATCCTAGGTACACTTCAACTATGAGAGACAGAATGGGGGGAAAGAATCCAGGAAATCACATTGTAGGATTTTTAATGAATTAATTGGTAAATTCCTCGGTAAAATAAGTATTTGGTCACCTACAAACAAACAAGATTTCTGGCACTCACAGACCTGTAACTTCTTCTTTAAGAGCCTCCTCTGTCCTCCACTTGTTAACTGTATTAATGGCACCTGTTTGAACTCGTTATCAGTATAAAAGACACCTGTCCACAACCTCAAACAGTCACACTCCAAACTCCACTATGGCCAAGACCAAAGAGCTGTCAAAGGACACCAGAAACAAAATTGTAGACCTGCACCAGGCTGGGAAGACTGAATCTGCAATAGGTAAGCAGCTTGGTGTGAAGAAATCAACTGTGGGAGCAATTATTAGAAAATGGAAGACATACAAGACCACTGATAATCTCCCTCGATCTGGGGCTCCACGCAAGATCTCACCCCGTGGGGTCAAAATGATCACAAGAACGGTGAGCAAAAATCCCAGAACCACACGGGGGACCTAGTCAATGACCTGCAGAGAGCTGGGACCAAAGTAACAAAGGCTACCATCAGTAACACACTACGCCGCCAGGGACTCAAATCCTGCAGTGCCAGACGTGTCCCCCTGCTTAAGCCAGTACATGTCCAGGCCCGTCTGAAGTTTGCTAGAGAGCATTTAGATGATCCAGAAGAGGATTGGGAGAATGTCATATGGTCAGATGAAACCAAAATAGAACTTTTTGGTAAAAACTCAACTAGACGTGTTTAGAGGAGAAAGAATGCTGAGTTGCATCCAAAGAACACCATACCTACTGTGAAACATGGGGGTGGAAACATCATGCTTTGGGGCTGTTTTTCTGCAAAGGGACCAGGACGACTGATCCGTGTAAAGGAAAGAATGAATGGGGCCATGTATCGTGAGATTTTGAGTGACAACCTCCTTCCATCAGCAAGGGCATTGAAGATGAAACGTGGCTGGGTCTTTCAGCATGACAATGATCTCAAACACACCGCCCGGGCAACGAAGGAGTGGCTTCGTAAGAAGCATGTCAAGGTCCTGGAGTGTCCTAGCCAGTCTCCAGATCTCAACCCCATAGAAAATCTTTGGAGGGAGTTGAAAGTCTGTCTTGCCCAGCGATAACCCCAAAATATCACTGCTCTAGGAGATCTGCATGGAGGAATGGGCCAAAATACCAGCAACAGTGTGTGAAAACCTTGTGATGACTTACAGAAAACGTTTGACCTCTGTCATTGCCAACAAAGGATATATATAAGTATTGAGATGAACTTTTGTTATTGACCAAATACTTATTTTCCACCATAATTTGCAAATAAATTCTTTAAAAATCAGACAATGTGATATTCTGGATTTTTTTTTTTTTCTCATTTTGTCTCTCATAGTTGAGGTATACCTAGGATGAAAATTACAGGCCTCTCTCATCTTTTTAAGTGGGAGAACTTGCACAATTGGTGGCTGACTAAATACTTTTTTGCCCCACTGTATATTCTTTCTCTCTCATTTATTTATATGTAGTACTCTTATATTACTGTTATTCACTTTACAATTTGATATGAAATAGAAATATATCATTACAAAAAGAAACATACCTGCGTAAATGCCCAAAAAGGAGTTTCATGGTATCATGATTTGAAGGAGGAAGGGACCTGACCAGCTCATACATGCAAGACGCTTTTGTGTTGTAATCAGGAATTCCTAGAAAAACAGGACATGATCAGTTATACAAATAATAAAAATATACAAATCACTGTTTGTAATATCAATATTAATCTTAATATTTGCTATTTTTACACATTAAACACAAATGATTGTCGTTAAGGGTGATTTAGTCGGTCAAAATTGGATTTTTGAAGAAAATATCTGCTTACTGATTGCTTCGATGAACTTATTAAAGTGGCTGAAGGGGAAAAGCGGCTCAGGAAGCTCTCTGAAAAACAGCTTCAGCGCTCCGGTGATGACGTGAACGTCCTCCCACTGTCCGTCCTCCAGGTCCAGCTCCTCTGTGACAACACAACAGGGGCACAGACTGTTAAAGCACAGCAGGGGGCGCTGCTGTCTGCAGTGACAGCCTGAAGTAAACTACCATATGCATACTTCCTCTGCATGAAGAATAACTGAATACATTGACCTTAATGCACTTATTTGTGTTGTAAACTTTACCATGATCAGCCTTGAAGCGTAGTTTCTGAATGACAGCCAGATTCCCGCTCACTCTGTAGAGTCCGTCAATGTCTAAACCTGTAAATGATCACACAGTAAGTCAATTTGTATACTGCACACAGAGAAACAATACTTCCATTATGATTCAGAAAGTCACACAAACAACTTGGATTACCTCTCTTTTCCACTGCTTTGATACATTTCTCCACAAAACTAGGAACTGTGGCCCTTTCTTGTGCGCACAGTGTGCCCAGATGGCATCCAAACACATTGTCTATGGGAAGAAAAACATTATTATCATTAGTTGTATTAGTAGTAATACTAAGGAGAGTGAATGAATAAGTACTACAATTAAAAAATATAGTTGTGATTTGGGGAAAATATAACAGAGAAGAAAATATATGCAGAAATGTAGCTGTTGGGGTTTCAAAACTAAACATGACTCATTTTGTAACATTAGAACATGTCCATACAGATTATGCATTACACGTCATGTACTGTAAAAAGTATGGATTACTCTCAGGCAGACTATAGCATGCATATGAGAAGTTAATTTAACTGCCATAAAAAAAACTATAATTGAGTACAAAATAAATAACGATATCCCAATTTATGCAAATACAGATTATAGAAGATTATATACACAATATGTCACCGATTAAAATTCCTTAGACTGCGCAGGCTGTGTAAGATATCATGCTCCTCCTATACATAAAAATAACTGATGCAATTTTATTTAAATATGTGAATCATGTATAATTCCATTTAATGTCTTCAGTTATAATTGTGCTTTATGATCTGTTCATGACACTTGCTTTTATGCTGTGTTTCTGAAAAACAAATGTCCTCTTGTGGGTGAAAAATGATCTGACATGAAATGCACACTGGAACATACAAAACAATGTGTGTTTAAATACAAGTACGACCACAAAGAGGAAGTGTTCAAAGTCAGGTCGAGTGAAACTGACTTTTCATTTAGCTTCTAATCAAACCAGTCACAGCCTGAAGAGAACAACATTATGTTATGTTGTGTTTTGTTATGTTATGTTGTTTTTACCTCGGATGTAGCCTTTCTCCTTCACAGACTGCAGCGTGGGCCGCTTCATGAGGAACTTCATCAGCTTGGTCCGAACCCTCTTCTGGTCCGAGTCTCCTGCACCGCTGGAGGAGTGTGTGATGGTCAGCTTGGAGGCTGGAAAAATAAATGTTAGATATTAATTAATAATTGTAGCTCTTGATGGGGTCTGATGTGTCTAACTGGGTCAGACTGATGACATCATTTACAGCGCATTAAAACAAGAACATTTCAGCGTACGTCTTCGTTTGTCAATGCCGCCTCCTAACTTGTCGTCTCGCTCTGTGCCGCCAATCTTTTCGTATAAGTCCCCGTCCTCGTCCTCTGAGTGATGGTCCTGGTACTCCTGATCAACAGATACACAACGGGAGTCAGTCAGACAAACTTGCAGCAAACTGTTTGCGCAATTCCCACTGCTAAACCTTAATTAATCCATGTAATAGTAGTGTAGGGTGTCAAATATAGATAGAACAATCCATGATTTATTTTATGAATTCAATAACTTGGGGAAAAAAATCTTCTTTTTTAAAAGTGTTTTGTCTGTAATTAATTCTTTAGAGGGTATTTTTTTTCTTTAAAATAACTAAATCTGCCACTACATTTACTATGTCTCAAATGCAAATCAACTTATTTTTAGTATTTCTCCAAAATAGAATGTCGTAAATGTCTAAATTCTTCCTGGTCTCATGAAACACACCCCATGATGGAGCCTCCATTTTCTGTAATAAGGATGTTTCTCAAAATGGCTTGATGTTACTTTTTATTTCATCTTCTGTGATTTTGAGTTTTTTCACATATAAATAGAAAGTGACCTAGAGTTTTAGGAAAGTACATTTCTGGGTATTACGGACATAGACTGACCAATACATAGCATATATGTTCAATAGGAATCAAGGTTATATCTGCAATCATGCTCATTTGGAGATGTATTCATTTTATATTAATTTATTTATAAAAAATGTCAACCATCTTACAGTGTATAAGTCTTTCCTTAGTCTTAATAAGAATGTCAGTCTTAGTTTTTTTATGATTTCAATCCAATGCTGTTACCAAGCATCAGCAGTAATAAAACAGAAATGATTTGATTAGTTGGAGATTTATTTGCAGTTTAAAGGGGATCATTTTCATGGAAGCACTTACCAGTTGCCGTATGGTGTCCACTAAGACTTTGTGCCAGTCATGGATGATGCTTTCTGTGTCGTACTGTACCAGGAACTCTACGCCGTTCTTTCCTTTTAACTGGAGGAGAAATAATGATATAGTTAGAATGGCACAAAGAATAATCAACTGGCAATGTTGGTGGTAATATTGATTAGTTAATTTTCAACCCATTGTACCTTTAGGGTCTTTCAAAATGTGTGGAACTTTTTTTCACATACTCCCATACATAATAACCACTTTATAGAACATTATATTCATATGGTTGTTTTGATTAAGGTAGTGACACAGGGACATATCCATAATTCCCTCTCCCTTTGACTTTAATTTACCAATACAATACAGCTTTTATTTTGAACCTGGCTCTATCCGATATTCAGATTTCTATTCTGGAAATGGATGCACATTTGCATATTTAAATATAGCATGTCAACAAAAAAATATATGAATATAACTAATCATGGTGATATGTGTTAAAGGAACCTATATTCTTGTAGTGTATGTTCCATGACAACAAACAAACACCTCTAAAACATTCTTCTTGCTGGATTTATCCTTCGGGGCCCAGCCAATGGTAGCTCCTCGCAGGTCCACCGTGATCTCTGGAACGAACTGATTGGTTTTAATCTGTGCGGAGGTAAAGAAAAGAAAATAGAGCTGTTTAAGAAACTAACACTGCTGCATTCCAGGCTGTGACTGTCCCGGTCAGTCACCGACCCGGGGGCTTGTCTGTGCCGTCACTCCTCATAAAGTACACATCAGCCTGCATCACCCCGTTTCATTTGCTTCATTAGATGTAGATGAGACGTTGACATGATGCCAATGTGCAGACTACATAAAAAAAAGCTTAAGGCAATTTAATAAGAAAAGTCAGTGTTTCATTTGATCTTGAACCTCCCAGAAGTCCAACATTTGAAGGAATACAGCTTGTCAGAGTTTCTTGTTAATGAACTATGAGCACTTTCCTCGGATAACAATATGCAAATCCTTTAATTTGAATAAAACGTATACGCGTAAATCATACCGAAGTCCCTATAGCTGCAGACTTTGGATCTTTGTGGAACGTCAGCACTCCTCCGTGGAGAACTGTCCATGTCTGAGCCCAGTTCTTCCTGAAAATGGAAGAAAACCTGTCACTTACACAGAGAAAGCAACAAAGAGCTTTACGGGAAGATGACACATGATTCCAAACACACCCAAAATCAAATACGGAAGCGTGAGACTCTCCTCTCAGTGAGGTGTTAGCTTACCTGACTTTCTTGCCGTTGTCACACACTTTTGTTTTGTTGAGGATACCGGCTTTCTCCAAGTTCTGCACCTGAATAAAACATTTTAACTCTTTATACTGTAAGTGTAGGCCTTGTACGGGGAGTCAAGTTATGTGATGATATAAAGGACAAGCGTTTTAAGTCACAATATTGAACACTATAAAGCCATGCATGCAGACAGCAGTCACAGTCATAGTTGTATTACAATCCACGTGCATGATGAAATCCTTATGTTAAATATCCTGAAAAAAGTCACAGATTCTATCATCCAACTATGTGTAGAGTCGCAGGGGGGATTTACAACATTCACATAATTGTAAGATTATTTAACAATACTTCAACATTACTATATTAGTATTTTGTGTCTCTACTGTGACATGTTTACATGCTTTAAAAAGGTCTTTATTTTTCTCATACTGCCTATGCTGCAGCACCTCAAGAGGCAGTCTGTTAGCTGGCCGCCTCTTTTGTGATTGGTCAACTGCATGGAATTGTCCCGCCTCTTAGCCACATATCACGTACAATGTGTTTGAGTGCTAGCCAATAGAAGCGTGAATGTTTTGTAGTGATGTTACTATGTTACGGAAGTAAACAAAGGAGTCCAATGGAGGCACAAACCTATGCAACAGACTACAGGAAATGTAAAAGTCCAAAATGCATAATACAGCCCCTTTAACAAATGGTAGACCAAAATAGGTGTTAGTCCTTTTCTTAGTATTTTCTGACTTCCCCTCCTTGTCTTTAACATTTAGCCTCAAACTCATTCACTCTTTAAAGAATGGTTTTTATCAACACCACCAAACACAAGTAAATAGTGCATTTGTTGGGGACTACTTGGTGCTCTAGTGATTATTTGGAGCAGCAGGGTGGTGTATGTGGGATTGCTCAAAAGTAAACTACAGTGTGTTTGTGTTTGTGTTTATGGTGGTGAAGGAACATGCACCCAGTTCAACAGTATGACTCAGTGGTGTGTTTTCAAAAATAGTTTTGGACAACAATGAAGCTCTATGGCACAGAGGAAGGAGTAACATCAGGCTTTAGTTACACATGCGATATTTTAAAGGGGTATATAGAGAGGCTTTAACTTATCGCTATAAAGTAAATGTTTGACTGCACATACAATTGTTGTAAAATAATGACGACATTGGCATTTAGATTTGCTTCTTATAAGCATTTTCCTGTCTATGCAATTATGTCTGCCATCAGGTATGACTGGGGAAATTAAGGCTCAAAGGAAGTACGTCAACCATTGTGCAACCAAGTCAGAAAGAGGATGGCAAATATGTATTTTTCGGTAGCTGTTTACTAAAGAGTATCAATGTAAGTTATTTGCAGGTACTAGTGGAAATGCAGGACGGTGGAACAATCGTAGTTACTAAGGAAAACATAATTCAGCGTCTCACGTGCAGTCTGTCAACACGTTTCCAATGAAAGTAGCTCGTACTAGTTCCAAATGTCTGGTGGCCAAAGAGCTGTGGCCTGTGATTACTCTGAGAAGCATTCAAAATGATTTAAAATGTCATACATTAGAGTATATTTCTTGGTTTTTCCATAAAGGCTTGAATAAGTCAATTAAAACTGTGTAGTTTATTACAACTAGTAAGTATTTGACTTTCCCGGACTGTTACTGAATGAAAACACTAATGGAGAATAAAAAAACACTTAATTGTTGGAGGCGTAAAATATATATATATATATATGTCGTTTTATCAAGACTGTTGTTAAGCAACATGTTATGAAACTATGTGACCATATATACTTTATTTTTCCCCTGCTGCTATTTTAGCTTTTTCACGGTGTATTTAAAAGTAAAAAATCTGAAGCAAATTGTGTGGCACTTTAACCCCTGAATACAGAACAAAAATCCTAAAACCCCGTGAGGTAGATGAAGATGGGAATGTAGACATGGTTTATTAGTTTGGATGTAACATGCTTGACAGCAACAGAAATCCAAATCAAACAAAAAATAGTAATTGATGCAAAAATGGAAACATGTCTTTTCAAATGCAGCAATGCAGCTTATGGGATCTTAAATTACACGTGTGGCTCATCAGATAGATGCTGCTATCTATGAGTCGAGCTCAGCTTAAACTAACAACCCACATTATAGCGCAGCCACCTGGAGGTCAGATAATAGGGGTTTCTCCAGGGTCTAAACCCAAAAGCCTTAAGAGAGAAACACAGAGAACCATTCAGACATAGGGCGGCACAAAGGGCTAACTTAAGGGCTAACTAACTATATTCTCCGCCTCAAGTTATTCAAATGTTAAAGTATGAGTACATTAACATGACACAATGTTCACCCACATCATGCTGCGTCTCCGGAGAGTTCCCCGTGCTGGAGCTGTCGCTGCTGTAGTCGGACGTGTTCCTCTTGTGAGTTGGCATGACCCTCTGGACAACATTAAAATATTTTTGTTAGAATTAAAACCAGAAAGCAACAGATAAGATGTAATTTCTTTCAAGGATGTGCACGTCTCTTGCAGTAGCTGTGATAAGACAAAAACCTGTAATGCAGTAGAAATGGTGTCCTTTTTACCCATTAAAGTGATTTCCATTTGCTTAATTAGCTCATTTAATTAAATTGTAATCTTGTTTTCTTGTCTTTATGGTTGCATTTGTGAGTTTTATTTTAAACTTTCATAAAAGAAAAATGGATTGGTTTTAAACCATTCTTTAAACCAAGCCTCCATGTCCCTTCTTCCATTCTTCATATTAATAAAAATAGACACTAGACCAATATTTCCATATACTTCTTGTGCCTTTGTTCTGGGGCTGTTCTTCATGGTTTGTCCCTCAATACTCAATGATCTCTCAAGTTGAAATAATAGTTTAAAGATTTGTTCTATTTTTAGTTTTGATTTTTCAATTAAATTGTGTGCTGTGTGCTATTAGTTTAGTTTCAGATTTTTCAGAAAGGTTTAATTTGATACATTAAGTCTTACGGTCGTTTATTTTGTTGGAGCCAGCTATAATGTATTAAAAGTATTTAGCTACATATACCATACAAAACACATGGCAGAAGAACTATGTAGAAATGGGCATAATGGTGAACTTTAGTCTGTTACATTTTATGTCAGGAGAGTTAATTCATTCTGTCCCTTTTTGCTGTAGAGATGTTTAGAGGAGCACATTTTTAAATAAATGTATGTGTATTTTAATTAAATTACCTGGAAATTTCCTTTGTATCTTTTTGTTTTATTAAATAACATTTTTCGTTTTAGTTTAATTTTACTATAATAACACACCCCCTTCCCAGTCCCACTCCCCCTCTCCCTCTGCAGTTCTGTGCTCGAGCAGTTGCTGTAAATACGAGTTGACTGCAGTTGATTTGCCTTGCTAAATAGGGGGTTTAGAAACATGGGAGTGTCAGTTGTTAAACAGAGACTCACCCTCACTACTTGAGGCCGACTGAAGCTTTCTGTGTGAGCTGACTGACACACCCTGCATGAGTGATGCAGCCTGTACGTGTACAAGCAGGTCTGAGTGTGTGTGAAAGTATGTGTGTACCCCATCATCGTGTGCTGCGCTCATCTGAGCCGGTCCCATGGTGTGTCTCCAGTTTTTGATGACTGACGGATTGTCTGCTTCAACTCCATTCTCCATTCTGTAATGACCTACAGGCACCTGGAGGGACCAAAACAATTGTTTTAGATAGTTTAATTGTAAAAAAAAAAATAAACATTTGAAGGATAATATGACACATTTAAATACCTGTTATACTTCAAACAGTATATAAAACTACTTTTTGTGTCCTGAATGATATATTGCCGTCTACTGGACACACACTTGTTGGCATTGATCCCTGTGTAGTGAAGGATCTTTACCTCAGGCAGGTTCCACATTGACTTGGAGCCGTCCCTCAGATAGTAGTAGGTCTGCCCTTGTTCATCCACAGACTTGACCCACTGTTACATAACAAAACATGACTTTGTTAAAGATGATTTAAAATCACTGTTGTTTTACAAGGAGGAAAGGTTTTAAAGTTTTTTCATTGCTTCATTTTGAAAGAATAGTGATCTCCCTACATAATTCATCATCATGTTGACGTTTCTCTCCTATACAAGATATAGCTATCATTATTCCATATTAACGCTTAGGGGGTGCAGGAGTACATGGCATTTAGGATACAACAAATTATGTAAAATCAGTAATCAGATTACTGATACATTTAGGATTACAATTTTAAAATACATTTTGAAATAAAATACTATAAACCCTCGTGTAAATTAGTTACATAATTTCAGGACAAAATTCTTGTACAATGGCCTCATAAGTTAGTAAAAAACAACTTTAATGTGGTAGACGTTTTGCAGGAAAGGGGAACAACATCACGGTAGAGTGCACATTTTTGTAAAGCAGAGGTTTGCACAATTTCCAGTTAACCAAGATTTAGAAAAAAAAGTGCTGCATACCAGCATGAAAAGACTTTCATACGAAATAAGCAAAGCTTAACATTTTAACATTTTTGGTAGTACAGTGCCAAATGAGTTGAGAGATGACAGCATGTTTACAGCTGTACGGCATCACTTGCACTGTACTGAGCTTGTTTCTCTTTTTCGCTTTAGTTACAAAATAAATAGACATTTCAGAATTTGTCTTGTGTCTTGTCTTCATTTGCATATTTGGCAACGAGGTACTCAACTGGTAACAGAAAGTATTTCAGTTATATCAATTTAATTGTGTGATACTTGTGTTGATTACATTTTTTGAAAGGTATTTAGTAATTGTATCAGAATCTTTTTTTAAAGTAACCCCTTCAAAATGTGCCTACATTGTAAAGATGCTTTCATATATCTCTTACTGAAATGCCAATGTTTATGCAACACCCTTAAAGTGTTTTACCATTTGAAATCAAGTCTATCTGTATATAGGACCTTTGTTTTCTTAAATCCCATCTTCCTCCTTTTTCATATCAGTCGGTGTTTGCAGCTACCTGCTCTGGGGAGTGTTCGCTGGTGAACACCCAGGTCCCGTTGGGCTGCACGTTGAGGTTCCAACCGTTCGGGGTGCTGCGGTCCAGGTTAGCCCGGGGGATGATGGTCCGGCCCGCATGACTGAGGGTGTACTCTTTAGGGAGAGTGGGGTGGCCCATGGCTAGGAGGTCCTCACTGCTCTCTGGATGAGCAGCAGCTGGGTTATTCTCTAGGGGGTAATCCTCATCAGGGAGAGGAGGCTGGGGATGAAAAGATGGGGGAAACATTAAAAAACCTGCGTCTGAGCTGTGTCCAGAGACTAAATTATGTTTTTTGGGGTTGATTTTAAAAGTTTGTGGGTGCTAAAAAAGTATTTCACTGAATAATGTGAAAAAGAAAAGAAAAAAGGAAATAGTTCAATTTTTCAAAAGTGATTTGCCTTATTTTCAAGAGTTACTTGAGAAGATGGATAACACTCATGTTTGTCTGTTAAATATGAAGCTACAGCCATTAGCTTAGCTTAGCACAAAGCACGGACAAACAGCTACCCTGGATATTAGTTATCCACCTAACAGCACCTCTAAAGTTCAATGTTTACCAAGTAGTAGCTTGTATAATCTTTCAAAAATGTTAAATGAAATGTATTCCAGTAATGGAGCTAAGCTAAGCTAATCGACTGCTCGCTGTCGCTTGATATTTAACACACAGTCATAAGAGTGGTATCGATCTTCTCAAATAAGTCTCAGCAGAAAGGTAATACATGTTGTTCCGAAAAAACCTCAAACTATTCCTTTGTTGAATTGAGCCATGACAGTAATAAATAGACTTAGCACTAACCCTGTTCTTTGTCTAAATCAATCTTTTTGTGTTGAGGTATTTACATCTCACCGAATAATGTCATGTAAATTATTTCCCACTATGACCTAGATAAAGAGCACAATGACTTTTCCATGACATTGATAAATACTCTAAGTCTCAGCATTTCCATGGCCTCAAATATATTCTCATTTCTAGCTCAAGAAAGCCATTAAGGGGCAGAAAAGAGGTCACTTGTTCTGACTAAAAAAAGAACTGTAAACCATGTAATATTTCAATAACGTCTGACATGTACCTAACGTGAAGCACTTCTAAACATCTCTTGAATCTCCTTGAGTGTATTTGGAATTTTAATATGAGGATAAATGTCATTTTAAAGTTAATGTTTTTGACATTGTGGTCTGAATCTGTGAGCTTCACTAATGATAATGAGTGCTATGTAGGTGCAGCAGATTTAATTCAATTAAAAGTAGGCAGTATTTACAGCGCTCCCCTGGGTGAAGCTAAAACAGGAGACAGAGAGCGGCTAAGTGGAGCAGCAAGGCTGTCCTCACCGGTCCGTCCTCATGGAACCTGTGCACACTCATGGGCTCCATCACGGGGGGGTACGGGCTCAGTTGCTCGGGGGGCTCCCAGGACGTTTCCCCGGACATGGCGTTGTAGAAGTAGGGCTGACCGCTGCTCTCATCCACTAACTGCTCCCAGTCTGAGGTCCACGCAGGTGGGGAGGACGGAGAAAGGGCAGGAGATTGAGGAGGTGAGGGGAAACAAGGAGGCTCAGGGTCTGTGGGGGAGTCTAGGAAGGGGCTATCCCAGGTGGTTCGCCCCGTGGCGGGGTGGTAGAAGTACTCCTGTCCACTTTCTTGGTCAACGTGCACCTCCCATCCCTCTGGGTCAAGGGAGGAAGGAGAGTAGGACGAGGGAGCCGAGGGAGGAGACTCAGAGATGCTTTTGCGAAGCTGTGATACATTCACGTACACCGCTGACCGGAGACATTCATTCTCAACCTGTGGAAAAATCAAAGAAAATATATTTAGGGAAGTACATTAACAGGTGCTTCCAGAGAACAAGAACGTCAATTATTTTGGGAACACATTTGTATCCATTTCCTGCCACTTTCCACTTCTTTCCACTGAAATTCAGAGCATGGATTTTACTCTACTACATTGATTTGATATATACATAGATTCAGATTACAAACAAATAATCAACAAATAATTTGTTTTATATAGTTATTTTAACGGATTAAGAACAGCTTTATTTTTACATTGGTGGAATTCCCAAGCTACCAAGAAACATATATATATATATATATATATACACATACAGTAGAAATAAATACCTCCTCCCCAGCTGCAAAACTAAAGTGGTGAACACATTAATCCATCAATAAGCATTATCCAATAAATAAATATATACGATCCTGAAATGGGCCATTGTGCAGAATTAATACTTTTGGTACTTGTGTATATATATATATATATATATAAGTTGTTGTTATTACTTTGGTACTTTTCAAAGGTAACATTTTTAAAGCAGGACTGTTTTTTTAAGTAAAATATCTTAGTACTTCTTCATCCACATCTGGCTTTTGTAGGTAAAAGTAAAGTAAATTTTTTCCAAATGACCTCGTTGTGTTTTTGTATTTTGCAACATTCTTCGGGGTCATGCAGTGTCAAGTACCAGCCTTCACTACAGCTCTTAATAAATCAGCCTTCCGCATCAGAAAGAGCACCAGAGCACAGGAAGTAGCTCACAGCTGAAAAAAACCCACCACAGTGTCGTTCCTCACAATAATGATCATAACCTATTCTAGTGCCATTTTCAAAAACACCCACACACATGAATAACAGTTATTGTGCCAAAACAATGTCCAGAGGTTAAGTCTGTATTAACCAAAGCAGACGAACGTTAACATCAGTGGTGTTTTTTTTGGCTAAAAAGCCATTTTAAAAGCTAGATAAAAAAAAGAACAACCATAGCAACGAGAGCCTTTGGCCACGGGCAAACTCAATGTAGAAAACTAGGTTAAACTTCCCCACCATCATCAGGCATTGTCTTGCGCTGCAGCAAAGCAGCGACCTGCCCTATTATTAGTTATACAAACTGCATTTCCACGTTCTGTCTATTAGAGGCAAACTGTTTGAACATCCCCGTCACGTTACAATCATAAATAGAGCTCTTGGCTGCATGGCATGTAAATCATCACAACACATTTGTTTAAAGAACGACAATTAGGAGTGATCTGACATGTGATGAAAGGCTGCCTCTGTCCTCTGACGCAATGAAAAGTGCAATTTTAAATGACCCCGCTGCCTGGATGAAAACAATGTGATCTTTCTTTAAGTTGTTCTCTCCTCACCTGTGCTCCACTGAGGTGATTCTTCCTCAGCGTGAGACTCGTGGGATCTACAGCCCTGCAGAGTCTTTCATACGACTTCATGGTGGCACTTCACACAACACTCTAACAGCTTCTTGTCTCTCAGCTAACCTCATGGTCTATATTTACCAAGGCCTGAGACCTGTGTGTCTGCATCTGTGTACCACTCTGCTAAATGTGCAGTGCTATAAAGAAGAGATGTATTACTAAGTAAGGTAAGGTGAGGTAACTCATGCAATCTACAGGAAGATATTGCCAAAACTTCATTCATTTGAAATCTGTAGATAATTGTTACTTTGTCACATTGGATTTTCAAAACAAAACATGTGATCCACTCAAGAAAATATAATTAATCGTTCAGTGCTCCTTCTTCTTATCAAGTCATGTTGGTATGCAAGTCCTTAACGTCGTATTATCACCATGTTTATGAATGCTAGTCCACTTGGTATAAGTATGTTTTAAATAAATGTCTATTTAAAAAATCCAACCGTATTCCTGTTTCGGACACTCCTTTGTAGAGTATTTTAAGAAAAACAGAAGATTGCTTGTCAGTTTATTCTGTAAACTTCCCAATTTCATGGAGACAATTCTAAAATACGTTTTAAACAAACACATTTTCCTCAAACAAACAATGTTAGCAATGATATTATTCACCCGATTCTTATTTTTAAAGAACTTGTTTTGGAGTACGCTTTTGAATACAGGACTTTTGCTTGGAATTTAGTATTTTGCCATTAGTTAAAGGTCCGGATACTTGTATAAATATTTTTAAAAAATAATGAGAAGAGGAGAGCAGTGCGCATTATGGATTTCATGATCAGCTGTGTTTTCTATCTGTCTATTCAATGTTATCACTTTGCTGACTTGATTGATCTCAATCTAACCTCAGTGCAGTCGATGCGGACAACCAGACAGCTGACCCCTAAACAGATTGATTCAACCCAACACAGTTGTTGTGGTGTAATGGTGGACTCTATCAACCTTTTCTCCAACAAAGACTGTCCCAATGGTAAAACACATGTGTGTTATTCTGACCTTAAAACAGACAACCTTGAAAGAAAAAGATCCTTGTGAGAAACATTTGAAAATGTTCTGTCACTGTGTTTTGACAGAGCAACAAAGTGTATATCAGTGTGATATCACACAACTTAACTCCTGTTCGTTTTCCCCTCATCAGACTGAAACACTCAACGTCCGCAGATGTCAACAAACGAAAATGTCAAAACTGAACTAATAGATACAGTTTCTCACCACTGCTTTCAGAAGTATTACATATTTGCTGATGAAAATATCAACACAGAAGAACAAAAGTTGTTCTTTAACATCCATAATAAAAGTGTAAACCAACAATTACAATAGATGAGCAAATAACAGCATTGAGCAGATCAGTCCATGAAAAGACCCAAGTGCAGGGGTGTTAAGCTTATGCAAAGCAGGAAGCAATACTGGCATAGAACACTAAATTGTTATAAAACATGCTGACCACAGACAATAAAGTTGTACAATATAGCAATAAAAGCTGATTTGATGTTGTTGTGATCACCTACCTGAGGAACCGTGACGGGCAGAGTCATTTCCCGCTTACCCCCGTCACTTGACCAACTCCTCGAATACATGTCCATCATCTTTATATCGTTCTATTTAGAGGAGCCATGTATGCAAATATACAAATGGACTCCGAACGGATCTATCATAAGCGAGCTAGAACCAAGATCAATCAACTTGTGATGGGAAATACACGCACATTCATGAGCACACCCTGAACGCTCACATCTTCCTCTCGCAGCAGATGTGACAGTTGCAGCCCAGATAGAAAGGAGAACTGTTACAATAGCAGCAGGAACTGGGTGCGACGAGTGTGTGTGTGTGTGCGCGTGTGTGTGTGTGTCACATGTGTGAATTCCTGTGTACAGGGTAGGGGGGGTAAAGGGTAACTGTCTGTGTTGTCGCGCAATGAGACTAGGAAGACAAGACAGAGAATAGGGTTTGATTGCAGGAGCAACGTAAACAGAAAAAGGCCAAGTCAACATACTTCCTGATTGACTCAAAAAATAAATGTATAAATGGTAACAAGTTTTTTTTAAGGGGTCACACCAGTAACCATAGTGTTATACTCAAAGGAAAATGTTACAAAGGTACAATAAAACCACTTTGCTTTTGTCTACAGCAGCTGCTTTAAAGGGTTCATTATTTGTTCCTCGAGTACAGTAGGTCAAGCAGATACTAATGGGGAAAAAAGGGAAGTAATAATTTCTCACAATAATACGCAAGATCTTTTTTTGACAGGACATTCTGATGAAACATTGTGTTGTTAAAGTCCACGAGGCATGAAACAGGAAGTCTGGGTTTAAGGCCAACGGTTCCACCATTACTTCCTTCAACAGGGAGCAGACAGCAGGCGGTGCATTTTGTGGCTGTTTTTGGGGCTAGGGTTAAACTCAAATTAGGTTTGACGCATGTTGGTAACCCTTGTGTTTATACCGCAACATCCATGTTTGCCAATTGCTTTTGAAGTTTCAGCATGTGTCACTGCTGTCAATACTTCCTGGAACATCCTGGAAAGAGGAAAGTTGATTAAAAATGATTATACTGGTGTCACAAAAGGCACTAATTTAGTAAAAGGTCATTTCGCGTTTTACCACTACCCAATTGTTTTTCCACTGCAATATTAGATGTTCAAAGCAAAGGCAACAGAAGTCCGGTGCTGTAGTATTAAGAGCGAGAAAACCAATGTATGGCAGAAAGGGTGAAAAAGAGACAAGACTTTCACCAGGAGAACGCTTTTTCTAACAAACATACTTATTTATACCCAAACAATAATCTTTTCCTAAACCTAACCAAGAAGTATTGTTGCCTAAAAACAAACAAGCAGTTTTATTTGAGTTTATGAAGCTTACCACATTTTCAAAACTGCGAATATGCTTAAAGATGTGACAGATTACGTTTAAAACGTTCCTAACGTACGGAACTTAATTCAATTAACAGTGCACTTATTTTAACCCAAACCATGATCTTTTCCGAAACCTTACAAAGTTGTGTACAACACAACATTCAGTAGTTTTGTTTGAATTCACAACATTAACCCCATTTATAAGACTGTGACCCTGCATATGCATGTGAAGTGATTAGGTAATCGGAGCAGGGCGTTAAATGACATGCAAACAATTTTAGTGCTTGGATAACTGAACCTAACATTGGTAAAAATTCCTTAAAAGTGGGATGCTACTTATACGCTATATATATATATATATATATATATATATATATATATAAAAAAGTAGAATCTTATAAATGTAGGCTACTATATAGCACACAATATAGTAGCCTACATTTATAAGATTCTACTTTTTTTGACAAATCTTGTTAGAATATCTTTCACTTATCTTGCAGAGTTTTGTCTGATATGGAAAACTGTTTGTATTTAGCGAACAGACTGAAAGGTATCTTCACATATAAATAACTGCGCCTAGGCCTTAAATAGTGTTCTTCGAGTATGATTTCAATACTTAAGCGCAAAACTGAATTCTCATCCCTCAGCAATGCATGAAGCAGCAATCTGCTTCATTACTTAACCACATTAGCGCTCATCCAATCAGACAATGGAGTCCCAAATTGGGTCCCAAATCACGCCACAGAGCACACAGTCGAGCTATTGAATCAATCTGGCTCCACCTCCTCTTACATCACATTCCTAATGGCCCAGAATCAGGATAACACAAGAAATGTCCATTGTGGAATTCTTAAGCTTATCACGTTCTTATCGTTGCACTTCAGGCCAGATCTGCATGCCGATATGCGAAACCCGCTGATATTATTTTTTCTGACAGATTTCTCCCACTCTTTCCCTGTAGGTGAAGTGTTTTCTGTGTAGGAGGGGAAACGTCTAAGTACCAGCTGTTGCAATTCTTTCTGATGAAAGTGGAAATTATTTTGCAAACGACCAAACTTGACATTTGGTTACAGGTGCAACATGCAAACAATCCAAAAACAGAAATATTCAGGACTTAAGCTTTGTTTTGGATCTGGGAAGCTTCTGTACTGTTAATAACTGCAGTCAGGCACCATTTTATTCAAGGTAGGGACGCGCTGAAGGATGGGATCGGAGTAATTAAGCGCGTCATTACGACTTTAGCTACAAAAACATGTTATAAATAGCAATGAGAGGACACAACCTGTGCCTGACTCATGCAACTCTTGACAAAGACTGTATCTTTACACCGCTTTGTAGATCAATATTGCAACTTATCTAAGAGAGTGTCAGATGTCAGGCAGATGAAAGAAGAAATGCATAATATCCCTTGCTGTGCATGTTGGTTGTGATCACTGCTTTACAATGCTGTACCCATAATCATATTGTTTATAAAAACATACTCTTAAGGCCTCTCGTGTACGGCCGTTAGTCTGAGTCACAAAGCCAAGTGTCGTTTTCTCTGAAAAGTAAATACCCAGCAATCTGTCGAAACCAAGTGTAGTATGTTACTTGCCTTTTTAAAGGAAAGCTCAACCCTAGACAGAATAAACCTCATTCTCGCAGGCCCTCGGGTTATTATTCAAAACGCATCGCTGTTTCTAGTAATACTAACCAAAGAATGGTACAAATGGAAGGCTCGTCTGTGAGGTGAAAGCGACATGCACCTGTTATTTCACACACTTGATGGACACATGTGTTCTGTCAAGCAGACAGGTACAGAGAGTTCTGAAGAGACACTCACACTACCAGTTGGAGCAGTTTCTTGGCATTCAACTTGTCTCACACACTTTTCTCTGGATTTATAGTCCGTCTCAGGATATGGAAGATCGGCCTCAGCTGTTCAGTTTTAAAAGCCAAAGTATCACACTTATTGTGCACAACAGGACAAAACAAAGAGTCACTTGTGTCTTGGTTTGAGCACCTAACAGCAAGACAAAGCTTTTCGGAGTGGTTCAACTGGGAAGCACATTTACAGGCTGCAGACAAACCCCACTGTCCTGTCACCATGGCAAAGCAGACCAGCACTTAAGTGGCAGAATATAAGACAACGACAGCCACCCCCTAAATCACCACGTGCAGTTACTGCTCTCAGGGAGGAAACAGAAGAACAGAGGACACTGTGAAATAAAGAAAGAAAAAACCAGCGCAAAACTTCTAATTCCAATTTATTTAAACGTGTTTATGTCGTTACCTTCAAGCACCTAAGTCTTCTTTAAATGTGCTTTGTTTGTGTTGGTCCAAATGTGATTTGATGTGTTTTATGTCACCTGTTTAACTGTGGATTTGGCTCGTGCAAAAAAAAGGAAAAATGTGTCTTTATGCAAAGCAGAAGACGCAGTGTTTTCTATACCATTATTTTCTTCAACAGTAGTTGCTAAAGTTCAATGGGACATTTGACCCCTTCTGCCATTCATCCAAACATTAAGTGATAAAGACTTCTTGGACATGCTGTGTTCAATATTCAGTATGGAGCTTAATAGAGGTTCTTGCAAAGAGTCCAGACTCACTGATCCTTTAAGGCTGAAACATAATGTAAAGGTTCCACATAACAACAAAATGCTTGAATATGAACTCAAGCAAAGATGCAACTATTCAATTAATGAGGGTTTTTCTTTAAACATGAACAAATGATATTTGAGGATGTTATATAGGCTTTGGGAAACACTGAATACCACCACAATAATCTGACATTTTTAGACCAAACCACGATGACTCATGAACGATATGACACACCAAATTGAAAGTACACCTTTCTTCAAGCTGTAAATGAACTATAACCAAATTTAGGATTCCCAATCCCAACTGGATGTGCTCCCAAACTTAAAATCCCGGCAGAGACCAAAGAACAGCCCACATTCCCTGGATATTAAGTGACCTACATTTAGGGCTAATTGCAAGTTCTGCACATTACATATGCACACACACGCCAACTGGCACTGAAAGCTCCAAAGCCCTGCTCGTTGGGAGTCAGGCCAGACCCCCTCCTATCACCATGGAGATGGCCCCTTCATTGTGGGGGGAGAATTAATGCACTTCTGGCACGTCTGCAGTGGCTCATTCATACTTCCCATGAGGAGAAACAAACTGTATCGAGTTAAAAATGCAGAATTTGATCAATGTGATGCGTAAAAGTCTCACTAAACAAACTGTCCCAGCGTTACTGTCGGAAAGTCGTATAAAATCTCCTTCACAAACTCCGTAACCTTGCAACAGGTGCAAACAACAACTTACCTGAAACAAAACTTTGCCCCGCTTCTTTAGTGATCTCCAGCCAACAGTGAATCATGTTAAAACGAGGTAAATACGCGCAAATGTTTCATGGTTCCTCCACGTCGCGTGTGATCAGAATTATTCCCAGGATCGGCCCCGGCGCTGGGGAAACCAGGTAGCAGCTGGGGGTTTTGGGAGTGGCTGTCAGCAGCTTTCACATTAACCCTTTCCTTTTACTCGGAAGCCACCCAGCTGACACTACCTGTTTGTAACCTGTTCTCCAATGACATCACTGACTGTACACAGCATTGTATTAAAGTGAAATGCACACACTACAAGACGTCCCTGAACAACAATTCAACACATTCAATGATGAAAAACTATACACACCCGGGGTAAAGTGCTTCCACAGCGAAGAGGAACTGACCAAGACTCTGCCTCAGCTGCTCTAACTGGGGGTATTCAGGGGACTCCTCTTCCTCGCCATTGAAATGGCATGAAGGGGAAGTCCGGCCATTCATATGCAGATGAGCTGGCACAGATACTGTGAACTCTACACGGCTATTACAAGTCTGTACCTTCACTGTGTCAAATTCAACAAGTGGTTCCGATGTAAAGTTTAAAATAATCAGTGCTCATTAGTGATTGGATATTAATAAAGTACTGTGGTTAAAGGAGATTAAACACATTAAAGTCTGTTAAAAAGTGTTTGAAAAGTGCTTTAACAGACTAATCATTTTGTATTATCAATTCAACTGTTAACTAATTAACAGAGGTGGTGGGACAAGTACTCAGATCTTGTACTTTAGTAAAAGTAGAAGTACCAGAGTGTAGGAATACTCTGTTAAAAGTAGAAGTCATGCATTAAAAATGTTACCCAATTAAATGAAGAAAAGTATCAGCATCAAAATATGTACCAAATGTAAAAGTACTCATTATGAAGGTTGGTCCATTTCAGAATAATATATGTTTTGATTATAATTATATTGATGTATTAATGTGTTTATCAAAGCTGGTAAATGCGCATTTAATGACTTTTTATACTGCAGGGTATCTTGTGAATTTATCTTGTGATATATATATATATCAAAATCTGTAAAATAACTAAATGTACAAAATAAATGTAGTGGAGTAAAAGTACACAATTTACCTCTGAATTGTAGTGGAGTAGTACAAAGGAGCTATGGAAATAATCAAGTGAAGTACAAGTATCTCAAAATTGTACTTACATACAGTACTTGAATAAAGTGACTTCCGACCTCTGGTTTATAATAATAGTTTTATTATAATCGTTGTGTTGCTACTGAGGAAGCGATTGCATTTGTTGGATTTGAAAACAACAACATCTAAATATTTCAAAAATCTAATGGTGCTGGGTTTTAAAGATGGGAGGCCTCTGTGGTCCTCCCCACGTCTGCCTAGGTTACATTTGCCCACATATTATCATATAACCTGAGCACACACAAACACATCCAACTATGGGATGCATGGGTAATGTAGGCGCTAGGATTGACCATGAAGATAAATGTGTGGACTATAAAATCATGCCCTTATGAGGCCTTTTTTTGTCAAACAACCCCTTAAAAAGAAGCAGTTGCCACACGTCACAACAAGTAAATGGGAAATGAGAAAGTCAGTTTTATAAAAACAACAAAGATAAGTCAACAAATCATGAAGGGGAAATACTATGTTGTGTATGTTGTTTACCCCATTTGTTATCCTATTACACAGGCCAAATGTATTTATATTACAATGAATTGGAACCTCTTGACACTGATCTCCATGTTCAAGGCTTTTATTTGTCATACGTACAGCTACAGTGTAGTTATGATGATGACAATCTTAGGTATGATACTATATCAATTATACTGTGACTCCTAAAGTAAACTGGCTGCACCTGGGATGGGTAAGGTGTGTCTCATGAAATACTTCATTTAGATCAAGTTCCGTTCTCACTTTGACATAAAAGGGCATTTTACAGATGAGCCCTTTTAAAAAAAGTCAAGTCTTTTTTAATTTAATGTTGTAAAATAATAATAAAAAGCACTGTACTGTGTAGAGACTGTAGCGTTTTACAGATGATGAAACTGCGCCCTCTTCTGGCTGTAACACCACAGTGACAGACTTTGATTTAAACACTAATTCAAAGTTATAAATAACAATACAACGTGAAGAAAATGGAAAGCTCACCTGCTCAGTGGGAGCTTCATTCGGACAGGAGGTTGCTTCTTCAGTGAGATTCAAATGTTGCTCTTCAAACACGAATGTGTCATCCGAGTCAATGGGGCCAGGCAGCTCAGAAAAAGTGTCACATTCTGGGATGTTCAGCTTGGGTATGGTGTCATACAGGGGCGATTTAGGGGGTGAAGGGAAGTCCATATCCTCATCTTGCAAAAAAGTCTGTTGCTGTATGACTTCACCCTCCAGCAGTGGCTCTTTGGGTACAGTTTTGACCTTTGGCACATGATGATGTTTTGCATACAGTTCCAGGATGTCAGTATTCAGGGGTTCAGGGGTAGAAGATAAGCCTTCTGTTGAATCCTGCGTCTGAATGTCATCCTCTCTGTGTGCAAAACTGCTGCTGATTGGTCCTTCCAGAGTCTCACAGGGCTTCACATCTTGTATTTTCTCACATTGTCCAAACGTGGAGAAGCGGTATGTCTCTCTTGGAGCATCCAGATCCCAAACTCGAATCACTGTGGTCCCTTTACGTCGTCTAATATCGTTCATTTCCAGTGGCTTGGTCACAGGTGAATCCATCTTATCAGAAGAGTGTTCAGTAATTGTTGGGAGCTCCTTCACATACTGGGCAGGGACATAAAAGGGTCGGGTGTGCAGGTCTTTACGTACGTGCCACCAGTGCTCATTAGTTCTGGAGACCAGGATGTAACTTTCGTTAGGTTTGATGGACACAAGGCGACCATCTTTCGCTGTGTACTCGAAGTCGTGCTGCACTGACACCAGCTCCATGCTCTGGTGCTCCTACGTGTCACTCGGGATGGAGCGTGGGCATCTTGGAGCTGTGAATAGAGGAAATGGGAAGTTCAGGGGCCTTTAAAGTGTATGTCTTAGTTAATTGTTAATCACTTCCACCTAAATAAACACATGACCTCTTTCACTTTTGATAATGAAGGCCTTTGAGAACAAACGCACTACTGCCACACTTAGCAGCAAGATCACCAGATTATAAATGACTGATGTAGGTAATCTGTTTGCATCTTGCAAATTATTTATCTATACATCATATTCCATTTACTTGTATATAAACTCTTTTTGCACTATTTCTATTTTATTTGTATTTACTTGCACATCTCAAAACATTCTCTTGCACTATTTTATCTGTTTAATTTGTTTGATATCCTATATATATATATATATATATATATATATATTCATGTTGCACTGTTGGAAGAGCCTGTAACTTTGCCATATATACCTAGCTACTGCACATGACATGACAATAAAGCCTTGCATCTTGAATCTGTTGTCTATTTGCAATCGTTTAGCATCTCGTTTTGGGATCTTTTGCCATTTGTGTATTTGTTGGCATCTCATTGTAGTTGTTTTGCTTCTTTTTGCAGTCGTTTCACAACTTTTTGTTTTTATTTTAATGCAATTTTGTGGTCATTTTTGTGTCTCTGTTGTCATTCACATCACTTCTGGGTAATTTGCATTTGTTGGTGATCATTTACCATCCTATTGTAGTTGTGTTGGTTGTCTCTTTAGACGTTTTAATCTCTTGTAGACTTTTTAAAAGAGAGAACTTTAGTTATCCCAAAGGTACGGAAAAAGCAGGAAAGAGGACATGTATAAAATATCAAGGCTTTTTGTGTTTGGTCATTTGCATTAGTTTATTGTCTCTCTGTAATCATTGTTGCTTTTCTTTTATTGACTGTTTTTATTGACCGTTTGTAATGTTTTTATTGACTGTTTGTAGTGTTTTTATTGACTTCAAAACCATAAATGCTCACAGTCACTCCAAACTGAGGCACTGACCTTTTAGGCCCTGTGAAGCTGACAATTGAGCGGCCCGACCAAGCAAGGAGGCAGAGGCAGGACATCCAAAAATATAACCCAGCGTGGGCATTTATTAAAAACATGGGCACAACGTTCACCGCCTCAATCTGCGGTTCTCCTTTCACCCATCCTGCAGCCACAAAGATCTCACACACACACACAGCCCTTCAACAGACAGGGCAACAGAGCCTAAATACCCACACTCCAATCATCACAACAAGACACAGGTGAGGGGGGAGGAGACACCACAGGACACCAGGTGCACACAATCATCAGCCACAGACAACCTATACTGTGCAATCACGCCAACAAAGTGCCATATCACCCGGCCTGAAGCCGTCAGTCCATAGTGACGAAGTTACCTTCGTCACATTTCCTTCCCCCGGAAGCACAGTGTCTCTACAGTCTCGTGGGTCCGGGTCCGGGTCCAGGTCCAGGTCCGGGTCCGGGTCCGGGTCCGCCTCCTCGACCCGCAAACGCTGCTCCTCCTGCTGGTCTCTCGTTTCCTGCTGCCCCAACAGCCGTGGCCCCCTGGTCCGTTCCAGGCACAGCCACCCCCAGCCGCGGTTCCTCTCCTTGGTCCCTCCTCTTCCCTCTCGCAATTTTCACCTCCTCACTTGGTCAAATCCCACTTCTGACACCAATTGTGAAGCTGACAATTGAGCGGCCCGACCAAGCAAGGAGGCAGAGGCAGAACGTCCAAAAATGTAACCCGGCGTGGGCATTTATTAAAAACATGGGCACAAAGTTCACCGCCTCAATCTGCGGTTCTCCTTTCACCCATCCTGCAGCCACAAGGATCTCACACACACACCCA
Source organism: Pseudochaenichthys georgianus (assembly GCF_902827115.2). Taxonomy (NCBI): domain Eukaryota; kingdom Metazoa; phylum Chordata; class Actinopteri; order Perciformes; family Channichthyidae; genus Pseudochaenichthys; species Pseudochaenichthys georgianus. The sequence goes on along the minus strand of NC_047521.1, from coordinate 11,156,836 downwards.
GCCCTTCAACAGACAGGGCAACAGAGCCTAAATACCCACCCTCCAATCATCACAACAAGACACAGGTGAGGGGGGAGGAGACAACACAGGACACCAGGTGCACACAATCATCAGCCACAGACAACCTATTCTGTGCAATCACGCCAACAAAGTGCCTATCACCCGGCCTGAAGCCGTCAGTCCATAGTGACGAAGTTATCTTCGTCACAGGCCCCATTCAGTGTTTGACATGGAAATAAAAATGCTGACTACATGAAAGGTCAATGCCGTTTGGAGGTAACATTATGAACAAAATGCTGTATTGGCAACAATAGAGGCTCTTTTAAAGCCTTTAATTATTCTGTGCACAGGAATAGACAGGAAGTTGTTTCCAATAGCTGCAAAACAACTAAAACATACTCAGCAGCAGACTGAAAACTGCTAAACCACAAAACAGGAAGCCTGCACCGAGCTCGGCGCGGCGTCAGTGTGGCGTCATGTGGAAATCTCAGTGTTTCTTATGAACTCCGAGCAAACTGAATACAAAGAAACAACAGGAGGTCATCAGCAGCTGCTTCATATGCAGAGAAATACAACTGTGTCTGTGTTGTTGCCAAATAATCACATTGTTATGTGGAGCAAATGGGAGTTAACGTATTCAAAACATAAAAGATCAAATGCTCATTGCAGTATAAAATACAATTATATATACTTAAAAATTACTTTAAAAAGATCGATAGATCATGCAAGTTAGATTTAACTTATAATATCATGTTGGATTTTGAGTATCATTCAACAAAAAAAAAGGTAAGGTAAGTCAGTGCAACTCAAATGATTTGACGACATTTTCAAGGCTCAGCAACAACATAAATCACATTCTGCACTCATACCCACACGCTTCAGCTGAGGACAATAATAATAATACGTGTTCTACTTGCCTGATTTTGTTTCCAAAAATGTCCCACAAACAATCTTCAGAACAGTTTTGTATCTGAAGAGCTGGAGCTCAAACTGCTTCTCGTCTCTGCTAACCAACTCTCTACCTCCCCCCTTTCTCCCCCTGCTTCTCTGTGAGGCAGTAAGCAACTTTTAAAGTGTATCTTATTCAACCTAATAAGCATTTTTTTTCTATTTATTCATGTTTTTTGTACTAGTCACTCCCCTGTTAAAATCTGTTTCCTACCTGTTTTATAACTATAATAATCATATAAAGGTGTGCATTGGAAAAATGTGTTCACATAAATGGTGCCCAAACCGTGTGAGAACGACTGAGATTATCAGTAACTATCTAAAGTTTAAAAGTAGTGTTCTGCTATAATACAAAACAAAACGTCTGCCTGCTCTCCACAATGATCAATGATAGCGAACGGATGGTCAAAGTAAGGTACAAATAAACAGAATCAAACTAAGCCTGGTTAGTTTTGCCTGACTTTATAAAGTGTGGTTTTTTTAAATAAGTGGTTGCGTTCTAGTCACTTTGGTCAGCGCTACTGCTTGTTACAACTTTAATTTGCCGTACTCGCCATAAACTGTTATTGCTCAGGTTGATCCCGCCCCGGTTTTCGGTGCTTAGAGCTGGCTCCGCTGCGGTGTGAACAGGAAAAAACTTGCACATCTCAAAACATTCTCTTGCACTATTTTATCTGTTTAATTTGTTTGATATCCTATATATATATATATATATATATATTCATGTTGCACTGTTGGAAGAGCCTGTAACTTTGCCATATATACCTAGCTACTGCACATGACATGACAATAAAGCCTTGCATCTTGAATCTGTTGTCTATTTGCAATCGTTTAGCATCTCGTTTTGGGATCTTTTGCCATTTGTGTATTTGTTGGCATCTCATTGTAGTTGTTTTGCTTCTTTTTGCAGTCGTTTCACAACTTTTTGTTTTTATTTTAATGCAATTTTGTGGTCATTTTTGTGTCTCTGTTGTCATTCACATCACTTCTGGGTAATTTGCATTTGTTGGTGATCATTTACCATCCTATTGTAGTTGTGTTGGTTGTCTCTTTAGACGTTTTAATCTCTTGTAGACTTTTTAAAAGAGAGAACTTTAGTTATCCCAAAGGTACGGAAAAAGCAGGAAAGAGGACATGTATAAAATATCAAGGCTTTTTGTGTTTGGTCATTTGCATTAGTTTATTGTCTCTCTGTAATCATTGTTGCTTTTCTTTTATTGACTGTTTTTATTGACCGTTTGTAATGTTTTTATTGACTGTTTGTAGTGTTTTTATTGACTTCAAAACCATAAATGCTCACAGTCACTCCAAACTGAGGCACTGACCTTTTAGGCCCTGTGAAGCTGACAATTGAGCGGCCCGACCAAGCAAGGAGGCAGAGGCAGGACATCCAAAAATATAACCCAGCGTGGGCATTTATTAAAAACATGGGCACAACGTTCACCGCCTCAATCTGCGGTTCTCCTTTCACCCATCCTGCAGCCACAAAGATCTCACACACACACACAGCCCTTCAACAGACAGGGCAACAGAGCCTAAATACCCACACTCCAATCATCACAACAAGACACAGGTGAGGGGGGAGGAGACACCACAGGACACCAGGTGCACACAATCATCAGCCACAGACAACCTATACTGTGCAATCACGCCAACAAAGTGCCATATCACCCGGCCTGAAGCCGTCAGTCCATAGTGACGAAGTTACCTTCGTCACATTTCCTTCCCCCGGAAGCACAGTGTCTCTACAGTCTCGTGGGTCCGGGTCCGGGTCCAGGTCCAGGTCCGGGTCCGGGTCCGGGTCCGGGTCCGGGTCCGCCTCCTCGACCCGCAAACGCTGCTCCTCCTGCTGGTCTCTCGTTTCCTGCTGCCCCAACAGCCGTGGCCCCCTGGTCCGTTCCAGGCACAGCCACCCCCAGCCGCGGTTCCTCTCCTTGGTCCCTCCTCTTCCCTCTCGCAATTTTCACCTCCTCACTTGGTCAAATCCCACTTCTGACACCAATTGTGAAGCTGACAATTGAGCGGCCCGACCAAGCAAGGAGGCAGAGGCAGAACGTCCAAAAATGTAACCCGGCGTGGGCATTTATTAAAAACATGGGCACAAAGTTCACCGCCTCAATCTGCGGTTCTCCTTTCACCCATCCTGCAGCCACAAGGATCTCACACACACACCCAGCCCTTCAACAGACAGGGCAACAGAGCCTAAATACCCACCCTCCAATCATCACAACAAGACACAGGTGAGGGGGGAGGAGACAACACAGGACACCAGGTGCACACAATCATCAGCCACAGACAACCTATTCTGTGCAATCACGCCAACAAAGTGCCTATCACCCGGCCTGAAGCCGTCAGTCCATAGTGACGAAGTTATCTTCGTCACAGGCCCCATTCAGTGTTTGACATGGAAATAAAAATGCTGACTACATGAAAGGTCAATGCCGTTTGGAGGTAACATTATGAACAAAATGCTGTATTGGCAACAATAGAGGCTCTTTTAAAGCCTTTAATTATTCTGTGCACAGGAATAGACAGGAAGTTGTTTCCAATAGCTGCAAAACAACTAAAACATACTCAGCAGCAGACTGAAAACTGCTAAACCACAAAACAGGAAGCCTGCACCGAGCTCGGCGCGGCGTCAGTGTGGCGTCATGTGGAAATCTCAGTGTTTCTTATGAACTCCGAGCAAACTGAATACAAAGAAACAACAGGAGGTCATCAGCAGCTGCTTCATATGCAGAGAAATACAACTGTGTCTGTGTTGTTGCCAAATAATCACATTGTTATGTGGAGCAAATGGGAGTTAACGTATTCAAAACATAAAAGATCAAATGCTCATTGCAGTATAAAATACAATTATATATACTTAAAAATTACTTTAAAAAGATCGATAGATCATGCAAGTTAGATTTAACTTATAATATCATGTTGGATTTTGAGTATCATTCAACAAAAAAAAAGGTAAGGTAAGTCAGTGCAACTCAAATGATTTGACGACATTTTCAAGGCTCAGCAACAACATAAATCACATTCTGCACTCATACCCACACGCTTCAGCTGAGGACAATAATAATAATACGTGTTCTACTTGCCTGATTTTGTTTCCAAAAATGTCCCACAAACAATCTTCAGAACAGTTTTGTATCTGAAGAGCTGGAGCTCAAACTGCTTCTCGTCTCTGCTAACCAACTCTTATTTCCTGTTCTGTGCCAGGTTCTGTTTCTCTACTGAAAGAGGCAGCCAGTGATATATGACAGCACCGAAGCCACAAGAAATGGGAAGTCTGACTTTAGCTTAACTTCCCAACATATCTGTTATATTTATGCATTCTCTTTATGGCACCTCACTGACAGGGAGTAGACTGGAAAGAGTGGCAAGGCGGTGATTCATTATGACACTGTAACAGGGCAATACTCTAATTGAAACTTTGTAAATGAAAAAAGACAAGTTAGTCTCTAGACACATGTTGAAATGTAAGCAATTATATATATAGTTGTTATTGCAAATTTCAGCAGATGATAGGCAAACAAGAAAACAAGTTCAATGGAAAGATCACATTATGACTTCTAAACATCAATTTGTATTATTTACATGTGCATTTATTACTGCTGCTATCGCTGAGCACTCCTGCATATGTGGGCCATCTATGCCCTCTGTTGGATTTTCAGGACAAATACACTTAACCGCTCATTTTGAAAAAGAGCAGCTTGATTTTCCCCGATGAAGTCACTATTCGGTTTTTAAGGAGGTTTCATAGACTTGTTTTGTTCTGGTGTGGCTTATGAGGGGAAATACTAACAGTGTTAAGTATTAAGGGAGTAGGCCTAGTAAGGCATGTCTAATTCCTTTCTCTTATACTGTTCATCATTTTTGGCAATAGCTATTTTTATATGGCACAAAAGCTAAGAAAGAAACACCACACATTCAGATTTATAGGCAACCCTCCAAAAAGACCAGGTTGGTTTATAGGCTTATGCAGTTATTACCAGAGTGGAGGAATACTATGTTATAAGTAAAAGTCCTGCATTCAAAATGTTACTCAAGTAAAAGTACAAAAGTAAAAGAATCAAAATATACTTAAAGAACGAAGAGTAAAAGCATTCCTTATGCAGATCGGTCCATTGATTATAAGTATTGATCATTAAAGTGTTATCAAAGCTGGTAATGGTGCAGCGAGTTAACTACTGTGTATACTGCAGAGTCGAGACCACCTCATCCGAGACCAAGACATTACCAAGACCGGAGAGTAGCAAGACCAAGACAAGACCAAGACTTCAAGAGGTCGAGACCAAGTCAAGACCAAGACCAAGGCAAGGCGAGACCGAGTCAAGACCGGAACCAGACTACTGTGAATAAAACACTACATGATACTCTTACAATGTGTAAGATAACATAGTCAATTTGATCTAAATGATCCACGTCATCGTAAAAGGACACATGTAAGATATAAATTCAACTTCATCATATTTATTCAAAAAGTTATCCTTTTCATATAAAAACAGTAACATAGTAAGAACATAATATAACACATCATAATATAAATGTTACAGTATATGTCTAAGCAACACGCACGCACGCACGCACGCACGCACGCACGCACGCACGCACACACACACACACACACACACACACACACACACACACACACACACACACACACACACACACACACATTTGAATACTTTATTTGGTTCCACAAATGATATTACATAAGGGGCTAAGCAGCACAGAATACGGGAACACATAGCATCTCCCTCTCCACACGGCTCAGCTGCAGCTTTAAGGGAACACATAGCATCTCCTTCTCCACACACACACACACACACACACACACACACACACACACACACACACACACACACACACACACACACACACACACACACACACACACACACACACACACACACACACACACACACACACACACACACACACACACACACACACACACACACACACACACACACACACACACACACACACACACACACACACACACACACACACACACACACTTAAATGCAGTACTTGAGTAAATGTACTTCCCACCTCATGTCTTAATTTATCCAAGTCATATTTGGATTTACTCATTTGTATTTATTGACCTTTAGCCTATATCCACTAGTTGTGTCAGCCTCTCTCTCGACGCTCTGACACCGTCCCTGATGGGTGTAAGTCGCGAGGTCGGTCGCTCCACCTTTTCTAATAAAGGGTAGTACACTCATGTTTCTCTTCAGAGCGCATAAATCTTTCGCCTTTTACTAAAGATTTCCGTGGAGAGGAACACTATGAGTTCAATCTAATTTTTTGATGCCCTACCTCGTGCGGGGCTTCCTAAACTTGTTTATAAAAATAAATTAATGTCTTATTCGAATTTGGTTTCTATTTCAAATCAATAATCCTAATCTGTAAACCAAATACAGGTAGTGGGGTTAAATTACGCGATTTACCTCTGAATTGTAGTTGAGTAGAAAATAATGTCAAGATTCAAAGGATTTAATGTCATATGTAGCCCAGGTATAGTCTATCTCTATGGATGGACTATATAGGCCTACATGTAAATAGAAAATGTTTTACAAGAACAAAATGTAAAGTTAAATAAAATACCGTTTATTACGGAGATAATTGTACAGTAAATCGAATAATTTATGCCGACGCGCTTGCGCAATACCATTGTTATTTTTCACACAGAAAGAAAGCCCCACGCGAGGCAGTGCATCAACAAATTAGATTGGACTCAAAGTGTTCCTCTCCACGGAAATCTTTAGTGAAAGGTGAAAGATTTATGCGCTCTGAAGAGAAACATGAGCAAAAGGTGGAGAAACCAAACTCGCTCCTCTCTACCTCCCCCCTTTCTCCCCCTGCTTCTCTGTGAGGCAGTAAGCAACTTTTAAAGTGTATCTTATTCAACCTAATAAGCATTTTTTTTCTATTTATTCATGTTTTTTGTACTAGTCACTCCCCTGTTAAAATCTGTTTCCTACCTGTTTTATAACTATAATAATCATATAAAGGTGTGCATTGGAAAAATGTGTTCACATAAATGGTGCCCAAACCGTGTGAGAACGACTGAGATTATCAGTAACTATCTAAAGTTTAAAAGTAGTGTTCTGCTATAATACAAAACAAAACGTCTGCCTGCTCTCCACAATGATCAATGATAGCGAACGGATGGTCAAAGTAAGGTACAAATAAACAGAATCAAACTAAGCCTGGTTAGTTTTGCCTGACTTTATAAAGTGTGGTTTTTTTAAATAAGTGGTTGCGTTCTAGTCACTTTGGTCAGCGCTACTGCTTGTTACAACTTTAATTTGCCGTACTCGCCATAAACTGTTATTGCTCAGGTTGATCCCGCCCCGGTTTTCGGTGCTTAGAGCTGGCTCCGCTGCGGTGTGAACAGGAAAAAACTGAGCTTATCAGGCTCTAGCTCCGAACCGCCCCTGGAACCGCGTTGGTGTGAAAAGGGCATTAGCCAGGTGAACCTGTTTGAATTTGGGAGTGGACCTCCCATCCTTCAGGGGGGTGCGGGGGGTTGCTTAAAATGTTGGAGTTAAATGCATCAATCATTTATGCGAGTGTGTCTGGGCTCCTGAATCTTTCTCAGAGCCTCCCCTCTCTCCTCTCCATCCTCCCTCCCCTCTCTCCTATCCCCTCTCTCCCTCCCCTCTCTATTATCCTCTCTCCCTCCCCCTTTCTCCCCCTGCTTCTCTGTGAACAACTTTTAAAGTGTATCTTATTTAACCTAATAAGCATTTTTTCTATTTATTTATGGATATTTTACTAGTCACTCCCTGTTAAAATCTGTATTTTTGTTTTACTGTCCTATACATAAAAAACATTTCTTACCTGTTTTATAACTATAATAATTATATAAAGGTGTGCATTGGAAAGATGTGTTCACATAAATGGTGCCCAAACCGTGTGATAACGACTGAGATAACTTAGATTAACAGTAACTATCTAAAATTTAAAACTAGTGTTTATATTTTTTACCTAACCTGAACCGTATTTATCTGGAGCAGAGCTCCAAGGACGAAATATCTTTCACTCACTACGTATTTTCTTGTTCTCTGACATTAAGAGGACAAGACAGTTTCTTTTAAACAAGTTTAGGAAGCCCCGCACGAGGGAGGGCATCAAAAAATTAGATTGAACTCATAGTGTTCCTCTCCACGGAAATCTTTAGTAAAAGGCGAAAGATTTATGCGCTCTGAAGAGAAACATGAGTGTACTGACCTCTCACAGAAAAGGTGGAGGAAGCAGCCTCGCGACCTACACCCACCAGGGACGGTGCCAGAGCGTTGTTAGGCTGAAACAAGTAAGCGGACCTGAAGCGGACATAAAGGTAAACAATGACAGCATATACTGTAAATACAGCTAAATATGACTCTGATCAATAGACCGATTATAAAGTGATATCGGGAAACTATAAATATAAATTAACATACATGTGTTTTTTTCATTATGTTAACACAATATTTTTTTTTGGGAGAAAGTTATTACTTAAAAGTGGGGTAGGTCATTTTGGAGAAACCTGCTGGAGTGCGCTAGAATTTGAAAATACACAACCGGAAAAAATCTGCCACTTCCTTACAGAGCCCCTCCTCCAACACACATGAACGCGCACATGACCAATGAGGGCACGAGATAAGTTTGTGCACAGGTGGAAGGCTGACAGGCAGGTAGGCCATCCAGTTACTTTAGCCGGGCCGGCTAAAATGATTGGTCGTGCTTTTTAAAGTACTATGGCTTCCACAGATGACATTTTTTATAGATTTTTTGCCAAAACACTTATTCATTGCTATCGGGATGTTAAGAGCATTCCATGGAATATAACAAAAAGTGTATCTCGAGCCGGTTTCTGAAACGTACCTACTTACGTAGGTAAGTTTGAATATCTTAAGTGCTTTGACAAAAAATCCATAAAAAAATGTCATCTGTAGAAGCCGTAATACTGTAAGAAGTACAACCAATCCGATGGCCTACCTGCCTGTCAGCCTTCCATCGGGGCACAAACTTATCTCGTGCCCTCATTGGTCATGTGCGTGTTCGTGTGTGTTGGAGGAGGGGCTCTATAAGGAAGTGGCAGATTTTCTCCGGTTGTGTATTTTCAAATTCTAGCGATCTCGAGCCGGTTTCTCAAACGTACCTACCCCACCTTTAAGGTAGCCTATAAACTAAATATAATTGAGAAGTCTAAAAATATTGACAATGTGTCCATTTTGATACATTTCCCAATTTAATAAATGTCACAATTGATTTTTAAAGCTATGTACCCAGAATCAGCACTTCTCTAACAGGGCTGAAATAGAGGAGTATGAGGCATGGGTGATCTGTTTGGTATTTTGAGCAAAACACTTCATAGTAGTGATGTTACGTATTGCGCCGAGGCATCGGAGCGTGTGTCGAGTAATCCCCGAAGCTTTTTGTGAACCTTGTATCGAGGCTTGTATCGTTTTGGGCCAATGACGTAACCGATGACAAACGAAGCCTGCTGCCTGTCGATACCACGTGACTGCTTCAGAAAGCGATTCAGATCGGTTGAACCGTTGAACCACAACGCTCATATCACCCATGGATGATATGAGCATGTCCCCTCTCAAAAGAAACAGAAGTATTAATCAATCTGAATGACAGTGTATATATTTATGTGATTATATATATGAGGTAATTTGCACTTTGTGTGTATGGTTTTGTGAATGTGTTTTGAGAAAATAAGCCCTGCTTTCAAAAAATGTGTTTTAGCATTGAAAAAAACGGACACAATGTTAATGTATCTCTGTTATGTGAGGTGATCTCTGCAGCTTACAGTCATAGGAGCATACTTATTTTTCACCCTTTTTCAATGGGTAAATTGGAAACTTGTAATAAATATAATACTTTGCCCTTTCAATTGTTTTTTTCCAAATGTATTTACCCAAGCTTGAATATTCTACCAGTACTATTCTAGTGCGCAGTGCAGGTCTGAAACCACATTCAAGCAATTTGGGATGTGTCCAATCTGACAATAGAAAACTTGAGAGAAAAACATTAATCTTCCATGCCTGAAAACATCTTAAATAATTGTTCAAACATTCCCCTACACAACCAAACCCCAAATCACTTTTCTGATTATCAAGACATTTAATTGACCAAGTACAACATTGACAATAATGTAATAATAATTACAATACAAACCTATCATATTTTTCAATCTGATATGGGTTGATTGGGGTGTAACAGAATGTAAAGGCTCAATCAACGGGTATTACAGTATCACACACATTATTCAGGTCGCAGCACACTTCAGCTATTTTATCCATCAATGTAATCCCATCTACATCTTTAGAAAGTAAAAAATACATTAGTAATATATTACAAGCTTTTCTTTTAAGTTAACATTTTCTGTTGTTACATTATTAATTTCAAATGACATTTTGTCAATCATTTCATCAGTCTGAGTTGCAGTGCCAGTCTCTGGTTCAATCATTCCTTCTTCTTCCCCAGTGGCTCCCAGGACCGGTGCGGGCTCTTCTGGAGATGGAATATCAGATACCATGCTGTAGAGATCAAGTGGTGCGATGGATGACCTTTTTCTGGCGCGTTTATACCTGGCATGTGTAGCAGGGGAAGGTGCTGTAATTTTCTCGTGGCCCAATTTGACAGACGGTGCCCAGTCAGGATGATTTTTGTCAAAAAGTGCCACTGGTTTACCTGCAAATAAATCAGATTGTAGGTCAGTTATATCCTGGGTGAACTGTTAATTAATACAAATTTGACCTCTTTTGACAGGCGAAGTCAGACTTTAGATATATTTAAAATGCTGGTGTCAAGACATTGGAACATGACAAATAATTGAGGAAACCAAAAGCCTCTGAAAAGGTGCCAGGGACTGTACAGCCTTTACTGTTTACATATAATCAAATGGCCAGTAGGGGGAGGAATTTCTTTAAATTACAGTTAAACGAAGCACTGCAGGGGATTGACAGACTGGTGGGAAGATGACCTGAGCCAAGGGATGACTTTGTTTTGTAGATACTCCACAATCTGATATGTCGATCGATGACACAGACTCCAGGATTCATATGTCCTTGTTAAGATACATGTCTTAGTAAGTGGGTTGTATGTTGATTTTGAATGTTTGTATGTAAAACCTGACACTTACCTGACGTGAAATGATCCCCACAAACGCGAGTATAGTTGTGGTTGGATGGTTTGAGATCCTCCCGTCCGATCCTATTGAGCCATGTTTCCCGTCGACGCTTTGAAAGTGCATACATTGCTTCACCCTGGTGTGTTATAACCGCCGGCAGCCTGTAAAATGACTTTGGCCCCTTGTTTCGATCACCTCTGTTGCCGCAGCCAACAATAGCACAGAAGTTCACCATTATATGTCCGATAAAAAACAGGTAGGCTATGAGTATTACGGTGTCTGTTTTGGTACTCCAGTATGGCCGCTGGGCTGACGCCGCGTCACCCGTGACGTCATATGCAAAGCCTCTATAGAGGTCGGAACATGTCAAAAGTATTAATAAATAAATGTAGGAATAAAAAAATGAATAAATACAGGACTAAATATATTCCAGTGTTTTCAGATAGGGTTAGTGTACGTGCTGTGGCTCAGCCGGAAAGCAGTTGACTCTCAACCGCAGGGTCCCTGGTTCAAAGACTGGTCAATACATATTTTTTTTGTTTATAAAAGCTACAGCTAAATGAGATAATGTAGTTAATATATGTATTCTTTGATATGGTTTAGCATTTCTCAGGCTACAACATGATTAAAGGTGGGGTAGGTAAGTTTGAGAAACCGGCTCGAGATCGTTAGAATTTGAAAATACACAACCGGAGAAAATCTGCCACTTCCTTATAGAGCCCCTCCTCCAACACACACGAACGCGCACATGACCAATGAGGGCACGAGATAAGTTTGTGCCCCGATGGAAGGCTGACAGGCAGGTAGGCCATCCAAGCCGTACTACTGTAAAAAGTACAACCAATCCGTTTAGCCGGGCCGGCTAAACGGATTGGTTGTACTTTTTACAGTATTGCGGCTTCTACAAATGAACATTTTTTATGGATTTTTTGCAAACCAATTGGCTGGAAAGTTTCATATGGCTTCATCTCGAGTCGCCATCACTACTTCATAGACATGTTTTTTATATATGTTATACATCTGAGACTAGTGATGTTACGTATTGCGCCGAGGCTTCGGAGCGTGTGTCGAGTAATCCCCGAAGCTTTTTGTGAAGCACGTATCGAGGCTTGTATAGTTTTGGGCCAGTGACGTCATCGATGACAAACGAAGCCTCGCTGCCTGTCGATACCACGTGACTGCTTCACGAAGCGATTCAGATCGGTTGAACCGCTGAACCACAACGCTCAATACCCATGGATGTATACTAAGAACCATATTACCCCTCCTGTACCCGGGCCCGGTGACACGATGGAATCAAGAGAGCTCAGACCCTCACTCATATCGAGGTCGGAACATGTCATAAGTATAAATAGATACAAGCATAAATAAATGTAGGAATAAAAACATGAATAAATAAATACAGGAATAAATATGTTACAGTGTTTTCAAGGAGCTTTAGTGTGTGTGCTGTGGCTCAGCTGGAAAGCAGTTGACTCATGACCGCAGGGTTCCTGGTTCAACGACTCGTCAATACGTCTTTTTTGTTGTTTATAAAAGCTACAGCTAAATGAGATAATGTAGTTAATAAATGTATTCTTTGATATGGTTTAGCCTTTCTCAGGCTACAACATGGTTAAGTTTATGAATATTATTAAGGAATACAAATCCCTCTTTGCAATGTTTAGCAGCCTCCTTAGGCTTTTCAATCACAATCATTAAACTGGAATAAATACAATATTGTTAACATGAAAATATGATTTAATGTTCGTTGTTTAGAGTTATTCTAAGGCTTTACTCAATGGGAACTCGGTATGAGATAGAGCACACTGTTGAGATGTCCAATCTGCCTGTTTTACACACTTTGACCAACAGGGGGTTTGTGTTCAAATGAAGCCCATGATGAAGCCTCATGAGATGAACCCTTTTGCGAACCAATTGGCTGGAAAGCTTCATAAGGCTTCATCTCACCATCACTATCTGAGACCTATATATTATTCCTTTTAAAAAAGATAGCATATTAGGAGAGCTTTAATCAAAACACAGTTTATTGCGTGGATGTGAAACTTCTGTTAATCACTGTTGTTATATTCAGTGACACGACGAGTTTCTTTTTCACAAGATTAGGAAGCCCCGCACGAGGCAGGGCATCAAAAAATTAATTCGAACTCATAGTGTTCCTCTCCACGGAAATCTTTAGTAAAAGGCGAAAGATTTATGCGCTCTGAAGAGAAACATGAGTGTACTGACGAAGGATTGAAATGGTAGAGAATCCTATTTTCTGTTATACAATGTACAGTGATGGTGCAAGAAGCCCATACTCCTTACTGTTCCGTAATATTATTATTATTATAGAAAACCTCTTTTTGTTGAAGAAAGGGGATTGAAGATAAACGATTTCGTCTTTAAAAATCTAAGCAATATATGTTTTAAACATTTGAAATGTTGCGCGCAGTGCATGATGGGTAACAGTATCTTGATCTCTGTCGTTTATTCCGTACTTGAAGAGTTTGGTTACCCCTTGAATTTAGAGAAACTAAAAATAATAATTGTCATAACAGTAAGAGTAATGAGTACATTTAAAAAGGAATTATAGCTCAAACTCACAAAGGTATACAATATTATGTCTTGAAACTAGATGCATGCGCTGTACGCTCTGAGAATCAAAACGAGAGAATTACTTCCTGCTACTTCCGCCTTCGCACAGAAGTCTTCACATTACAAGTAGTTGTTGTCGTCTCTGTGAATGTGAAGTTTTCTTATATATCCCCGTCAAAATCAATATTAAAAAACTGCCTACATATCATTATAGTAGTTAAAACAGATCTCGACATGTGACCTGTGTACGCCATTAACACAGCCTTTGGTTTAACAATCAAACAGACATGATCAAATAATCAAATTATGTATGAAGATTCCGTCTCCAGGGAAAAGAAAGTTTGGGGCTCTGCTGGAACTGCTACCCCCGCGACCCGACCACGGATAAGCGGGAGAAGATGGATGGATGGATGGATTCCGTCTCCATACACTTCTGTTAAACTAAGTAATGTAGCTGAACATACTCTTTTTCTCCCCCTTTTACATTTATTGTTCTACTTCTTCTAATTTGATCTTTCCAGGCGTCTAATAAGTTTAAAGAAAAATCACTATGTTAGTAACTTATCACAGATTCTGGCGAAACCCTGGAAATGGGGAGCACAAGAACTAATCACTTTTTCTTAATTTACAATACTTACCCCGATTATCTTTATTGGATTGATGATTTTAACTTACATGGAATTCTTGACCTGCAATCACATAGCAAGCCTATGAATGTCGTTAGTATACTTATAAACATTTGGGTCTATATTCTCTCACTAGACGGCAAACTGTGGGTGCCTTACAGTTCATAATGGCTGTTACCAATACTTGTAGACCCCCCTAAATCATTATTACACATGTCAGTGGAATGAGGTTAAATAATTACAACAAACAGATGTCACAGCAAAGCAGAGTTTAGTTGACTTTTCAACATATATGAGGTTTATTTGTGGTAATGCCACATTCTTCATATAGTCAGAACAATTAGAAAAGTGAGCACTGTTACCAGCTTAATCTCCAAATGACACAGATAAAATATATCACAATCAGAATGTTAGAAGTAAAACAGACAAATGGCAGTTTTGTGCAAAAAATCATCAATACTGTATGTATCCGAAAATTCAGTTCTCCACATCATTCTGGCAAGCTATTCTGAGAAAATGTAAAGAGCCAGTAACACATACATCAGCTCTGAAGTGATTTCCATGCAGTTTCTATAGCACTTTAAAAACATTAATGCAACTTTATGTCATGTTATTCACCTTGTTATAACATTAGAAATCAGAACTGTCGCTCTGTGGTAAACCTACCCTCCTCCTGCTTTGAATTAAGCTGATATTACTGACAAATTAGCTAGCAGTAATGGAATTCAACTTTTACCCTATAGTCCAAAATAATGATTTAAAAACAGTTTGAGAGAGGGCACCCTATCTTTGGCGCATACCACGAAACGTAGTCACCTTGGTTCTTCGACATCCAAAAGGATTGATTGGTTCAACTTTATATTTTGGTCATCTGTTCAAATATAAATATAGGTCATTATTGTAATAAAAAATAAGGCAGGTTTATTTCATGTTCCCAATGGGATTTGTCAGCCTATTGTGCATTTTTTCTCGTTCCACATATTGTGTAGTGGTTCATATTCTCTCACACAAGGCTGGGCTGCTCAGAGGGATTATAAAACTGACAATTTTAAAAGTGTCTGTGTGCAGCTACACGCAGCTCTCTTCAGTTCATATGGCCTTGACATCGATAAGGTTGCCTTGTTGGTTCCCTTGCCTCAGGGTCTTGATCCCCTGCAGCTTGCGGCCGTGGAGGGTGAAGCGAGACCAGGCTGCCAGCTGGAGCAGGGCACAGGTGATAGGCACGAACACCAACATGTAGAAGCAGCCCAGGCGCACGGGCGGAGTCCCTGAGCCGGAAGCAACGTCAGCCACAGAGACCAGAGAGTCCTTCACGGGGTGCCGATCAAAAATATCATAACCTGCGGAATAGAAATCCATAATTAATCACATGATCATTCAAGGTACGAAAAACACAAATGAATCAAATCACACATGGAACCATTTCAGAATATATGCCCCTGACACAGCTGTGCAAAAAATGTGTAGAGCAGGATAATGATCCCACTTCTAAACAGGGCCCTTAGAGTAACAGAGATCAAATAAGAAAATTGGTATTAGTTGGGAGGCTTAAGGAAGTCTTATTTTAATAAAACCTTAGAGGGGTTGTGTATTTGTATTGTGTATTTCTATGATCACAAGGAAATCCTGAAGTTGGGTATCTTTGTCCTTTATATTTTTAGCATATGGAACTGGAGAAACCTGTAAATAACATGTCTTTTGCGGCATCAAGACAGAAAAAATGCTTTTTTTGGCATTTCAATAATGACAGTTTAATTGGGTTGTGTAACTAAAGAGTCATGTGGTCATTTTTAACCTGTTAAATAAAGCAATTTGAATAGGTGTAAATAACATTTGTGTTGGGTATAAGTAAAAGAAAACACTGACAGGTTTCATTTTACACTAAGGCTTATCAAGCATAGTCTTCAAAAGTTACCACATTCATTGATGCAGACACAGATCCGCTTGGAATTCTAGAAATCTGCAGTGTCACTGAGCTGCTGAGTCAGAAAGACACATGAACACAGCCGCTTATTTACACTTCCTTGAGAGGAGTGTTTTCCGTCAGTACCTGTGTAAACACACAGCAGCCAGGTGCCGATGAGAGGGGCGAATGTCTGGCCAGGTTTGGTCAAAAGGGCGACCATCCCAAAGAGGAGAGCAGAGGTGGCCTGCTGACGTTTATTCACCACAAAGTCCTCGTCCACCAGATCTGAGATAACCAGTTTCAGCAGCTTGCATGTTCCTTCTGTAAACACCCGGTTACTACAAGGGAGAGAAGGTTCTAGTTACAGGCTCCAGCACCAACAGTAAAGTAGTTTGTGAAAAACAAAGGTCAAGAGTATATTATTCAGTTGTTTGTTAGAACATTTCCATAACTTGAGGTGTGTCAATCATCTTTCCTAATGTCTATTTGTCCAGTCTTAAAGAATGGGAATGGTTACAGTTGCTGTGCATGCTTAGGTGTGCCTGTTTGACTTTAAGCTAAGGGAATACACTGCGACAGAAAGAGTCCTTGATGTGTCCCTTAGAATATTGCTGTGTTTGTGTATTCAGATTTGAGAAAAATGAACAAAAACAAGCAAACAAAAGTACAAGCGTTCACACATCGGACCCCGTGATGCTTGTGCTGATGTGTGTGTGCGTTGCCATACCTAGCAATGAAGATGCACAGCAGATAAATGTGGTCAGCCCCAGCCAGCAGCATAGCCACACTAAGTCCCAGTTTGAGCATAAATAGCCAGCGGATAACCTGGTAAACACCGTAGCGCTGGCACAGTGTCAGGAAATACAAGTTGTTCAGGTGGGGGGCAATGTAAGAGATGCCTGCGTGGGGGGTAAAAGCAGAACTGAATTAAACAAAAACAAATCAGAGGGAAAAAAAAGCAATTGTAACATAAAGAAGTCGGGTAGCAAATAATATTGAAATGGAAATATATCTTGAATAAGATCTGTTTCTTGCATTTTTTTTTAATACATCACTGGTTTTCTGAAATGTCCATTATCTTTAATGATGATTTTGGGCCAGATTGGTTCAAATTACCATGATGCATTCATGTAAGAAACTCAAATGGGTTTGCAATATAAAAAAAACTTGTATGCAACTAGCTTGCATCATGCCAGTAATGGTAAACATTCTAAATGTGTTTCTCATTTATAATATAAAATAAAGAAAATCACTCTTAGATTTAACAGTTTGTGATTCCCTATAGTGTTAAGCCTTTACAATGCTGCGATAATAAATGCGGTATTAATTTGAGTCTGTACTCCCTAGCTGTAGCACTACGAGTCATGATTTCAAAGACCTGAATGTTTTATTTGTTGTCTCTTACCGAGTAAGATAGAACCTGTGGAGGCAGATATATTGTCAGACAGGAGGTGCTCCAAGAAAAGAGGAAAGAAGTTGCTGTTGAAGTGGCAGTGAAACACCTGCAGGGGGAGCAGAGACAACAGAGAATGGTAAGTAAATACAACAAAAACAAGCTACTGTATCACATGAGAGCGTTATAAAAGTAGTCACAGTTTAGTCTTCTAAGTTAAAGACAAATAAACACACCATTAAGCTTTCACTGTTTAGGGGCTCAGTGATAATCCAGATTTTTCATTTCTCAAAGGGTCAGAAGAGTTTTTAGCACATGTTGTAGTTGTTTGTTGTATATATCTCACCTGAACAAGGTTCATAGAAACAAACCACATGAAGTTCTTGTGCTTGGAGAGCTGCTTGAGGTACTGTCCAATGGTGACGGGTTTTTCTGGGTTGGTAAGTGGAGCGTTGCCAACATTCAGCCTGAGACAAAAAGAGTTAAGTGAGACGCAGAGGAAAAAGAAACACCACAGCTCAAAAACACGTCAACCAGTTCAATTCCAAATCCTTACTCTTTAAGTGCCAGGGCTTCGTCCTGTCTTAGACGCACTTCCTTTTGGAAACGATGCTGTAGTAATCGAGACACAACGACAAATCCCAGGATGGAAAAAGCTGCGAGAGCCACGCAGAAGAGACGGAAGTAGTAGAAATCCTCTTTGTCCCAGAAGGAGTAGGACAGAAAAACAGAGAATGAGCCGAGGGCGCTGAACACGGAGCAGTGGAAGTTGAGGCGCGTGCGGTCGCTGTTGGACACGGCGAGATCGGCCAGCAGGGCGCTGTGGTGGAGGTCCACCATGGAGAGGAAGCCGTCGTACAGACACAGGCACAGCAGGAACTGCAGGCCGGGTCGGGCCCACGCCACCCAGAAGGCCAGGAAGGACAGAGCGAAGAGCGGGCCATTGGTGGAGAGGGCCTTCACGCGCTTCAGCACCACCTCTGGATTTGATATCTGAGAGCCGGACCTGGGTGGAGAAAAAACATGAACACATGAACTGACTTGTTATACTCTGAAACCTTTCTGGTGAAGTCATTCAGAAATACAAAGGTCAAACTAAAAATAACTGTTGTTGATGACTGTGTAAATGCTCACATTTAAAGTTGATACAAATCAAAGAGAAATGTGTAGACATTTCCACAGTATAATGTTATTATAACGTCACAAGTTACGACAGTACAGTGACGCATATGGTTTAATCTCAATAAAGAGCAATCACAGACGGAAGCTTAATGTTTGATAATTCTCGCTCTGACGATGTGTTTACCTTTTAAACACGACTGCAGCTGATAAAAGAGGTTACTCTGAAAGAACAGGGTGGGCATGAGTCATAGCTAAGGGGCAATGTGTGCGGGGAACCTCCAAATGTAGTAACTGGAGGGATAGAAAGGTGATGGGATGTCAGAATCAAAGAGATCATTTCGTAATTGTACAATCCATGTCCTTATATTCTAGGGAAATGTCACTATTGAGTTTCAAAACATACAATTTATCTAATATATTACACTATGTTGACGTTGGTAAAGCTTTTAGTCATCAGTATCTCTTTGAGTTCTCCGCTGAGGTTGTTGATACACATCACTGCAAATATGTAATGCTGATACAAGTCAACAGTTCAGATCTAACATCTGTTTCTTGCTTGTATATGTTGCATATCTTGAGAGGGTAAATCACATGTAATAATAATAATAATATCACATGACATTGCATTTTCTCAATGGAGCTGACGTGTGGGTAATCTACTTAAATGTTTTGGTAGCTTGTCTGTAGTCATGTGAGGAAGTCTAATTGTTGACATTGTTGTAGGTAGGCTGAGTATTTTTTTGCAATTTTTTTTTATTAAACATTATTTATCCTAGAAAGAAAGCTGGATACTTACTGAGGAGAGCTGAGGAAGGCACGATCACTCAGCCAGCCGAAGAGAGGGTCATTCAGACTGTTCCATATGAGGAACACCGTCTGTGGAGCAGCAGAGAGAAGGAGTGATCGTTTATAAAAAACCATCACATAAAACACAAGGATGGTTTATTTATCAATTAAAGCATGAGATAAAGCTTCTGGGAATTAGAAGAAGTCCCATGGGAGGACTGTGGATCTTAATTAACACATTAATTACAGACTTCAGTTGCCATTTTAATAATTGTGTTATTATAATCAGGCAATTTTATTTCAAGCTTTTATCAGAAAAATATTAAAGCAGAAATGTTACTTAATATTCTACTTTCAATCAGATATCAAGAACCGACCAATTAGGTTTTGTTATCGGAAATAAATGTGAAAAAAAGTAATCCTGACCTTAAGTTTTCCGTTGATAAACAAATATCATATGTACGATATCTTGAAAAAAAAGAAATTCTGGTTACCCTGCCTTTCCGTGTCTCATTACATGTTCCTTATCCAGATGGTTATAAAAGATAAAGAACTGCATACGAACACGATAGCTACCAAACTGGTTAGCAGGACTCGCATACAGCCATACAAATCACCGCTGTTGCACGGCAACGGCAAACTAGTGTTTCATTTTGAGCCTGGGCCACAGGTAAAAATCTAATTTGGATCATGGTTAAGTAATGTTCTTTTGATATGTATATGTGGATCTCTCTGCATCTCTACATCATTGCAAAAGAGATTTCCTAGGCTTATATACAAGTTAAATGAATGCAATGAACACCTGACACAGTGACAGGTTACTTGTCCCTCACCTCTCCCACCCAGAAGGACACTTTATCGATCTTGTAGATGGACACGAAAGTCTCCACGTAGTAAAGCAGGAACACATTGTGCAGGATGGAGGTGAACAAGGCCAAAGAGCCGTAGAGCACTGCAGTAGAGACGACGCTTTGCCAGCAGCCCCATGCTCTCCGGCCCATTCTTCTTTCTCAATCACTCTGCTGCCTTTTCTCTTTGTGCCACGCTGCAAACATCTCAGGGCCGACCCCGGGTCACCACCTCATGGTCGCCTGCAAACATACAGAGCAAGAGGATAAATGGTTATTTTCAGTTCAGTAGACAAACGGTAAAACACATTATTCTCTCCCCCTGAAGCAAAAAGACTTGATTTAAATGTTAGCGCTACATTTGAATAAGCCAAACACATTTCTGAACCTTATTGGAAGTTACAGCATTGTCTCTAATATTTCAAGTCTCAGCAAAGATTCTGTGCAGACCAAAAGGAAGTTATTTTCATAGCAATGCTGCTGTAGGTAGTCATTAAAGTTAGTTAGGCCACGGTTCCTTTCTGCTTTGGCCCCCGCCTTTCTGTGGTGAGCTTTGTAAAAGTCGTTCTTCTCAGCTCTTTGTATGACCACTCCCCTGACTTTCCTCCACCTCACCAAAAAGCTAGGCGTCTTAACTGTGAGACTATAAAAGGAAAGTCAGATCCTCAGGCTTTCTATTCAGGCGACGTGCTTTCACTGGGCTTTATTTTCCACGGGTGTCTCATTCATAATTGCATTCTGTCGAGGGATGAATCCTTTTTAGAAATTGAACTGTGTGAATGCTTTTGGTTATCTCTCTCAAACATATCAGCCCAGAGTGATTACGTTGTTTTGTATTCCACACAATATAATGTGGTTTAAAGTCAAACAGGCACACCTAAGCATGCACAGAAACTGTAACCATTCCCATTCTTTAAGACTGGACAAATAGACATTAGGAAAGATGATTGACACACCTCAAGTTATGGAAATGTTCTAACAAACAACTGAACAATATACTCTTGACCTTTGTTTTTCACAAACTACTTTACTGTTGGTGCTGGAGCCTGTAACTAGAACCTTCTCTCCCTTGTAGTAACCGGGTGTTTACAGAAGGAACATGCAAGCTGCTGAAACTGGTTATCTCCGATCTGGTGGACGAGGACTTTGTGGTGAATAAACGTCAGCAGGCCACCTCTGCTCTCCTCTTTGGGATGGTCGCCCTTTTGAATTAAATTATGCAGCCTAATTCTGATAGTGTTTTGAACATTCACGAAAATAAATGTAACTCCCCGTAAAAGATAAGTTCATAATATGTGATTGCTTTAATGACAAAGAAACTATATGACATTAAAAGCACCCAATGTTGTCTCCATGTCACATCTCGTTGTGAATGACTGTCTTTTCTCACACAAGCCAAGGATACCGAGTTCCCAACAATGAATGTAAATCCTGCTTTCGGTTTGCATAGCCGTAGACGATGTGTCACTTTCCTTTCAAAGCTCCTGGTGCAGTCTCACACGTAGCACCCTTGGGAGAAAAATTCCCTTCAACAGGCTTCTAACTTCACACCTGACTCCCACATGCTCCGACTTGCCCTGATCTACAAACATGCTCACACAGCTTGAGTCGGGGAAGCCATATAATAGCTAACAATAACAGTGTCTCAAGGCAATGTTTCTATTAGCTTCAACCACAAAGCATCAAAGAAAACCTTTAAACGGCATATAAGTAGCAGGGAGATAGCAACCTTAGCCAAAGCAACCTCCTTTGGAGTGCAATAAAAAGCTTTCCAACCCTGTTCCTATCAGATCCAAGCAGTAGAGCGGCTGCATTATATCGCATCTCTCACACATGGTCTATCTCACTAAGATTAGAGGTAATCTATCCTGTGGATATACAAATATCCACTTCATGTCCTCTCAGCCACAGCACATCCAGGAGCTGCTGCTTCCACCTGTGGACGTTTATTGGCAGAGTGATCAACCTGTTGCAGCTATTCACTCGGATAGCCGAAAGGTGTGATGACCAAACACAGTGCCTGAGCTGCTGATTGATTTCTGGAACACTAGAAAAGGGGGCATCTTATTCATGAGATTTTTGCACATGGCTACATTAACAATGCAAGCCTTAGTGTGAATTCCGACTACCTGCTTGAATATTATTTGTTTGTATGGGTGTTCAGTCTTTTTCATCCTTCTTTCTTTTTGCATATATGATACTGAAATGAAAGTCAATTCACTTCCTTATTCCGTATGCAAAGTCTGGATATGTCTCATTTAGAGTCAGACTTTGTAATAAATGGTGTATTGATTAATTCGTCTATGAGTGTCACTATTGCACCTACAATTTTTTAAACATATTTTTAGTTAAACTAAACAATATAACGTCACCACTGATCATGAATTAAATAGTGCTTGAATCAACCAGCCATCCTAATTATTGATTTTCGTAATATAAGATACAGTATAATAATCATGTATCCACTATCCGTTGTGTTTACTTCCAGCTAGTAGTAAGCACGCTATCATAATGTAATAAGCTTCGACTATTGTTTCTGTCTGAGTCTGAAGTTGAACCGGTTCATATTCGATCACAAAGCTTCAACTAACAACCCACATGTTGTGTAGTCTGCTGTGCCTGATAGTAGTAGCTGGTAGGATCGATAAATATGTCGAATGATACAAATATGTATAATACTAATCTATTATTGGGTTGCAGAGCGTTGCCAACTCAGCTACTGCTAATGGTTAGCACTAGCTAGTCTTATTTAAAGGCTAGTATTAGTTAGCTGGTTAACGTTGAAAGGCTGCCTATCTGGAGATAAACACATTCACAATTAGCTTCAAGTTATTTCTATATCACGGTAGTATAGAAATGTTACGTACCGACAAAAAGGCTGTTAACCAGACCGAATAAAGGGTCTGTTTCTCGGTGGGAAGCGGACTTGTTGGCACAGGCTCTTCCGCTCGTCACCAGCAGCTGTGTCTCGGTGGAGGCGGACAGACAGACTACGTCACGACATCTACAGTCGGCTTCTCACGTCCATGGATGCTCACGTCCGACGGTCGTAGTGGATGAAACGTGGGTTTCCCGGTAGACAAACAGATAAGATTTACAGCGACACCCAGTGCCAATTTCACTAGCACCAGCTCCCCCAGCCTATTCATAAGTGAGTACAACAAGCGCTACCATGAAGAGCTGCTTGACCTGCAGTAGTTTCCATTGCCACATTGTTAGCCTACCACTGAATCTCAGAAGAAAAAAATATTGGTATTTTTATACAGCTATATTAATAATAATAATCATCATCTTTATTTGTATAGCACCTACAATAAAATTGCAGTTCAAAGTGTCACTGGCAATCTCCATCAAATTCTAGTTAGACTTTTTACACGTCAAAATTCCTGATACAACACCAATATGAACAACCAACATCAACGTTTTTCCACATTTCTATTTTGTATGTATTGAAACATTAATATTATACATCTGTTGTACAATTTGAACTTTTACTTTAGTGCAATATTTGTAACATTGTCTTTCTGATATTTTAGTGCAACATTCACAAACAACTGTACAGCCAGTTGTGTGATTCATTCACATTGAACATAAAAGGTAACATTTAGAAAAGGTAGCATTTAGAATAGGTGTCCTACACTGAACAAAAATGCAATATATATATCATAGGCTTTAGAACCAAGTGCACGATTAGTTTGTGCATCACTATTTTGAACTACAATCTACTGATTGATTAACTTGAACTTATTTTCCAAAACATTCATTTTGGACTTTTTCCCTTTGTCATGGACTTGTCCTTTGTACTTCATCTCCACAGCCTTTATTGGCTTTATTATCTTTGCATTCACTTATAGTGCCCTTTCTACTGTCCATGGTACATCTTGAAGCACTCAATGTGCAGTGGTGCTTTGCATTTCTCACATGCAGATGCACATGCCTCAGACTCTGGCCTGCTTACCACCCCCCGCACCAAACTGCGAACCTTCGGGGACAGTGTGGCAGCCCCCACCCTCTGGAACGCTCTCCCTGCGGAGATTCGCAACATCCCCACACTCGACGCCTTCAAAAGGGCCCTCAAGTCCCATCTGTTTGCCAAGGCTTTCGGCCCCTAATCGATCTGTTGTTTTGTCTGTCTGACTTTTGTTTTGTTATGTTTGTTTTTGCCCTATTACTTGTAAAGCGACCTTGGGTCCCTTGAAAGGCACTATATAAATCCAAGCTATTATTATTATTATAGGTATGTTAGGCTCCTCGTAAAGAGACACAAAACTTGAACCCGCTATGCAAGAACACTGGGACGGAGACTTAGGTGAAGTGTCAAAAAGACTGGATTTAATAAGTCCATAAAAAACAGGCAGGGGACAAAGCAAACTCTGAACAGAGTGGGGAGAACGTGGAGCAGGGCTGAGACGGAGGTTGGGCTGGACGTGGCAGGCAGGACGGAATGGAAAAAATCCAACAGGAAGAGTATACAAAAGAACTAGAAAATCTAGTCAGCCAGAACTGGAGTTTACCACTGTGAGTATACGAAGAACTGGCGAAGTCTGATGATCGAACCGGAGTTTTAAGCAGCAGCAGGTGAGTGGTGGTAATCAGTGATGATGAGAAACAGGAGCGGAGGTGAGTTGGCGGAAAACGGGAAGTAGGTCAACCACGCCCAGCCAGGAAGACAGACAAACAGAAAAAAGGAGAAGGAGATACCGCAATTCCTCACAAGGTAGTGCGTTTGTCACAGTGACGACATCTCTGGAACCGATGCATCGTGTTGATTGGCCAGTGAGATGATTTGTCATACCTGATGTTCAACAGTAGCTGCCAGCAGAGATCTCCTGCCCTGGCTCAGTGGTTTTGTGCCAAACTTTTGCATAAGTGACTGCGCCACTATCCTTGAGAAGGTGAGCAGATCAATGGTCCCTCCCATAATGTCCCTGTAAAATAAATGGCTGTTCACAAGTGCACTGCTGAGAGACCATGCAAAGATGGGCCACCACCACTTCTTAGACCTGATCGAGATATGGCATCTTGATACCTGTTGGTCATGAAGGTCAACACCACCCATGTGCTCATTGTATAGGTTGATGCATTTTGGTTGTGGGACTTTGTCAAATGAACGTCGCTCCTTGTTCCATCTCTTGACAAAGGTCTCACTGTATTTCTCCTCCATGTTTGTTGCCACTGTGACAACATTATTGTCTCTCCAACGGACCAGCAACTTGTCTCCTTGGGTCAAAACCTCAGATGTTCCCTGAGATAACTTCATGAATTCTTTCTGGGGCTTGAATGGGACATCAAACAGACGATTTTGCCTCATTGTTCCAGAGCTCCCATATCTTCTTTTTGTCATTTAATCAAGGAGTCCAAGAGAAGTGAAGAGGTTGTCATGGATGAACTTGCAACCTTGAGGCACCTGAGCTTGCTCTGCAAGACCAAGGACAACACTGGGTCCCTGACCTATTACGAACTTGGATACTCAAAGGTAAGTACTCAAATGCATGACCCGGGAGCCAGAGGTAAAGTATAATTAATATACTTTATATCTTCCACAAAATATATACAAAAGAAAAAAGCACTCTTACGAGGTGACAAAAAAGGGTCCAGAAAGATACAACAAAATATCGCTCACAATGTGAGGAATTAAACTTTCCATAAGTTTCAGAAGCATAACGTAGGTTTGAACAAAGAAGCAATCGACGACGACGAGCAGAGTACTGGCATGAGAACAGGACAAGACGAACTGACACTGAACACTGGGAGACTGGGGAATTTAAACACTCAACAACAAGACACAGGTGAAAACAATCAGGGGCGGGGCTGACGCTGATGAGGGCGGGAGAACACATAAGGAAAAGGAGTCAAGGGACCTGAAGTGAGACGTGACAAAAACAAAACAGGAAGTGAAAAACAATACAAAATAAACAACATGAAACATGACTGACTAACACTTTGGCGGTGCACAACATGACCTTACCCCGTCTCAGGGAGGAGAGTGTGGGATCCACCATATGGCTCCATGTGATCCATGTAACCACTGGATGAGGCAAGGCTCCATAGTTTGTAACCAAAGCGCATTGGTTTACCTCTTATGAATTGCTTACATCCATGGCGACCATAGTATCTGATCATGCTCTGATCCACCGACAGCCATTCCTGAAATGGCATGACTTTGTATGACTGATTGAGGTCGGAGAAAATGGGTCTAACATTAAAAAATGGGTCATCAGGGATCTTTGTGTTGTCAACCACATTAATTGAGGCCATTATTTCATCAAAGCGATTTCTCCGCATTGCATCTGAAATGCTTTCATTGTGTACATCACTGTCAAGTGACCAGTACATGTGTCTTCTTGGAACAGAGCTGTACTCAGAGGTGATAAGGATCCCATACAATGTGAGGAGCTCCTCCATACTCAGATACAGTTGCTGGTCCTTGGTCTGGGTGGAGTAGAGGTTGGACATTTCAATGGTGATCTCTCTTAGGGTAGGTGGATACATTAGTAAGAAAACATCCATTGGATCAGGGCAACTTTGTTTTATACATTCCCCAGCATTTGGGCTGTATACTGTGTGTTTTGGAATAACAGTGGAGGCGGGCCTCTTCGATCGTTTGAACACTGGATCTTTATTTTTGACAACCTGCAGCTTTGCCCTTGGCTTTTCTGACTGGCCCTTCTGGCTCATAGAGGCCACTGGCTCTTTAACATGAACAGCGGAGGGGGGTGTGAAAGGGGTAGTGGTGAGGGGGATGTCATCATCATTGATAACGTTGTTCCTGTCATGATCAGTTTACTGAAGTTCAGCATATGCATTCAACAGCTTGGCTGGCAAATGGCCTGACTCCCCCTCATAGTCCATATCTGACCCATCGCTATCACAATCACTGAGGAAAGCATCTTTCTCAGTTTGAGGGATAACTGTAATGTTGCATGCCTTATCAGGGCTGTCACCTAGATCCAACATATCCAGAACTTGACTCAAGGTAAAGCTAAAATAACACATTAAGAAATTAGGTTAAAAGACTATGTATGTGTAAATGTATGTGTATACCTAGATGCACTGTGTTATCCCGCCGGTCACTATTGTTGCCGTCAACATGTTTACTCTTTCTGTTTCCACATTAAAAAAAGTTTAAGTTATTGCAAATGCATTTATCAATACTAGATACCTTAAAGATTATGTTTACCAAAAATCATTGTACTATCTTTACGTTAACATTCTTTACTAACCCTTTTTCTGGGAGCTCTTCTCTTGGTGCAACCAGGAAGTGAACAGCTCAAGTCATGTGACAATTTACACTAAACATGTGACACTGCACATATGTCATTGAGACCTTTTATTTATCCAATATTTTCCGGATAAACATTGATATATAATTCAGTAACATTTATAGAGCCTACGTGAAAATATGTTTTACGGTCACTATTGTGACCAATGAGATTATATTTAATCAACAAATAAATGATGAGTACCCAGCTAAATAATAAGTTTTACAACAAAAAAGTAATCTAAACATTAACGCATAGCTTTTTCATTTAAATTGTAATGACACAAATACACAATATAATAACATCCATTATTCTCAAAGGACCACTGGTCATTCTGAGTACTGTAGTTGTGTAGAACCAAACACTTAAGTAAAATACGTGTTTTATTACACTTAAGTAAAATAAGTTACTTTTTAAAGGGAACATTGTAAGACAAATGATCAGTCTTTTTTGCATTGATATGATATTCAAGGAATGACATACGTTTTTATGTAATGTCTGATTTGCAAAGACTTTAAATTACCTATTAGTAAAATAACTACTAAGAGCTGATTAGTGTCACACTGCCATCACTAGCCAGCATCACCGGAGCCGAATGGAGTAACCACAAAGATATTATTCCAGACAGCGTCATGTTCCTCTTTAGAAGCAGTGTTTACACCTATATACATTATATGGTTTACACAGTTCAAACAACGACACCATGGCAGACGACAAGGCCTCGCAATCCTGGACCATCGACAGGGATGACTACGAACTCAATGAGGTGATAGGGAGCGGCGCCGCTGCAGTCGTCCAGGCAGCATAGCCTACTGCAAGAGAAAGGAGAAGGTGGCCATCATACGCATCAACCTGGAGAAGTGTCAAAGCATGAATGAGCTCCCAGCATGAATGAGCTCCTGAAAGAGATCCAGGCCATGAGCCAGTGCCACCACCCGAACATTGTGTCTTATTATACCTCCTTCGTCGTGGTGAAGAATGAGCTGTGGCTGGTGATGAAGCTGCTCAGTGGAGGCTCAGTGTTGGACACAGTCTATGGTTGGA
The DNA here is from genome assembly GCF_902827115.2 of Pseudochaenichthys georgianus. NCBI lineage: Eukaryota > Metazoa > Chordata > Actinopteri > Perciformes > Channichthyidae > Pseudochaenichthys > Pseudochaenichthys georgianus. The sequence goes on along the minus strand of NC_047521.1, from coordinate 11,128,189 downwards.
CATAATTAAGCATATCATATCTCGCAGCGAACACAAGACCGGAGTGTTGGATGAGGCTAGCATCGCCACTATCCTGAAAGAAGTCTTGGAGGGGCTGGAGAAACATTTTTCATGGTGACAAAGACTCTGTTAAAATTGCTGACTTTGGTGTGAGTGCCTTTCTGGCAGCTGGAGGAGACATGACCAGGAACAAGGTCCGGAAGACGTTTGTGGGGACGCCGTGCTGGATGGCCCCCGAGATCATGGAGCTGGTCCGCGGCTACGACTTCAAAGCCGACATCTGGAGTTTCGGGATAACAGCCATTGAACTGGCCACTGGGGCTGCACCATATCACCAATACCCACCAATGAAGGTGGTGATGCTGACTCTGCAGAACGACCAGTGGCGTAACTATCGACGGTGCAGCCGTTGCAATGTGGGCCCCAGAGCTGGCCAGGGGCCCATGCAAAAAAAAGAAGGCTTTTTAAATGTTTGGGGCCCCAATGGCATTGACCGATTCACACAGTCTTCAAAGTAACCAAGAAACCTAAATGAATTTGTAATTTGTCTGTCCAATGACCTTGCTTCCTTTCATGTCATGTCATGTGATACCTTGCGTGACGAGCGAACCGTTTAATAAACCTGTACTGTACTGTAGCTAGCAGCAGCAAGTTCGGCAGCATTATAAAAAATGTAATAGCTTGCAATTATAATGTACAGCAAATCAAAGCACAAGAGCGGCGCTCAAAAGAGAAAGGACAATAAATAACAAGGAGATGTAACAGCTAAACTGACAACATTTGACACTTTTTGTTGTCATACATCGTCCTCAAAATCGAGCGCTAACGTTAGCAATGTTGACGTGCAGCGGCAGCCGGAGCCGGAGGCTAACAATAGCTCATCTGCCTCACCACCATCATTGCCATCTAGCTCCACAAGTGAAGCTGTATCCGTGGCCGTGGCTGTGCAACCTTCTTCTCCAGCCAGCCAGGAGGAGAGGCTAGATTTGGCTGTGCCCGGCGGTGGTCCAACAGTTCCCCCAAGGGCCCCAACCGATAGGGTCGCTATTGAGACCCCCGACGCCAAGATCAAAAGCTATATTATAGCAACCGGTCCATGTAGGCCTACCAGCCCATTCCCCAGAGACAAACATCAAGGAAACAGGTGTAATCCTCTTCTTAGTTCGCTGTGCCGTTATCAGGCTGTGGTGGTTTTAGGCCAGGGCAGGCTGTTGTTGATAGCCTACATGTGGTGCTTACATGTGTGAGCGCATCAGCGTGCGGTTATGTTTGGGGCGATGGGGGGGGGGGCCCAAAACAATATTTGCACCGGAGCCAATCACAACTTTGTTACGCCACTGAGAATGACCCTCCATGTCTGGCGACGGGCATCACAGACTGAAGCATAAATTCTTCACTAAATTCTTCCCAGCTGCACGTGCCCGACTCCACCTGCAGGTGTATGACAGACTTCATGTCTGACAGGAAGCAGCATGTGAGGCTGGGGAAACACGTCTCTGACCCCCGGACCATCAGCACTGGTTCCCCTCAAGGCCGCGTTCTTTCCCCTCTGCTCTTCTCCCTGTACACCAACAGCTGCACCTCCAGTCACCAGTCTGTCAAGCTCCTGAAGTTCGCAGACAACACCACGCTCATCGGACTCATCTCTGGTGGGGACGAGTCTGCCTACAGGTGGGAGATGGACCATCTGGTGACCTAGCGCAGGGACAACCACCTGGAGCTCAACGCTCTCAAGACAGTGGAGATGGTTGTGGACTTTAGGAAGAACGCAGCCCCACCCGCCCCCATTACTCTGTGTGACTGACTCCCCATAACTGCTGTGGAGTCTTTCCGCTTCCTGGGCACCATCATCGCCCAGGACCTCAAATGGGAGCAGAACATCTGCTCATTGGATTTGCTCAGCTCAGCATCAGTTAAGTCAAGATCAGCCATCAACAGAGGACAGAAACTAATGGTATTGCACAGCTGCATTGTAGTACATTCCAAGAAACCACTTCTACCAAAGAGAGGAGGTGGAGGAAGACGATGATGAGGAGACTGGAGTGCGACACTACTGCAGGATGCATGAGGACCACATTGAGTAGGGGCTAAGTTCATTACAGGAATTACACTTGACACATTTACAGTGCAGTGAAGGGGAGAAGAGATGCAATCAAGTATATCAACTCCTAATTTCTTCTTCTTTTTTTTGCTTCATACATAAGAACAATACAAACCATCTCCTGCCAGTACTGAACAACACATTTAAAAAAAAAGCTGATTACCTTACTGGTTCGGGTTACTTTAAAAGCCTACTTTTTAAAGTCTCTTAGACATCTTCCATTAATAAATAATCTATATTAGTGCTTATGATAATCATGGAAGAGGGTAGGGGAAAAAAATACCAATAACTTTCTTTAATGTTTTATCTTTTCCATCTCTTCTCCAGCAGGGGTCAGTCACTAGACACAGATCAGTCTCTCTTCACTGTATATTAACAGACAGTTAGAAAAACACATTAGAAAGCCTAAATGCTCAGGCTAATACCGTTTTCATCTTAAGAAACAATCATATTTAGTAGGCTATTCTTTAAGAATCTTTGTATCAGTTAAACAATTTAGCTTTTTGTTTCTATTTGTATTTCCCAGCAAAATAGCTGTCATAAAATATTTGGACATTATTTTTTAAATCGTTTTGTCAATAAATACATTTTTGTATATATTGAGCCTTTATTCAACCCCAATTGCCCATTAAACAAACAAACAAATACAAGTTTATCTTATCCTTAAAACATTTTGTAATCTATATCATCATAAAAAAACATATTTTATCATGACACATTTGTAAACCCAACGTCTTATGTATCAATACAACGTGTGTGTGTGTGTGTGTGTGTGTGTGTGTGTGTGTGTGTGTGTGTGTGTGTGTGTGTGTGTGTGTGTGTGCGCGTGTGTGTGCGTGTGTGTGTGTGTGTGTGTGTGTGTGTGTGTGTGTGTGTGTGTGTGTGTGTCGGAGGTGGGGGAAGCTGACAGTGTGTGTGTGCATTGGGTAACTGCAGCAGCAGCAGCAGCAGAGTATATCAGCAGCTCGGTGTTTCGTCGCGCAGAGGACGACTCGGAGGATATTTGTGGACTCCATGAAACAAAAGCAGGTGAGTCGGTCTCTTACTGCTTTTCTTTTCTTTTTACTGTTCCTCTGTTTAGTATGTGTGTTCTACTTTTCCTGCGCACACGGTCTCTGTACATGTATCTGTGCTCAGGTGAAGGTGAGTAAAGAGTGCAGTGCTGTTTTCCCTCTCTGCTGCAGTCCGGGGACAGGTGCACATGGGTGGATGTTTACTGCCGTTGTGTGGGTGTAAATACTTAAATCCTTATGTGTGTGTTAAGTAAGTGAACTGTGGAGTGTTTCTGTGTCACTGGCTACACATTATGACGGTCTCAAAGCTTTTTAATCATATTCGCTGACGGTATTTTTCTTAAAGTCGAAGCTATGAAAGAGAATCATGCATATGTTGCTTATAGGTGTAGATGACAGAAGGTAAAAGCATTATACAAAGATATATTCAAAATGTCTTAAAATTAGAAGGTTAGTTTGTTGCAAAAGTTCATTATTTTTACTATCAACATTTTCCACTATCGATTAATCGTCAATTTTTCTTAGGCCTACTAATTGATTGATAGTGTAATCTTTAGAAAGTCAGAAAATACAAAATGTCTATGGAAATTCCTCAACGTCCATGATGACGTCTTTAAATGTCTTGTTTTGTTATTCCTAAACCAAAAGATATTCCATTTACCATTTCAATATAGAAAGCAGCACAACTCTATTTGACCGACTAAAAACTGCATTTTCTCACATTTTGTATGAACAATGTCTGTAACATTGGTTGCATAAAAAAAAAAATTGCGCCATTTTCCCTTAGGTTGACTTATCGTTTTGTAAAAATATTACCCTAATTGTTATCAAAATGGTTTGCAATTATTTTTCTTTCAATCAAGTTATCCTTTGCTCAACTAAACATGGCATCTCTAATGTGAATGACTGGGACAGAGCAGTTACTCTGGTCAGATTCTATAAGTTTATAACCTGTTTGAAAAGCTTTTTTTTATTTTTAGTAAAACCTAATAAATACATTAATAATGCTAAATAGTATCAGATATGACCCATTCATATTCTCCTTGGCTGCTGTTGAGAAGTGGTGGAAGAATGATCCATATTCTTTACTTGAATAAAATTAAGGATTTGATTACATATGTGAAATTGTAATTTTTTAGATAAATGTGTTGTACAATATTTCCATCACTGCTTTTGAGTCAATTATAAAGTTAATAATAAAGGAGTCAAGTAATCAGCTCTGTAGAATGTTAATAGGTCATTAATAAATAGTTTTTAGTAATCCATCAATTCTGCAGTAAATATGAATAGGCTGTGTCTTCATGAATAAATTGTGGTTAAGATGTCCTTCAGGTTTTTTTGTTGCAGAAGGTCAGAGGTCACACAATCTCTTCATGTTGAATTAAAGAGCTATCTCAACAACAGCCATGACTCAAACTCCTTAAACCAACCTAATGCAATTATTATCCATCTTTACATATAAAGAGCACTTTGTTAGAAAGTGGTACAGAAGACTGAAGTGGTAATCTCATATCTCCAATCTCAGTCAAGTGGGCTCAGGAGATAACTGTAGAGAGGAGCAGTGTGTTAGTATATTTTCAAGGCTCAAATGTGGCTAGCAGATCAATTTACACATTGGAATATGTGCCATAAAACTGCAAATAGCACACCCTGTGCAAATTAGATTATATAGTATACTGAGCGTGAAGATATCTATTATTTTCTAAGTAAACTTGTAAAGGAGAAGAACTCCTAGGACAAAGTAAATGTCCCCAATGAGTATTCCTCTGTATACATGTCCTGTTGAGTCCCAAAACTTCATGATTGGTTCTTACTTTCGAGCATGATGGCATAATGTGCGGGTTTTGTTTATCAAATGGACCCAAACAGAGCAACACATCTTACATCTTTATATGTTCAATGTATGAAAAGGCAGATTATATGTGACACAATGATGATTTCATGCTTTTCTGATAAGATTTGTCGAAAGATCTTCCACATCACAGTTAATGTGGCCCACAGGGTGAACCCACTCATTCTTCCTTTAATGTGCGAGTAATCCTATTTATGATTCAGCTGTACGCCAACTCCCAATGGTTTCAGTCAAGGGCAGAACACAAAGTGAAAGAAGAAACTGCAATGTTTAAGCGTACAGAATTCCCCTTTTCAAAAATATATTCATTCAGTCTTATTCAAAAATGTTTTTGGCATTTAAAGGGGCATCAGTTGAAAGGAAATACAGGAATAGCTTGTCTGTTTTATCGATCTTTTTGCAGAAATGTCACACTAGGTGTTTATCAAATAATGCTCATATTGGAAAACAGCTTTATCCTACTCTGCACGCTTTTCCATAATCTGTCATGACTTCACTTTAGGATGTTTAATCAAATGTGACTAAAAATTTCCCAGCAGATGGGAAACAAACCCTGCTCATGGATCAATAAACAGGAAGTAGCTGATATTGGTTGCTAAGTAAAAGGTGCCTCAGACATCACCTGCTGTTTTGTTCGATCCCTTTCGCCTCCCATCATGCATGACATTGGTTTGTGTCACGTTCAAGGCAGATGTGTTTACCGTCCCCTCCTGACGTGTCCATGCTTTCATCAGTGAAGCAGCATCACGTTGGCCTTGACAGCTTCTGTAGTGTACACAACGCAAATGTAGATGTGTTGAAACAATGGAGTGTTGGCTTTGTGTTTTTCACGAGGGCAGCAGCTGACACACCAAAGGGCTTCCCACCAGCACGCCCGCCTGTCTTCGTCATCTGCTGACCTCAATTTTGACACAGTTTTGGGAGACTGTGGTTATAAGGACAGCAGTCATCAAACAAGCCTGACGTTGGGTTGTTGCTCTGCCTCAGTGATGCCACTAAAGTACATTTATTGAGCTTAAAAAAAAAAAATGGAGTGTGGAGTTATAGTGAGCTTAGCAGACCTCAGTAGCCTGCTCCTCGTCTCTGTTTGAGGTTGGTGGCTTCAGGCTACATTAGCAGCACAAACACACCTGTATCTCTGAACCAACTGTCAGTGGCTGAGTTGCATTGTGGGTAATGTAGGCGCTACATTTTGACAAAGTGAATGTGTGAAATAAAGAAGACCATATATCTGGTTCTGCTGCATAGATTTAGATTTATTTTAAAGGCTATATTGAGTATCATAAGTTGTTCCTTTAGCTGCATCTCAAATTATCCACATTTGAATACAATTGCAAATATGTAATAACTTTCAGTAAAGTAAGTATGTTGGTAAGACTCCTCACTCAGCTTAGTATATGCTGAGAGAAAAAAAAAACTGCAACTACAGTTCCTTACAAATGTAACTTAGTGTGGGGGAAAATCAGGCTTTAAATATATTAAGGTTTTCAGTATGAGTTAGGTGACACAGCACAGCAGTGGTTTTGTGAAGCAAAAGCAGTGAGTAAAGCCAGCTTTAATAAAATAGTTCTGGATGAACGTAAGGTGAGCGGATCCCTGCACCATCACATACTTTTTCTCTTGTCATCGCTCACTTTGTCATCTTATACGTCAGTTTCTAAGCTTAGCACTCGACTGCTTACAGACAGGTCATCAACCTCACTGTTCTTTATACTGCGAGTGATTAGCAGCAGCAGCAGCAGCAGCAGCAGCAGCAGCAGCAGCAGCAGCAGTGGAGATTAAACTGGGAATTCTCCAGTGTCACAATCCGGCAGAGCGGAATTCTCAGTGTTGACCCTTTGACAGACTGGCTCAGTGACAGAGCCAGAGAAGGGGGCAGCCAGGCGGAGATTGCGCTGATGGCACGGGGCCTAATCTCTAGATCATCCGTCATGCTGCTCCAGTGTGCAGCCGGTTAATTAAGAGATGGAGTCGTATGTTGCAATATCACATTACAGGGGCACATCATTTAACTTCTCCAAACTTTTTAAATGGCCTTTTTATGTAACGGCACCTGACTCATTCACTTTGGCTAATTGGTTGTAATCAGAGAGTGATGGTGCATATCAGCAACTGGTTTTCTGCTCGTGCTGTCAAGTAGAAAAGAGAGTTCATACACGGTCATTTTGTTTAGCACAACAGATATTAGGGGAGTATGTTTAAATGTCTGTCCATCAAAGGCTTGATATTGTACTCATGGCTTATCAAAGTCAAACTTTCATCAGATTTACTTAAAGTACTCTATTTGAGTACAATTTTGGGTTGATTTGATTTTGCATTATTATTAAAAAAATGGTATAATATATCAGTCACGACGCTTGAGCAACACTTTGCCGATAATACTAATAGGGTTTCTATTTGTCCTTGAAATGGAGTATGTTTACATTGTTGTATCTGCACTTTTACTTAACTAAAGACCCTCAAGACTTCTTCTCCAAATTGAAATATTACTAATAAGTATAGTATTTCCCCATTTGGTGGTCATCTTTTTCTATAAATGTTTGATTTGTTTTGCATTGATGTCAACAACAACAACAACAGCCTCTGGTTTGGTATTCTGTATAATTTCTCATTTAGAAATACACAATCTTTTTTGTATCTTTCTCAGCTGGAGGATAATCAAAGAGTCTGCTTCCTGCTGGGCGTGAAGATACACATTTCTCCATTCAGATTGTTTGTCTCGAACAAATTGAGTGCGATCGAAGCTGTGCTTGGATCCGGGTCTGTGTGTTAAACATGGGAGACCAGCAATCAGTCCGGCCCCCCCTGCCTCCTTTACTGCTGCTCCTGACGCTCCTCGCCAGGCTGTCTCAGCTCTGGGCCTTCCCCTTCAGCCCGTCCCTGGACCTGGATGTCACTCCAAGGACAACCGTCTTCTCCAAAGGTAAGGGGCAAACACTTCCATTTTAGAACCGTGAGACAAGTAGAGATTTGAGGCAAAAGAGATACATGCATTTACCAAGACCAACCAAGACAGTCAAGGGTTGAGGCTGCTATTATATATGTGAACACAAAGACATTCTTTTAGATATACGGTGTGATTTACTGTTTTTTGGATATGACGATCCTTGTTAACCCAGAACTTGGAAAATCATCAGATTTTAAGTTTCCTACAGTATCAAAGTAATTCTGTGATAGTTGTATGTACGTTGAAGGCTATATTGCGATATTAAGCTGCTAATACTTATTTTGGCATATGTTAAATGGTGCCAATTGCCAAAATGGAACCATTATAGGCTTAAATTAACCAAGCTTAACTTGTAGCTTACAGATACTACAATACTTTCTGTTTACATCCCCCAAAGCATGATGGGAAATGAACTTGCATAACATGGCAATCCCCCAGAAGATAGCTAAGACTCGGAATAATAATAGGACTGACAAAGTACATTGTTGTTACAATGAGGAGCAGAGGGGGTAAGACTGTTCTAGATGCATCTTGCCGACACACGTGCACCAGCCTACTGAACACTCACCTCACTGTCCTTATTTGATTCTGCTCCCCCCCCCCCTCCTGGTTAAATAAGTGGCACAGTTTTTAGAAGTTGGCCCTGAAGACAGCTCCTTCCTGCTCAGAGTTATTAATCGCCTCTCTCAAGTCCTGTCCTAGATCACACGGCTCAGCAAACACTTCTAATGAAACAATAGACATCAAGCCCTCATAAAAGAAGACCTGAGCACGGTAGACCTGATTGGTGTCCATGCAGAACATCCTGCTGACTTGGTGTATTTTGGCACAGGCGGGGGTGTTTACACTCATCATCATCATCATCAGCAGCTTCCTCCTGCTACCTTCCCTTCTTTCTCTTGCCACCAGCTCACCTTTCCCCTCCCCACTTTTTTTTTCTCGCCTCTCATCACTGCGGCAGAGGCTGCAGCTGCAGAGCGAAGGGAACTCCGGCACTGGCAGAATGATGGGACGGCTCTTACCTCCACCCCTCTCCTCTCCACTCCTCCTCACCCCTCTGAGGAGGAGTATTATTAGAGGATGGGTGGAGTGAGCAGGACCTCGGCTCTATTGCCAGCATAGAGCTCTCGGGTGCAATGTCATAAGAGCTGATAAGAGCGTTGCAATGTGAGATGATGCTTTGCAGATTGGAGGATTTGCTGCTTGACATTGTGAATCACAATCAACCAGAGAGCTGGGAATATAACAGAGGAGGAGACACTTTTGCTATTCTGTTGTGCCTTTCTTTGTCAAATGCAACCTGATAGGAGTCCTACAGAAATGAATGTATGGGTTTCTGGAGAAAGAGAACATCGGGGGAATATTCCTCCAAGTTTTGCTTCACAATGAATCGATGTGTTGTCGAAGAGAACGTTTTGAACATTATTTATGGCAGAGGCTTCAGCACACAAAAATGAAATACTGAACATACTGCCTGTGCTGCAGCACCTCTTTCCCCCTCTGTCTGAAACCAGAGCCCAGTCTGTTTTGATTGGTTAGCTGACCAGCTCTGTTGTGATTGGTTAGAGATGTCCCGCCCCTTAGCCTATCACGTGCAATGTGTAGAAGCGCTAGCCATTAAAAGCGCGTGTGTTACATAGTGATGTCGCTATGTTACTAAAGCACACAAAGGAGTGCAATGGAGGCGTTTCAAGCAGGGGGGGGGGGAGTGTGTGGTAGGGAAACTTCTTCTGGCGTCAACTTGGGATTTAAGCCTTGGCAGACCATTTACATGCACACAAAACAGTCTAGCACACTACAGGAATGTGATAACCCCAAAAAGCACAATAGTGCGCCTTTTAAAAGCGAGTGTTGTGAAGCTGTTTACTGCAACCAACAGGAGCTGTGAGCTGGCAGCTAATATCAGTGCTGTTGTTTATAAAAAGGACACGGTTGATAAACTCTGAAACGCTCATTACATTGTACAGCACATTTCATTCATTAAGCGTTACTAAATAGGTTGTTAAGTGCATCATGGACAGCACTCATTGTGTTCTCCTCCTCCCAACTGTCATGCCCCCTGGCTATTTATTAACACATCTCCGCCTCTTGGATTATAAATCATGCATACTCTGTGGGCTCTTTTCTGTGCCCATAGCCAGAGTCACTCTCTCAACGCAGATTTGATTTTTCTCTCTGCCCTCATAGAAAGTTGTCCTTGACCTACTTTCCTATCATCAGGGGAGTGCATGTGAGAGTGCAGGGTGTGCACGTGTGTCAGTCAGCAAGTGTTTCGGCAGTCTCCATGAGGGTCTGCGTGTGTGTGTGTGTGTGTGTGTGTGTGTGTGTGTGTGTGTGTGTGTGTGTGTGTGTGTGTGTGTGTGTGTGTGTGTGTGTGTGTGGGGGGGGGGTCACATCATGTAAAGTCTGCAGCCGATGTCACTTTCCCCGTGGTGACACATGTCATTGGGGAGGAGGGGGTTGGAGGGTGGCGAGCTCCACCTCTTAAAGATAAGAAGTGTCTGTCTGGATGTGCAGGACTGTATATGGAAATTGGATGGGTGTTGTGGGTGGATGTCACTACCTGGGAGACTCTGTGGGAGGATTTATTATATGTTTCTCCACTGTAGGCTGAGAGGGCTCTCATTCATTTACATTTCAGATGGCCTGTGTGAGTGGGAGAACAAGGACATGATGCATCAGAGGAAGATGAGATTATAAAGAAGGAAAATGACATTATGCACTCTCCTGTATGCCTCGGAAAACCCCTTTATAGAAGGAATGTAAAGAAAGAAGCCTGCATAGTGTAATAACCTTGTAGAGGTTATATCTCACAGATAAACTGTTTTTCAGTAGTGGGGCTTGCAAGTATTTTCATCCATTATGTAAAGCTGCAGTAGTCAATATTTTTATTATTTGCAATGATTCAAATGGCTATAATGTGAAAGGGGTTGGCGTAGTGATGAGCCAGACCCTGCAGCTCCGCTCAGCTCCATGGTGCGTTTAAGGATCTTTCAGCTCATTGATTTGGTTTTAGGACATGCAACTCTACTGTTTGGAATCAGTCTCATCCTTCTCATAAACCTCATTTTCAGCCGTAGCAGACAGCTCTTCTCTGCAAAAACAATCTCTGATAAACCCACTTTCACTATCTACCCAGCACCAAACAGCAGATAGACAAATAGTGTGCCAAGCTGGTGAGCATGGTGGACCATTAAAGCTTTAGAGACAGATGTTTGTCTTCGGAGCTGGAACCCAAAACACAAAACATGACCAAAGTAATGCTAATGTTTGCTAACATGTTACCCAAATCAACTTATGTATCTATTAGGGATGCCAGCGATTATTCGATAATTCGAATATTCGCTACAGTCTCCATAATCGAATATTATTTTTAAAAATCTGGCTTAGTTTCAACCAAAATATATATAAATATATATATGCTAATAATAGTAATAGTATTAATAATTGTAAATGGTCATTGGTCAGACCACCAGTTTGTTTTACTCTAAACTTGGAGGAAGCCTGCGTGCAGAGCAGACTGCTGCTGCAGCACGCTACACACCGACCCCGCCCCCACCCCCCCTCGCGCGCGCAGGCCCACTATACACTCTTCAGCGAGCGGACTAGGAAAGACAGGACCCCCCGCCTGTGCTTATATACCTAGGGTTACAATACATAACCCCCTGTTATATTTCACACAGGCTACTGGACTCTATGGGTACAGTGGGCGGAGCCCCGATGTATACACGCCCTGTCATCCAACAACATCGATCCACCACACCGTCCCTGACCGGCTTTTGGCTAACATCCATTGCATCCCCACTTCCTCCCATCCGGTTCTTCTAATCTTCATTCGTTGAACTCTTCGGTTGTCAGCTGGTCTGAAGAGAAAAAGGATAGTGGGCGGCGGGTGTAGCCGCCTTTATATACTGTGGGCCTGCGCGCGCATTCAGGTAGGCTCGCCCCGATTGGCCGGCTACGTTTACGTAAACTCAGTAGGTGAAAGCACGCACAGCATTATAGAGAGTAGTACCCATAGAGTCCAGTAGAGGGTGGAGCCTGTGTGAAATATAACTGCACTTTAAAATGTAACTGTATTTTGTCTATTGGTGCCTTTTGTGTTGAGTTCAATGCTCACTCTTTTAAATGAAAGCAGCAGAAGGGCAAAACTGATTACACTTAGTATCTGTTTATTTATCAAAGTAATATCATTTTTGTGACGTTCAACATTATCACATATTGATTTTAGTGCATCTCATTAATGTACTCTCATCTTTGTGGCCATTCTGACTGTGGGTTATGCTAACTTCACTCCTCCATTGTAGACATTCAAACATGAGAAATGTTTGTGAGGCAAGCAGCCTAAAGCTTATGCAAATGGACACACGGAAATGAGCCCCAATGATAAGCCTCTGTAGAACTAGAGACTAACCATTTGACTAAGTTAGCTAACCTAACAACTAAATGTCAATAGTTACTTTCCACAATGCAAACATGTTCTTGGCACACTCTGTAACTTTTATGTAGTGTAGTTGTGTGGAAAATGTGTAGGATCTTTCTTAATAACAAAGAGATTCAAAGGTATATCCAGTTATGTGCAATCTTTAATAGGCAAATTTGATGACTCAATTTAGATTGTGTTGTGAGGCAGTGTTGCTGTTTTTCTCCCAGAGGTGAGATGAATGCTTGACTGTGTTCTGAACCCTGCGGTCTGCCCATGGGGTGTCCTGCTCTCCCAGCCTCTGCCACCAGACCTGAAGTAATGGAGCAGTGAAATATTGATGCACTGTAAGTTGTCTGTTGCTACTATGACAAGCTGAGAAGGCAAGGTCCTGGGTTGCTCATGGTTAGCATTATAATTGTGGTGGTATACTAAGAAACAGCTTGATATTTTAATGCCGACAAAAAGTGTTTCTTCTAATTGCAGCCTCATTATTTAGTGGAACAGCCTGAGCAGCTGCATCTGTTTTGAACACATCGATGATTTGGTCACATCACCAGCTTGGGCAAGGCTGCTTTGACTGAAGTTGTTAAATCTCTGTGTGAAAACGATGTTTAACATTTGTTTATACTCCTTTTTATTTTTTTGCCCGGTGGTGACAATGAATGTTTTGGACGCCATCCACTAAAACCTCCATGATGCTTTGATCTTATACCCTCCCGGTTTAGTGTAATGTGCGAATCAGACAAGATCTTACTGGCAACTGATAACATCTACTGTATAGAGAGACCTGAAAAAACACAGGGTCTGTTTGTGAGTTGTATGTGGGGTTGGCTTTCTTTTCTAAAAATATGAAAGTCTTGGCTGTGTTTCATCTCGTTCTCATTCTCCCTGGTTGAACAAAGTCCTGAAAAAGTTTTGAGATCTGACACAAACTCTGAATAAGAAAGGTAATGTGTTTGTGTCTTGTGGGACGTGCAGTAAACATAAAGTTACAACTTCAACGTGATGCATCTCTCTGACACTGGCTGACATCTTTGTTCATGTAAAGCATAGTTCACATAAATAAGTTCCTGTTTTCCTTCAAATTGTAAAAGGATTGCTCACCCAAATTGCTAAATAAACATGTTTGCATTTAGCTTTAGTGGTATGTCAATTGGGTCTGTTGCCCATTTGACATACCAAAAACACGTTTTATTTATAAACAGTGAAAGACATCATTTAAAAACTTTTCCAAACCTTGACAGTCTGACCCAATCCGAATATAGCAGCGAATGATTTGACCTGATCCAGAAAGGAGTCGACCCAAATAGAAAATAGAGAACGATTTTTCCCGCGGTTCATAGTTCACAGTCTGTGCTGTTGCTTGACTCCAGACGGAGAGACCTGTGAACAGCTTTCAATGGCTCCACCTTCTGCTTTAAAAGCTGTTGGCAGTTAGTACTGTGGGTTATGCAACGTAACAGTGTTTTCCAGCTTATTTTTCTTAGATCTCGGCAGGAATGTCAGATTGAAATCATCAATGCTTGTATCTTATTTTACATATTGCCTTTGATAAAGTTATCATACAACACATACAGGTGTACAAATCAAACAATTCATTCACATACATCACTTTAAAGGGGCCCTTTTAGGGGTTTGCTTCTCTTGCAGTGTGTTTTTGTGCATGTAAATGGTCTGCAAAGGCTAAAATCAAACTTCCCTCCAGAGGGAGTTTCTCTCCCCCACACGACCCCCCCAGTGCCTGAAACACCTCGATTGTATTCCCTTGTTTGCTTTTGTATCATAGGGTTAGAGGATAAGTTCAATTCAAATCATAGGTATATACAACACCATATCAAATAAAGTAAGTTCAGAGTGCTTTATTTAAAAACTAAAACAGAAAATAAATGAGAAAAGCTAAAAATAAAGCATACCAACAGTATTTTTATCATTGGTAAACTGACCAAAAAACACACTTAAAAAAGACATGGCTTCTATATTATCAAGTAGTTATTGGCAATTGTATAAGCATGATAATATATTTTAATGCAGAACCTTAATAATAATTGAAGGAATAATGGCGGCAAAAAACACTGCTTTGCAATCTTTGCCTCCTATTTTCGTATATCAGGGCACGCAGTTAGGCATTATTGCTTACATAACACTTGGTCATGTTCTGGTAAAGATGCTTGTATAATGTGGACAGAGTTGAGGACAACTGACAGTTCTGACACTGTCCGAAGAAGTTAAGTCAGCTTTTCCTTCCAGCATTTGTTCCCAAGGCAAGGCAAGTTTATTTATAGAGCACTTTTCAACGCAAGGCAATTCAAAGTGCTTTACAAAAAAAAAAATGAAAGACATTAAGCATTAAAAAAGAAAAGCTAATCAAATAAACATTAAGGAAAAATACATGGATAAAAGTTACAGTGCAGTCTAAAATATAAATAGTTCAATTAAACATTACAAGAAAAAGTACATGGATAAAAGTTACAGTGCAGTTTAAGATATGAATAGTTCAATTAAAAGCAGCGACAAAAATCTTTTTAGTAAGCACGTGCGTGTTTGTACGTCTCACATCGTCTCCAGTGTGTCTAGTGATCATTGAGTCACACAGGAAGTCACACACACTGATGGTATGACTGCGGTAGACACACACATAAACACACTCTGGATTGACTATCATCTCAGATCCCACATGGAGGATTACAAATATGTCTGAGCATGAGGGCGCACATTCTGGACGCGCCACCTGCGACGGCTCAGTGTTAAGACACACACTTTGGCAAACACACAACACACACACTCCTCAGATCTTCTGAGTCACTGACGGAAATGTCTGCACTCTTTTTAAGAAGCCAGATGATGGGTGATATAAGTGTGAAAAGAGTATGTATGTGTGTGTTACCATTAAAATATCGGACAGATGTTGTCGTTTTGACCTCTTCGCCTCATCGAACGATGTACTCTGAACACACACACACACACACACACACACACACACACACACACACACACACACACACACACACACACACACACACACACACACACACACACACACACACACACACACACACACACACACACACACACACACACACACACACACACACACACACACACACACACACACACACACACACACACACACACACACAAGCATACAGTTTGACAACAGTAAATAGAAACCAGCCAGCCTGAGATGCTTCTGGCACACCTCAGCGCTCTGTTGACTTCCATCATTGATTTAGCAGCAGAGCATTGTGTGTGTGTGCGTGCGTGTGTGTGTGTGTGTGTGTGTGTGTGTGTGTGTGTGTGTGTGTGTGTGTGTGGTTACCAAATAGTGGCTTCAGGGAATAGTAATTCACATTATATCCATGGACATCCTGATGCTGATAAATCTGTGTGTTCGATATGGTCATGTTATATCTATAAATCTGTATTTATGCATTTTTTACAGTAAAATTGATCAAATGACGGCATGTGGTGTAAAAGATATCGCTCCCATGGAGGCATCCTCAGATAATTGTAACCGGACTCTGCAGTTCCCCCTATTTCCGTCTATTTTAGCTCATTAGTTTACACTCCACAACTCACTAAGGAATATTAACAGTTTTAAGAAATAAAGTCAAAGTACACGTTTGAAAATCATTGGTTCTCCTTACATTGATTTAAAAGTGTCTGCAAAGGAGATTGTTTGATGATTAAAGATCAAGATAATCCAATCAAGTAAAACAAGATAGAATCCATAGTTTCAGAAAATGCCCCAACATATGATGATTTTAGGTGACAAATGAGGTTAAAATGTTAACATAGGTTCAGGAGCATGGCCACGCCTAAAACTCCGCCTCGAACCACGGCCACCCCTATTTATATCCGGCAAAACTTCCGGCAACTGCTCGTCTCCATCCTTTCAAGGACTGACAGCCAGACCGTGACTCACGCCGCGCGTCGTCACGGTTCAAACAAGCTACACTCTACCACCAGAACATTCAACTTACCATGGATCCCGAACTGCTGATCAACTCACCAGAGTCAGACGAAGATCTCTTCGACATCGGCTACCCGCCATCCACGTTTCAGCAGTTGGATCTAAGCCAAGCATCCGAACGGAGCCGTGTGCGCTCGGCAATCAGTGTTCCACACACCAGCCGCCACAGCTCCCACTCAAGCTCCCCCAACGAGACGCCTCCAACTCCAGACAGGTCCCAGGCTTCGTCTACTCCGCCAGCGAGGGCAAACAACCGGGGCCACAACAGGCACAGCCAGCTCCAATCTCCCCACCACCGGCAGCCTGCCTCATTAGCAGCCACTCGCGGCGGCGCACGCGACACGCCTCTCGGACGGAGCCGCGCTCCGAAACGGAGCCCGAACTACGGAGCCCGAACTACGAAGGTGGACCCTCGCAGTGAGCAGAGGCTCCGGTCTCTCTCTCTCTCGACCCTCGCAGTGAGCAGAGGCTCCGGTCTCTCTCTCTCTCGACCCTCGCAGTGAGCAGAGGCTCCGGTCTCTCTCTCTCGACCCTCGCAGTGAGTAGACGTTCCGGTCTCTCTCTCTCTCTCTCTCTCTCTCTCTCTCTCTCTCTCTCTCTCTCTCTCGACCCTCGCAGTGAGCAGACGTTCCGGTCTCTCTCTCTCTCGACCCTCGCAGTGAGCAGAGGCTCCGGTCTCTCTCTCTCGACCCTCGCAGTGAGCAGACGCTCCGGTCTCTCTCTCGACCCCCGCAGTGAGCAGACGCTCCGGTCTCTCTCTCGACCCTCGCAGTGAGTAGACGTTCCGGTCTCTCTCTCTCGACCCTCGCAGTGAGTAGAGGCTCCGGTCTCTCTCTCTCTCGACCCTCGCAGTGAGCAAACGCTCCGGTCTCTCCCTCTCTCGACCCCCGCAGTGAGCAGAGGCTCCGGTCTCTCTCTCTCGACCCTCGCAGTGAGCAGAGGCTCCGGTCTCTCTCTCTCTGACCCTCGCAGTGAGCAAACGCTCCGGTCTCTCCCTCTCTCGACCCTCGCAGTGAGTAGACGTTCCGGTCTCTCTCTCTCGACCCTCGCAGTGAGCAGAGGCTCCGGTCTCTCTCTCTCGACCCTCGCAGTGAGTAGACGTTCCGGTCTCCCTCTCTCGACCCTCGCAGTGAGCAGAGGCTCCGGTCTCTCCCTCTCTCGACCCTCGCAGTGAGCAGAGGCTCCGGTCTCTCCCTCTCTCGACCCTCGCAGTGAGTAGACGTTCCGGTCTCTCTCTCTCGACCCTCGCAGTGAGCAGAGGCTCCGGTCTCTCCCTCTCTCGACCCTCGCAGTGAGTAGACGTTCCGGTCTCTCTCTCTCGACCCTCGCAGTGAGCAAACGCTCCGGTCTCTCCCTCTCTCGACCCTCGCAGTGAGCAGACACTCCGGTCTCTCCCTCTCTCGACCCTCGCAGTGAGCAGACACTCCGGTCTCTCCCTCTCTCGACCCTCGCAGTGAGTAGAGGCTCCGGTCTCTCTCTCTCGACCCTCGCAGTGAGCAAACACTCCGGTCTCTCCCTCTCTCGACCCTCGCAGTGAGTAGAGGCTCCGGTCTCTCTCTCTCGACCCTCGCAGTGAGCAAACACTCCGGTCTCTCCCTCTCTCGACCCTCGCAGTGAGTAGAGGCTCCGGTCTCTCTCTCTCGACCCTCGCAGTGAGCAGACGTTCCGGTCTCTCTCTCTCTCGACCCTCGCAGTGAGCAGAGTCTCCGGTCTCTCTCTCTCGACCCTCGCAGTGAGCAAACGCTCCGGTCTCTCCCTCTCTCGACCCTCGCAGTGAGTAGACGTTCCGGTCTCTCTCTCTCGACCCTCGCAGTGAGCAGAGGCTCCGGTCTCTCTCTCTCGACCCTCACAGTGAGTAGACGTTCCGGTCTCTCTCTCTCGACCCTCGCAGTGAGCAGAGTCTCCGGTCTCTCTCTCTCGACCCTCGCAGTGAGCAAACGCTCCGGTCTCTCTCTCTCTCTGACCCTCGCAGTGAGCAAACGCTCCGGTCTCTCTCTCTCTCTGACCCTCGCAGTGAGCAAACGCTCCGGTCTCTCCCTCTCGACCCTCGCAGTGAGCAGAGGCTCCGGTCTCTCTCTCTCGACCCTCGCAGTGAGTAGACGTTCCGGTCTCTCTCTCTCGACCCTCGCAGTGAGCAGAGTCTCCGGTCTCCCTCTCTCGACCCTCGCAGTGAGTAGACGTTCCGGTCTCTCTCTCTCGACCCTCGCAGTGAGCAGAGTCTCCGGTCTCTCTCTCTCGACCCTCGCAGTAAGTAGACGTTCCGGTCTCTCTCTCTCTCGACCCTCGCAGTGAGCAGAGGCTCCGGTATCTCCCTCTCTCGACCCTCGCAGTGAGCAGAGGCTCCGGTCTCTCTCTCTCTCGACCCTCGCAGTGAGCAGATGTTCCGGTCTCTCTCTCTCTGACCCTCGCAGTGAGTAGACGTTCCGGTCTCTCTCTCTCGACCCTCGCAGTGAGCAGAGTCTCCGGTCTCTCTCTCTCGACCCTCGCAGTGAGCAGAGGCTCCGGTCTCTCTCTCTGACCTTCGCAGTGAGCAGAGGCTCCGGTCTCTCCCTCTCTCGACCCTCGCAGTGAGCAGAGGCTCCGGTCTCTCTCTCTCGACCCTCGCAGTGAGCAGAGGCTCCGGTCTCTCTCTCTCTGACCCTCGCAGGGAGCAAACGCTCCGGTCTCTCTCTCGACCCTCGCAGTGAGTAGACGTTCCGGTCTCTCTCTCTCGACCCTCGCAGTGAGCAGAGTCTCCGGTCTCTCTCTCTCGACCCTCGCAGTGAGCCGAGGCTCCGGTCTCTCTCTCTGACCTTCGCAGTGAGCAGAGGCTCCGGTCTCTCCCTCTCTCGACCCTCGCAGTGAGCAGAGGCTCCGGTCTCTCCCTCTCTCGACCCTCGCAGTGAGCAAACGCTCCGGTCTCTCTCTCTCGACCCTCGCAGTGAGCAGAGGCTCCGGTCTCTCTCTCTCGACCCTCGCAGTGAGTAGACGTTCCGGTCTCTCTCTCTCGACCCTCGCAGTGAGCAGAGTCTCCGGTCTCTCTCTCTCGACCCTCGCAGTGAGCAGACGCTCCGGTCTCTCTCTCTCTCGACCCTCGCAGTGAGCAGAGTCTCCGGTCTCTCTCTCTCTGACCCTCGCAGTGAGCAAACGCTCCGGTCTCTCTCTCTCGACCCTCGCAGTGAGCAAACGCTCCGGTCTCTCTCTCGACCCTCGCAGTGAGCAGACACTCCGGTCTCTCTCGCTCTGACCCTCGCAGTGAGTAGACGTTCCGGTCTCTCTCTCTCGACCCTCGCAGTGAGCAGAGTCTCCGGTCTCTCTCTCTCGACCCTCGCAGTGAGTAGACGTTCCGGTCTCTCTCTCTCTCGACCCTCGCAGTGAGCAGAGTCTCCGGTCTCTCTCTCTCGACCCTCGCAGTGAGCAAACGCTCCGGTCTCTCCCTCTCTCGACCCTCGCAGTGAGCAGAGGCTCCGGTCTCTCTCTCTGACCCTCGCAGTGAGCAGAGGCTCCGGTCTCTCTCTCTCGACCCTCGCAGTGAGCAGAGGCTCCGGTCTCTCCCTCTCTCGACCCTCGCAGTGAGCAGAGGCTCCGGTCTCTCCCTCTCTCGACCCTGGCAGTGAGCAGAGGCTCCGGTCTCTCTCTCTGACCCTCGCAGTGAGCAGAGGCTCCGGTCTCTCTCTCTCGACCCTCGCAGTGAGTAGAGGCTCCGGTCTCTCTCTCTCGACCCTCGCAGTGAGCAGAGGCTCCGGTCTCTCCCTCTCTCGACCCTCGCAGTGAGCAGAGGCTCCGGTCTCTCTCTCTGACCCTCGCAGTGAGCAGAGGCTCCGGTCTCTCTCTCTCGACCCTCGCAGTGAGCAGAGGCTCCGGTCTCTCTCTCTCGACCCCCGCAGTGAGCAGATGCTCCGGTCTCTCTCTCTCTCTCTCTCTCTCTCGACCCTCGCAGTGAGCAGATGCTCCGGTCTCTCTCTCTCTGACCCTCGCAGTGAGCAAACGCCCCGTCTCTCTCTCTCGACCCTCGCAGTGAGTAGACGTTCCGGTCTCTCTCTCTCGACCCTCGCAGTGAGCAGAGTCTCCGGTCTCTCTCTCTCGACCCTCGCAGTGAGCAAACGCTCCGGTCTCTCCCTCTCTCGACCCTCGCAGTGAGCAGAGCGCCATAATAAATATAAGGATTATTATTATTATTTATTATCAAGCCGCTCAACCAGGGAACATACCGGGGTGCTCCAGACTCCGAGCGTTACTGCAGCATCTTCGCAGCACGCGCATCCCTCCCTTACCAATTATGCGGAGCCCCCTGCCCACACAGCCTTAGCATGCTTAGTCAGCTCTCCACCATCTTAAACACCTCACTCACCTTCCTCTCCATCACGCAACGCCTCAGACTTTAACCGTCTATCACCCGCAGGGAGGCAGGACGGCGTGCAACAATTTCAATGACCTAGGCTGCTCTTTTTCTAGCTGCCGCCTCATGCACATCTGCTCTTTCTGCGGCGGCGCTCATGCCAGGAGCACCTGCCCCCACAACCCAACTACATCAGCAGATTGACTAGCACGGCAACTCAGCACACCCGTCAAGATAAGCAACTTAGCTACCGCCTCAGCAAATCATCCAGATAGTCCGTTTACTTTCTCACCAAAGGCTTGACCCATGGTTTCCACCCAGGCTTAGCAATACTGCCTGACACATCTCACATCTGCCACAACCTTCAGTCCGCTTTAACAGAACCTCACACCTTTGACACCTTACTGGCCAAAGAAGTCAAAGAATGATTCATGATAGGCCATTCAATAGTCCCCAAACAACCACAGACTCCCCCACGTGCTCCATCTTCTCGACTTCTTTCTCACAGTCACTCCACCATCCTCACCCCCCTGCCACGGGCTGAGCACACCCATACAAATATTTTTCAGACCTTGGCATTCCTCCGTCTGAGGAGAAAACCTCAGGGCCTACAACCTCCATTGAGTTTCTAGGCATCACCCTGGACTCAATGTCTTTCCGGGCTTCTCTATCCTCAGAGAAAGTACAGCGCATCACTTTCCTCTTGTCAAACTACTTACAGGCAGACAGATGCACGAAACGGCAGCCGTTAGCCCTCCACGGCAAACGACTCTCATATTCACACTCCGGAATAAAACGGATCAGCTGGGAATTTCTTTCCCCATCCACATCTTCCGCCTGAACTCGTATCCCAGCCATACGAGCCACTAACCAAATACTTCAGCGCAAGATACGATGCATACGCAACGCCTCAACACCCACTCTCTCTCACCGAAACAGGGAAAAGGGCCACACGTTTCTGGTTCCAGAAACACTTCCACAACGTGTTGCTCACTTTGGGGATATGCTCAGAATATTATTCGAGCCATTCCTCCCGCATTGGCGCAGCGTCCACAGCAGCTAGACCGGGCATCCCGTATACAACCATCTAGGCCCTCGGCCGCTCGTCATCCCAAGCGTATCACGCTTACATCCGCAACAATCTTAATGATCTCAGACACGCACACGCTTAAGTCAGCTGCTTTAATCCGACTCTTTTGGGGGCCCGTAATCAGCCCACGCAGATCATGCCGGAGACGGAACCCCCAATCTGAGTCTCCCACTGCACGGACCACAGCTCGTCCTCCCAGATCATCTCTTCAACCCCCTCATATCATTCACATGTTACTTCAATAAACGTACAAACATCACCTTGTTGTGGCGTGGTTCCTGCTAGTGAAATGAGGTTAAAATGTTAACATAGGTTCAGGAGCATGGCCACGTCTAAAACTCCGCTTCGAACCACGGCCACCCCTATTTATATCCGGCAAAACTTCCGGCCACTGCTCGTCTCCATCCTTTCAACCCACCCTCCCTCTCCCTTTCTACCCATACAGTTCCCCTTCCGACTCACACCGAGCGATACATCCACCCAGCCCTTGCTGCCCTCCCTCAACAGTCCCTGACAGCCCAACAGCCGCAGCCAAACAGCCCCGACAGTCCCCGCAGCCCCAACAGCCCGACAGCCCAAACAGCCCGCAGCCCAACATGCCCGACAGCCCGACAGCCCCGCAGCCCAACAGCCGACAGCCCAACAGCCCGCAGCCCAACAGCCCGACAGCCCGAACAGCCCCGCAGCCCAACAGCCAGACAGCCCAACAGCCCTGCATGCCCAACAGCCCGACAGCCCAACTAGCCCGCAGCCCAACAGCCCGACAGCCCCGCAGCCCAACAGCCCGACAGCCCAACAGCCCGCAGCCCAACAGCCCGACAGCCCGACAGCCCGACAGCCCCGCAGCCCCGCGCAGCCCACAGCCCCAACAGCCGCAGCCCAAGCAGCCCGCAGCCCAAAGCCCGACAGCCCGACAGCCCCGCAGCCCAACAGCCCGCAGCCCAACATCTGACAGCCCGACATCCAGGCAGCCCAACAGCCCGACAGCCCAACAGCCCGCAGCCAACAGCCCGACAGCCCAAACAGCCCGCAGCCCAACAGCCGACAGCCCACGCAGCCCAAAGCCCGACAGACCAACAGCCGCAGTCCCAACAGTCCCAGACATCCCGACAGCCCGCAGCCCAAACATCCCTACAGCCCAACAGCCGCAGCCCAACAGCCCTAAATCCTACATCCCTCATCCCAACAGCCCGACAGCCCAACAGCCCTCAGCCCAACACATCCCTACATCCCAACATCCCGCAGCCTACATCCTACATCCCCCCTCCCTCATCCCGTCATCCTCCCCTCACGGCATCCCTACATCCCAACATCCCCATCCCTACATCCCTACATCCCTCCCCCTCCCCCCTTCATCCCAACATCCTCTGCCCGTCACCATCTATATTTAAACGGTGCACGTTTATATACTGCGTATACTAACACCTTAAATCCCAGGTGTCGTCTGGGGGGCCCGTAATCAGCCCACGCAGATCATGCCGGAGACGGAACCCCCACTCTGAGTCTCCCACTGCACGGACCACAGCTCGTCCTCCCAGATCATCTCTTCACCCCCCTCATATCATTCACATGTTACTTCAATAAACGTACAAACATCACTTTGTTGTGGCGTGGTTCCTGCTAGTGAACAGCCTCTAGAGGAAGTTGTTTTGGAGATAAATGTAACTCAAACTTTAACCAAAAAAGCAACATTGTTCTTCCAAAAGTGGCGTCAGATGTGAACAAGCTTTAATTTGGAGGATTCTGTAAAATTACATTTGAAATTACATTTGAACTTAACACGTCTCCTGTGTCATGTGTTATAGTGTGGTGTGTGTGCATTTTGGTGCAACACATACTAATTGATCTTTATTTTCTCCTCATATATCTGAGGAAATGGTTTCTTTCACAGCTCTGCAGCCCACTGAGTCTGTCTTTTGTTGTTCTGGCTAAAGTGAACATTGGATTTCTTTTTCAACATGTTGTGTTGTCACCAAAAATGGAGTGACGTCAGGTGTTCAGAAGTGCCTGAGTTAAAACAACACACAGTGCCCCCCCGGCAGGTCTAAGACCAAGGTCTAGTGCCTCTGCCTCCTCCGGACTGGGGACATTTTGTACATCACATCTCCTTCTCATCAACACTGTGCTCGTTATATCCTGCAGACACTATTTTTACAAGATAGAAACCAAGGCTTTTCACTCGCTGTTGGATGACTCACAAGTACTTTGCCTTGGGCTGCTGCTTTGTTTGCATAACTCTCTTTTACCGTGATCTGCAATGCAATGTTGTTTTTTGATGTGTCTGTGTGTCACCCTCTCTTTGTTGCTTATCAATACATTTAGATTCAGTCTGTGTTTCTGCGTATTCATGCCTTTTATGTACCTGTGTGATGGAGAGTGCACCCTGCTGTGTGACTCCCCTCTGCCAGAACCCCCCACCCCCCCGCGTGTCCTGACCTTTGTCTGTTGGAGGAGCTGCTCATTGCTTACTCACATCTGACTGGCTATGATAAATAACGGGGAGCAGTCACACAGTCTTGTTTGTAGATTTAATTGAGAGTTACATAAGTTCTTGCTGTTGTTGCCGAAGCGGGAAGGCAGCAGCGGCCATCCTTGGAAAGTTTAGTTCAGCTGAATTGAGATTTGACACAATAATAACTGGGTTGACAGCAACACAAACAGTCCTTTTCAATTGCCTTTTCTCTCTTGCACATGGATAATACCAATGAAAGGATGGTTTTGGCAGAGCTGCAATGTAACTAAGTACCTTTATTCAATTACTCTACTAAGTATATTGTTGAAGTATTTGTATCTCAGAGAGAAGTTTTTACTTTTACCCCAATACGACAGCTGTAGTTAGTTTGTAAGCTTTACTTTCTTACAAAATGTGTTTCACATAAAACATAACATTTGATGGTATGTTAAATATATGGATGAATGTATTACAAATATGTAAATGAATTGAACTACTTAATAACATTTAGGCCTCCTCATATGGAGCTATCGGTAATACAGGTTTCTAGACGCTGGTGTAGTAAAGCCAGCAGGTGGTGAATTAAGTAATTTGCACAAATTGTCTGCTATGTTACACCTTGTCTGATCACCAAGTTGTAATAGATCCTTCAAATAAATGCTGTAATCACACACAACTCTACACAGTGGAGCTTAAATTCAAAAGATCACACCCGTAGGACCATTAAAACTCTATCAACACTTTATTTTCACAATTCTCCTTTGCATGCTTGTCGCCAGAAGATTGTTTTTGATTCGCTTTGTTAGTATAATCAAAAGTAAGACAAACTTTAACTATAAAACCCTGAAGATGCTCTTCATTAGTTTGTAAATTATTTTACTAAAGAGGACAAACATGTCAGAAATCCCTTAAACTTCACAAATACTGCAGGATAAAACTATTTCTCTTCCCAGAGTGAGGTGCAGAAGCATGCAGTATCTTAACAAATGACTCAAAATAAATGTTTTGGAGATTTCCTTTCTTAAAAGCCACTGTTGGTGTCACTTGAAGGGTTTTCTCTCCCAGTAGCAATATGCACAGTGTCATTCGTCCCTCTGTCTGACGGTTTGATAATAACCTCATTATTGGCTCCATGTGGTTGTCTGTTTGTCAGAGATAGAAGTACCAGTTACAAAAAAGTTGGCAGGAAGGAAAGTGGGCAGTTCGAGAGCTTTCAATCTGACTCATTGTGCCGGGTCTTCTTCAGGGGATGGGCGCTCACACCCAGCGTGTCCATGTGACAGTTTACTGCATGTGGGGAGATAACCACCTCCCATGTGATGACGGGTAATCACTTATTACATTGAATTAAGCATGATCAAACACACCGCAACACTTCCTGTCATCCCCATTACCTTCCTGGCTGTCATATTATAGCATTAAAAGTATGTAATACTAAAGTGGAGATAAGAAATACAGTATGAGCCTTTAAGTATGTCTGAATCCTTCTTTGGCGGAAACAGAGGCTCAAGTTTAATGTTGTCCTCCAGACTGTTATGGATTGAATATTTCTATACAATCCATAGTTGGAGATCTTTCAATCCTTGCAATATGTCTGTGCATGGGTAAAACGTGATATTCCACCTCAGCACTTTTTCGTTAGTTCCTCATTTAAAGAGGAACTCCACCAATTCACACATCATCATCATCATCATCAGTTTGCTTGTCATTCAAAACAACCTTATGATGTATTTGGAGCTGATGTTGAGTTGTGCTGCATTGTAGAGTTTTAGTTTTTTTACTTTTGGGCAAATGAGTCCCATCATTTAAAACATTTGTAATGATTGTTTTGGTGTATTCACTTTCCTTTCAACAACTTCTAATACTACTACTAATAATAATACTTTGAATTTATATAGTGCTTTTCACTTAAAGTCGCTTTACAAAAATACAATTCGCACAACAAACAAAGATAGTATGAAGTAAATTAGAAACATTACAAAGACGAAGTTGGCTAATTAATTACAAGATTGACAGAAAAGTAATCCCAACTATTACATCAAGTGAATAAACAATACAGTATTTTGTCATGCAAGCAGGGCAAAAAAAGCTCCTTTCAGACTCTCAAACAGGGGGATCTTAAGCTATTCTTTGTTTTATATAATTAAAGTGAATATCATTGATCTTAAGTTAGAAAACAGAACATTTAAAAACACAACTTTGGAATACTCTTTGACATTTTATAGACCAAATGACTAATGTAGAAAATAATCGACAGGTGCATCCCTTTACTCCTTTACACTTGGCTCTAAACTGACCCTGATCAAATTCAATAAGTCTAAGTGAACTGAATGAACCATGCAATATAAAATAAATAACACAATATGTCAGCTTGCATTGCTGGCTCATCATCTGTTCACTTGCAGCCGTTACGCTGTAATCCCCAGGCCCGCCCAGCTGCACTCCACCCTTCTCGCTCCATTACAATGAACAGGAGGACAGATTGACTGCGACAGGCGTGCAGTGCCTCACACTACAGTACATCGATTGCTGGCGGACAGATATAGGTTGTCTTATTACTGGGAGCCGAGACATGCTGCCATCGGCTCACAACGGAAGGGAAAGGAGGAGAAGGAGGAAGAGAGGCGATTCATATGCCCATCTGCTCGCTGCTGACTCATATTCCTCAGTGTAACACTGTCCAAACCTTCATTTGACTGTTGTTCTTTCTGCACGTGTGCTTTTCTGTTCCATATCAAAGCTCTGTTAGCCTACTTCTACACAGAGGAAGAAAAAACAATGCCCTCCTTTTTTATTGTGTCACAGCAGCAGAGCGACCTGCCCCAATTTCGGAAGTGCAACACCAAAGTGTGTTCAAATATTTAGTTTAGTGCACCAGGACCAAGTATATTAATTATATTAATATATTATTATGTTTGACTGCCCCTTCCTCTGTCCTCACGCACGCACGCACGCACACACACACACACACACACACACACACACACACACACACACACACACACACACACACACACACACACACACACACACACACACACACACACACACACACACACACACACACACACACACACACACACACACACACACACACACACACACACACACACACACACACACACACACACACACACACACACACACACACACACACCCACGCACACACACAACTGATGATGGCAGAATGACTGATGCTGTTTGGCATTACTGGGGCACAATTCCTTCTGAATGCCCTAAAATGTGGCCTCCCCTGCGCCCCCATCCCCACACTCTCCGCAGTCCTCTTAGCGAGTATCCAGTGACCCCCCCCCCCCCCCCATCTCCAAGACACACACTGTCAAACCTCACCCTTTGGCAGTCACGCTAAGCATGCTCACATTGTGTCGTGACCCTCCATAGGACTGGAGGTCGTTTGGAAATGTTTGATTCTGGAGGGTAAATTATACCAAAAGTGTACTCTTTGTTATCTTAAGGAATATTATGAGATGAAGCTACATTCTCAAATGTATCAATGATTAAGGTTTGAAATACAAGATTGACTAGAATCTTGCCTCAATAAGTAGCATAGAATAAGCTAACGTATATCCTAATTGAATACCCCCACAAATTAGCATTGCCCTTCCATAAAGTTGTTGTGATTTTTAGACCTGTAAACATTAATGCATTAATTGGGTTATGTTATTTGCTAAGTAAAACAAGCAAACACTCTTATATGTGAATACATCTATTGTAAATGTTTACTGGTTTCTTTGCTAGTTGTGGAAAGAAGAGCATTTGAGGGCATCAGGCTTTGAGAAACATCACCGTTTGACATTGTTGACGGTTTTCAGACTTTCTATAGGCCAACAACTGTGTGTCGTATACTTGCAGGTCTGTTAGGCAGTGCTAGATTCAACGGCTCTTCCCAGAACTACAGCACGCTCCTGCTGGAGGAGGAGACCGGGCTGCTGTACGTGGGAGGCAGAGGAGCTCTGCACGCGCTCAACACCTCCAACATCTCCACCCCTTCAAACCTCACGGTGAGTGCCACAGATCAGCATGTTAATTGCCACAAAGAAACAGCAAACACCCGGTTTCACACATTTATTTTCATTTCTTGAGTGCTAAAAGAGGACAAACTAATGATAGCCTTAAGCAGATTGAGCATATCCCATTGTGTACGTCCAATTTTACGGATATGGCATTAAATGCACCAGGCGTTTATTCAAGGGTTACTGAACATGAAGCCATAAAATAAAGTGAGCTGTCTTTTCCCTCTCTTCCTTGTCACACATACACATTTGTTCTGCTTCATCTCCCCACTGTTCTGTCTATACATCTTTCTATTTATCTATGTATGTATCCATCTCTATTTATTGATCTGAGTCATTCTTATTATGCCCCCTCCCTGTTGTTTGCAGATTGATTGGAATGCTTCCCCTGAACAGAAGAAACAGTGTCTAAACAAAGGCAGAGACAATCAGGTAGCTTCATATCAAGTGTATTGTATTGTATTATTATTCAGTCCCTCTTTGTTTTAAGAAAACTCTTTATTTACTGGGTTATCATTGTAGAACATTTCTGCTTTTTAATGTGTAGATTGCTTCTAGTTGATAATCCTTTCAAGTGCCTCTTATTACATTTCTCCTGAGAATACAAAATCCCACTCGTTCATTGAATGTTTGCATATTGTATATGAAGTGGATTGACTGGCCTATGCTTTCTGTAGCTCTCGCCAATTGTTGAGACAGAAATAACCTATTTTCCTCTGTTCTCTGCAGACAGAGTGCTACAATCACATCCGCTTCCTGCAGAGATTCAATGAGACTCACCTGTATGTCTGTGGAACAAATGCCTTCAGACCTCTTTGCGCTTACATGGTAAGAGCTTGTGTTGTTTGATAATAGTTCCCTTACGACTACACTTAAATTGAAATGATTCATTGTCTTTTTTCTCTCTGTAAGGATGCAGAGCGGTTCAACTTCACCTCTGGCTTTGAGGATGGCAGAGAAAGGTGTCCATATGACCCAGCAAAGGGGTACACCGGCCTTATTGTAGGTGTGTATTCCAAATGTGCCCTTTTTTATAATGTATAAAAAAAGAAAGAAGAATACAGTAGAAATACACAAATACATAGTAAAACTGTTTACACTATACATTCATACAACATACAAATGCAATATTGATGGAAAATCTGACAGTATACCGTAACAAATCAGTTATCATTTAATGAAGTCCAACACAATACATTTTTCCCACTATTGCAATAATTGATCAACTTAGTATTTTTCTCCATATGTTAAACATTAGTCACAATACCTGATACAGTCAGTGTATGCTAGAGCTTTCTTCCTGGGTGCTATTATATCTTGAATAGATATTCTTCTTGTACCAATAAATGAGCCGCCATTCCAAATTGAATTGGTTTCATACACAGCATATTGGTGTAGTCATAGAAGCATGCAGCTAAGGGGAACATTTGCTGGCAAAAACAGGGCACCATGCTTGATTCCAGCTAAAACAATAGCCTGCAGATTTGCTAGCTAGGCCTACTCTGCGAGGCTATGCGAAATGCTAACGTCATCCCGCTATGAGTCTGTCAAGAGTCTTCGTCATCGGGGTCATGGTATATCCAGAGGGGCTAAGTCAAGGGCAGGACTAGCTTTAGCCGCTAACATGCTTATAATGACAATTTTAACATGGAGATGTTTAGTAGATATAGCTTTAATTTAGCACGTAAGCATGCTAAAATGTGCTAATTAGCACTAAAGCACAACTGAGGCTGAACATATTTTTGCATGTATTTGTTCATGAAGTATGTATGAAAAAGTGATTTATAAGTGTTAGGCAAACTAAAGTTTTGAGCTGATGACGGCGCTAGGTAAAAAGTCAGAGGATCAACACAGTTTTACAGTTCATTTTGCAGAGGAACATCCCATTCTGAACCAAATTTCATGGCAATTTCTGTTCATTTCTGTTTTTCATCCTTCTTCAGACGGTGAGATGTTCACAGCCTCTCAGTATGAGTTTCGAAGCTCTCCAGATGTGCGCAGAAACTTCCCCTTCCCTACGCTCAGGACTGAGGAGGCCCCAACTCGATGGCTTCTGGGTAATTACATTATATGACAACAAAAGCCATAGAAGGGAGCAAAACCTTGAAAAAACATCAAGTAATGATTAAGTGAGTGCAAAAACATTTCATTCTCTGGTGGTTTATATAATTCCACTTACAGCAAAGTACCAAGTGGATGTGTTGATGTTAATACAGAAACTGATGGACTTGGAGATTGAAAATCCCATCACACAAATTGCACTGCACTGCAGCTCTAACTGACTTAGTTGTGGCTCTTCAATCATACTTAAAAGCTCCATCTTTGGTTTCCAAGGAGACACTTCCTCAGCTGCTAATAGGTCTGTGTTTGGACATGTGGATCTCATTGTCTGTGTGTGTGTGTGTGTGTGTGTGTGTGTGTGTGTGTGTGTGTGTGTGTGTGTGTGTGTGTGTGTGTGTGTGTGTGTGTGTGTGTGTGTGTGTGTGTGTCTTGTTTGTGTGTGTACAGAGGCAGATTTTGTGGGATCTGTGCTGCTGAAGGAGAGCATTAACAGCTCTATCGGTGACGACGACAAGATTTACTTCTTCTTCACGGAGAGAAGCCAGGAGCAGATTGCCTACCCGAGCCAGACCATGGTTTCCAGGGTCGCCCGAGTCTGCAAGGTCAGCGAGAGCAACTAACCCACATACTAGTAACTATAATCATGTTAATGGTTTGGAAAGTGAATTAAAGAAAATGCACAAATTAACATAACAGATTTATAGTGACTGCAATGTCAGGCAATAAAAGGGTTACGATGGGGGTGGAGAAAAAGTTACAAGTATTTGAAAATGGCGGGATTATTTATTGCTTTATATCACTGATTAAAGTGAAGTAAAATTAATTTAAGAAGACTTTCTGTTTGAGATTCTTCTCTCGCAGTTACCCTTCTTCTCCCACTGTAATTTGAGTGCTGAACGTACAGCAGTTTGGTATCTCTTATCTTGGTTGGTGGTTCTTTCTGTGCCACTGTTGCCAGGCAAACTACAAGTCTCCAACCTCCACCTCCAATGGCAAACCCTCTCCCTCTCTTTTTATGCCATCTCTTCCTCTTCTACTCCTCCTCCTCCCTTCCCCCCCCTCTCACCTCATTTCATTTGCGATCAGCATCTCCATTTGAAACGACATGCCCAGCAACTCCTTTTCTCCTCCCCCCTTTTTTTCTCCCTGTCGTTTCTTTTGGCCATGCATGGTGCTGTCATTACCATCACAGTATGCTGCTGTGCTGGATTCACTGTTGCAGTTTCTCTAAGGGTTCATAAAAAAGTGTCTTAAAAGATTCTGAGCGGTTGAGATGACATTATGAATACGTTGAAATCCCTACAGTATATCACCTTTTGTGAGAATGTGAAAAGGATTTGCTCGGATGCATGGGAGGAAAGAAAAATGAATGTGAAAGCTGAACATTGCGTAAGCACTTAGGAATCAACTTTTAATATTCAATCAGAGTTAAATGGTCCAAACTCATCAATGCAAACTGACAAGAAGAAAGCCAACGTTTAAAAAAAAAAAGATTTATTACTAATATTTTTTTTATTTAGGTCTGTATGAGTTTCCACTCAATTTACAACCCCATTTGATACATTTGAAACCTAGCTTCAGGAATTCTTTAAAGTGATGGCTTTTTGTCATTCAGACATAACTAAATTATAACGTTAATGTTCTGAATGTATTCATGAGCTTTGGGGAAATAGCCACAATGAGAGGAAGTGGGATTGAAATTAATATTAAGGAAGAAACTATGCTGCTTAAAAGAATAGTTCACTGTATATCAATTACTCATCCAGTGTTTCAAAATACTTTTTCTTTAATACCTCCAGGGTGAAAAAAGAGTAGAAAAACCGAGAACATTCAGATGAATTTAAGTAAATTGGGGATGCCAATAACACTAGCAAAAATAAATAAAAATCCACTAATTCACAAACACATTAAATGTCAATTAAATCATGCCATTTAAAAACATGAAACTACTCAATACTACCCTCTAGATACAGTTTTGAGTGTTATGCATGTGTTTGTAAATGGCTGTATTGAAATTGTTGCTGTTGTGAAAAATGGCCTTGGTTTATCTCAAGTCATCAAGGTTTTTCACCATTTTTGAATCCTTGGATCCCCATGGAGGTTTGCGAGAAATTCAAAGTAACCCATGAGTCATTGATATATGTGGGTTATTCCTTTACTTAATGACCATTGTCAGTGTGATATGTGGAGCTATTATTTGGAGATTTCATTCTTTTTTCCACATTCATACACTTGAATTCCTGGGAAATCTTTCCTTTTAATGATTGCTCTCTGCATCCAAAACAAGTCATTTCTAGAAATAAGGTCTGGAGTCCTCGCCTCCTCTCTTCATCAGAGCGGTGGAGAGTGTAATCTCTGAGTCCGAACTAGGCCACAGCGGCACATGCAGCTGTCGAGCTGGTCCCAGATCAGCCCCGTGGCAGACAGACTCACTGATTTGATGCAGATCCGCATAGTGAAGGTCCCTGGCAGTAGCCTCTGGCCTGAAAACTCTGAACACTTGCCATTTTTGAGCTGCATAACTAGTTGTCCTCTTCTGTTTGTCACTTTCCATCCAGGCTGCATCTACTCCCTCTGCAATCATGACCTATTTTCACAGAGAAGAGTGTAACTTACATAGAAACGAGGTCTTTTCAGGAACAAAAAAGCAGAAATCAATGCCACTTGGTCATTATCTACTACTATATCTTCTGCTTAGAGAGAAAGGCTGCACAATGTGTTCTCTGCTATATCTTCAGAAAGCGACTTTATGTCAGGCTCAAACTGTTTCCATTATGTCGCCTCGGCTTAATTTCCCCACAGGCGTATTTTGCAGTGCTACGCTTGGATTCATGAGTCGTATTTTCTTGTATTTACGTCATCACAGCCCGATGACCCTGACCATGCTTTGATTGACGTTGATTGAGATTTATAAGTGCATCCTTTTAGCTCTTGCATACATCTCTATAAGGAACGCTTATGTTATGTTCTCAGTGGTATCTATCTCTACCTGCCTTTTCTTCTTTTCTTCAGCCCTTTCCTCTCTTTCCATTAACTTTGTTGTTAGGGATAGAATTGCCTAACGTGGCATTTTTTGTTTATAAGATACATCGATTAAACCTATTTTTGTGTGGGAGGCCGAGGCGAGCGGAGAGATTTGATGGATGACAGACGTCTGCGAAAGACACAAAAAGAAAAATCGTTTCTCTCTTTTATTTTCTCTTCTTAATGAGTTGTGGTAAATTACTCTTTTAGGGAGAGATTTCTTGCTGCTTTGTCTCCCCATGCCACTGAAATGCAATTAGAGGAAATGTGCTAAAGGAAGCACTAACTGTGAGCTCCTGTTTCGTTAGACTCACTTCCTCCTCCCTTCCTTTCTATAGTTATGTGGACATAATGATTTGATTCCATCTTTAAGGGAGATAATTATATCATTGTTTAACAGTTTTTTCAATCACAAGTTCGTGCTTGCTGATGCGTTTATGAGTATGAGAGTTTGTGTAATCTAAGATATATTAGCTCATTGACTTCCATTCATCCATACGTTGTCTCCTCTGTGTGCAGAATGACTGGGGAGGCCAGAGGACCCTGCAGAGGAAGTGGACCTCTTTCCTTAAGGCCAGAATGGTGTGTTCAGTCCCAGAATATGAGCTGCACCTCAACATCCTGCGCAGTGTGTTTGTCCTGCAGGGTCGGGACGCTCAAAGCAGCATTTTCTATGGTGTCTTCGGCCTGGAATGGTAAGATACAACATGGATTCTGCTTTGAATATTATCTTCCTTTTAGATTGGATAAATAGTCGTATTCTACACTAACTGGCCTGGCTTTACCTCTGCCAAGGAGGTTTCGGCTCGGTTTGTTTGTCTGTCAATAGGATTACAGAGAAACCTATGGGCCTGATTTCCATGAAAAACGCCTTCAGGGGTGTATTCTGGGCCAAGGAAGAACATAACATCTTGGGAGGAATCAAGGGCTGGATACACAAATTCTGTTTTTATTTTCATTAACACAGAGATAGAGCATTTGTGCTGCATTTGGTGTTGGAATAAGCCGATAAATTATCCATATGACTGCGGAAAACCACACGAACGCCGTCACAAGTCAGAACATCAACCCAACATCAAAATAGATATCAACATTTATTTTAAATGATCTGAGCAATCAAAAAAAACAAACAGATTTTCCATGTAGTTTCCACATTACGTCTTAAAACTAATGAACACACCGCCGTCTGAAGAAAAACTTCCCATCTCTGGAAATGGGACATTCCAGGGAACATATACAGTACATGTCCCCTGCCAATTTGGTATATTTTGAAGCTTTGGAATCTAGACAAGAATTTCAAATGTAATGCAGTAAACAGTATGACGACATCACAAGTGAGAATGAATGTAAAATGATTCAAGTATTTTAGGACAGAAAAAGTCTGCAAAGGGTCCCTCCAGAGGGAGTTTCTCACCCCCCCCCCCTGAAACGCCTCCATTAGACTCCTTTGTTTACTTCAGTAACATAGTGACATCACTACGTAACACTTGCGCTTCTATTGGCTAGTACACCAACACATTGTAAGTGAGGTGGCAGGACATTTCTTAGCAGTTGACCAATCACAACGGAGCCGTGTGTTTATGCAGAGTCATGCTGCATAAAACTGTTGAGATTCAGATGCAAAGGATAGCATTGCAACAGGACAGTAACACAATCTACTTCCCTGTTGATTTTCCCTCTTTTTTGGTTTTTGTTCACCACTACACTTTCTTTCGTGGATATTCAAGCTCAACCTCTACCAGTCTATTTCCTCATTCAGTGATGGAGCACTTATTTGTATTATCAAATCTGTTCTTCAGTTTCTAGAGTCATTGATTCATTGTTTTGGTCTTTCAAAATCTCAGGAATTAGTGAAACATATCCATCCCAGATGTCCAATGTCTTATTTTGTCAGTCCAAAAAAAGAACATTTGAGAGGCATGAAAACAGTATTTACCGTCACTTTTTTCTCTGTCTCTTTCTCGTCCTTCTCCATACTCTGTGTTGTGGGGAAAATAGGTTCACACACCTGCGAGTAGTAGTAGTCACTATGCGTTAGACTCAGGCGTGAAACAGTGAGTAAGCCCCTGAGCTATAACTGCTCACCAGTTTTAAAGACAGATTCAGGTTTCACTTCAATCTCTTTTTCCTCACTTGGATGCTTTTGAAGACTGAGGTGGGCACACACAATGGACTTAAGAATGTGACGCATACATTTCCCCCCCATTACTAATCTCACCTGTAGGGCTTACGATTAAGGGTCACCTGGTTCCACGACTCATGCTGTTGTTATGTTGTTCTAAACATCTTTTCTTTCACCAAAGCCACAAATGGAGCTCTTTATTCATGACTCACAGGGAGTGGGTATTTCGGTGCTGAAATCTCTGCAAAAAGAAAAATATTACCTTCTGGAGTGGCTGATGGTATGAGCTACAGAGGATAAAGAGCAACATCACACACCTGTCAGTGACAGAACCCTCACATGTCCATTCAAGACAAAGTGATACAATCCAAGTGGAAAATGTGAGGGTGAAACTTTAGCACGTCAACACCCCCAGTTTTCATAAAACAGAGATGAGCAGCTCATTTTCGCCTTACGATCCATCATGCGTTTGAAATTCGATCTGTGTGGCAGTTTCTCCCTTGATAATAACCCCTCGGTGTGTGTCCCACATTGAGTCATTAATCCTGACTGTGTCCTCTGAATATGTCCTCAGGAAGAATATCAAAGCCTCTGCTATCTGCCAGTACGCCTTCTCAGATGTGCAGAAGGCTTTCGATGGGCCGTACATGGAGGTGCAGGACTCAAAGTGGAGGGAGTTCACCGGGAAAGTTCCAGAGCCAAGACCCGGATCTGTGAGTTTCATCTGTAAAGACTCTTACTATTATCAAAGTATTTAACGTCCAGCTCTTTCTCTGATCACTCCCCTGTCTTTGATCCCTCCACAGTGTATAACAGACGCTCACAGGTCGCAGGGCATTAACTCGTCTCGGGACCTGCCAGATAATGTCCTCACTTTCGCCAGAAGGCACCCACTCATGGCCAGCCAGGTGCACCCAATAGGGGTTCGCCCACTCATGTTCAAGAGGAGTGTCAACTATGTCAAGATAGTCGTGCACAAGGAGCCAGCGCTGGATGGGAACACTTATACCGTTCTGTTTTTGGGAACCGGTGAGTTTTACTACTGAGAGTCAACAAAAACAATACAAAGAACAAAAGCAACAAGAAATGGGAGAGCTAACATTTGTTTTTTTGGGCAAAAGCAGAATAAGATAACAGACAAAAGAAAGTTAATGCACTGACACATCTAAACTGAACCATACACATGGCTGTTAAATATTTGTTTTTATCCAACTCTTCAAAATATAATGTAATCCTATTATAGTTGACAACAAATTGGCTTTTCATTGTATTTTGCAATATATAAGTAATTTGATCCAGATTACTTCCTGGTTGAGCTTTTAGTATAAATATTTTACAGATGAATTATATTTATATATAAATAATATAATTATCTGGGATCAATCTGTACTATATAAACATAATGTTTAAAGGAGTACATTTAAAATAAACATAGCCAATTTTGGATATTGATCCACAAATGTCTTATCAGTCGACAATATAAAATCAACTGGTGTTCTTCCAGTACAGATGAGACATGTTTAGCGTTTTTTAGTAGCAGTCATCTTGTAGAATATCTCCAATTCATAGATTCTGGAGTAAAACAATGTGTTTCCTTTGAGAAATAAACAGATTTACAGCATCAATGAAAGAAAAAGGTTGTATCTTCTCTTACAGATGACGGCTGGCTGCACAGAGCTGTAGACATTGGTGGAGAGATGCACATCATCGAGGAGCTTCAGCTGTTTGATAAACCGCAGCCCATAGAGAGCATGGTCATATCCTCTGCTCTGGTATGTATTCATGCTTGTAGAGTTCCCAATTAACCGCCTATTTATGCTAAAGTGATGTAAATTAAAACCTTTGATAGATCATGGTCTGGCTTATTAATTAACGACGTATAATTGGAATGTAAAGATGCCTTGACAAGGATTTTATTTATGAATTGGATTGGGTCATTAGAGCACTTTAAAGAATATGTTAATGCGTTTATACAAGCGACACATATAAGTTACATTTTGGGTGTGCAGCTTATCTACAGCCACAAGGCAATTTTCATCAGTGATTGATTATTAATCAGGTTTTTTAATAACAGTGCATTACAATCCTTGTGTAGATGTTTCTAGTTTCAGGCTTTAGAAGTCATAAATATAAAATCTCTCCATCTTGTGTTTTGCAGAGGAGTATTTACGTTGGCTCGTACTCCGGAGTGGTGCAGGTACCAATGTCCGCCTGTGAGAGATACACTTCCTGTTACGACTGTGTGTTCGCCAGAGATCCCTTCTGTGGCTGGGACAGGAAGGTGTGTGTGGAAATATCCTCACATGCACAGAGGTGAGGGAACACACAGCTGAACACTCACCACTGCACATTTCCTCTTTTCTTTTTAAATGTCATTTCTGGTGTTGCTTCTCTGGATCAAAGAGGACACAGACAGACACGCAGAGCCAACACAGTCTATTCAATTCATTTGTTCATAAACGTAAAGAGAACCTATTTAAAATATATTGTAAATATCTAAAATGGCTAAAAGTTCATGTCTCAACATTTACAAGCTAAAGAATCCCAAACAAGTACATTAAAACTGAACTGATCTAATTCTAACTACGAAATGGTGCAATAACATTCATTTCATATGTCAAGACATTGGTTTAAAATAAGTAAGATATGATAAGCACAGACATAAGGTAAAGTTATAATATTGATACAATTGAAATGCATTATAAGTCCCCAGCCGTTTAGTGTAATCAAGCTTTGACATATTTGATTTACAACTGCTGCTTTAAGCTCCTTTTAAAGACAGATCGTGATGTGTTTATAGTGTTATCAATCTCATTCAATACAAACCACACTAAGCCTGGTACTTTCAAGTTTACGTTTTCACCCTTTATAAAATGCTTTTTCCTAGTATTATATAACTCCCAGGAGAAGAATACTAATGCACATTGTTCAGGTATATACGATAACTCAATGTTTTATAGGAAGTGTAAAGGCAGCACTTGCAGAGTGTCTGCATTGCTTCCCCATTTATCCTGAGTCATATATCTTCCTAAAACTCCTCTGAAGGTCCACCTGTTTTAAATTAATGTTCTCCACTTATTCTCTATGCTTGCACTTGGATGACAGCCATATAAGCTTTTTACATTTGAGTAAATGTAATCCGTATTCTTCAGGTAAAAATAAAAGGGATTTTTTGAATAAAGTGTATATAAGTATCAACACCTCCACATGAATAATATAACAAGGACCAACAATAGTGAGTTGTTCAATGATGATTACACACATCATTAGTGTAAATGGATGAGTAATACACCTGCAAACAGAGATGACTCATTTGGACTCTGTTTACATTGTTGCATTACATGACCTTTCTTTCTTTCTTCTGGGCCCGACAGCAATACTGGAGTCTTGTGAATTATGTATACGGCTTATTTTCCCTTCAAACAGAATTTCTATGAAAACAGGTCTAAACAATGAGGTCGACCTTGATTTCTCTCATCAGCTCGGTTCAGCTCAGCGCGAGCTTCTTCTGCACTTTGGGTTAATTAGCCCCTTCAAAACATTTTGAGTCATTTTGAGAATACTTGAATTGCTATTGACTATTTAGAAACAGTACACCCATATTTTAAAGATTTCAATTCCCATTAAATTATAAATTCATAGACAATAACTTTAAATTTAGCTTTTTTTAAGAAATGTATTATTTACTTAACTATTTTAGGTCGTTTTATCTATAGCAATGCATCATATTTCACTTGTTTATCACGTTTTATATGTCAAATATCCATTTCTAGTGCAACATAAAAAACTAAGCCACTGACCAATCACAACAGAGCCGGCCAGCTAACCAATCAGAGCAGACTGGGCTCTGGTTTCAGACAGAGGGTGGAAAGAGGTGCTGCAGCACAGGCAGTATGAGAACAATAAAGAGCTTTTTGAACATTAAAGCAATTAACCATGTCACAGTAGAGGCACTACATACAATTATGAACCTGAAAATGAGCATAATAGGGCCCCTTTAAATGTATACTTTAGTGTAAGGCTGCTTGATTATGGCAAAAATCATAATCTCGATTATTTGGGTCAATAATTTAATAAAAACGATTATCCATTTACTTTGAAAACATCCATTTATTCGAGAAAACCATTTTTTTAACAGTATGTTTTTAACAGTTGATTACCCTGAACTTTAAGTATAATTCAACTGAAAAATCAATAAAAAAATCAATAAAAAAAATCAATAAATAATCGTTTTATTTAGATTATGTTGTTTTCATAATCGTTGCAATCCAAAATCGTAATTGCAATTAAAATAATTTGAGCAGCCCTACTTTAGTGTACTTTATCGAGTAAATGTACTAGTTTACGTGTACATATTGCCAACATAAAACATCCAACACTTTAGATAGAAATGTTGTTTAGTTGTGGGGCGATTCAGCTGGAGATACATAGGAGAACTAGTGCATATTATAATAAAGCCACTCCACACAAACCCACACACACAAATACATAAACATGACTTTGGCTGACTCTCACGCATGGGAGTTTTCTTGCTCTCTTCATTCACGCTGCATGAGTGAGTAGCAGACATCTTTATCTTCATTACTGCAGCAGACACATCAGCCTCTCCTGTGCATTTCTCTGGGAGGGGGGGCATCACGTTCGGAGAAAGCTGCAATAAGAACGAAAATGGGAGAAACCTTACACTTACCTGGTTAACACTGCACCATGTCCACGGTCTTTATTCATGGGGGTTGTTGGAATACACTGATGTAGACAGAGGGAGATTTGTACTCCTGCTGCTCTGCCTTGAATGGAGTAAAAAAGTGATATATGTACATGCGGCTCTCTCTGCCTTAAACCTTCTGCAGTCAGATCTAAAATAGGATGTCAATTGCTGCAGAAACAAGGTGCTCTCTGTTCTGGCTGCAGGTGATTTGGGGTATTTTTTCAAACCGTGATTGTCGTGGTAGCCTCATTAAGTTGTAGTGTGGATGCGTCCTGGTTTTTTATAATGGTTTTAGAAAGCTACTAGATGGTTTCAAGGATGAAGTGTCTTATAACATATCACATGTTATTTCTCTCTTATATTGCTAAGTGATTTCTGCATATCATGTTGTTTCTAATAATGATTAGATTATTGTTAATCTGAAATAATAATAATTTCTGAGTGTTTCCTTGTTAAAGAAAGATTACATTCAAATATTTTAACTGAATTTGAAATGACTTTATTTCAGGTCGAACCTAACCCAGGATATTTCAAAGGGGATCAGGGGTTGCAAGGAGAATTCAGGAAATGGTAACAACACACACACACACACACACGCACGCACGCACGCACGCACGCACGCACGCACGCACACACACACACACGTGCACACACTCCATTAAGCAACTTTTACATTTTGAGAACGTCTACCTCCACATCCATTTGTCTTGATTAGTGTGCTCGACTGTCACAGAAGGATTATGAGGTGAAACTCTTCTTTTCCCCACCTGGAACTTAAGAATGTAGCTGCTATTAAGGGATTTCATTAGGTGTCCCCTCCCTACTCATCCCCCCCAGGTACACATTTTAATCAGTTCCTCTCTTGCTGGAGGTCAGGCGGTCTTGCTGGCTGCATTGCAGGGCTCGCTACATTCAAAGCGGCTTATGAAAAGTGACAGATAGTGATGTTGAGAGGTTGAGCCGCGGTGGCTGCTCACCTTTGTGACCTGACATCTTCTTCTATATTCATCTCTCTGTCCTGCTGCACTTCTGTCATGCTGTTTGGAATCCTCCTCCCTTTATCTAGCATTCTCCTACTTATCTCTTTACTTTTCTGCTCCAACTTAAAGTGTTTCTTCTTCTCCTTCTGTCCCTCAGTAGTCCATCGGAGGCGTTCTGTGATGTCTGGTGACGACGTGCTCCTCCAGTGTGAATTGCGCTCCAACCTGGCAACTCCACGCTGGACGCTGAACGGCAAAGAGCTCCAGGGATACGGCCTGAATTCGGGCTACCGCATCGGCACAGATGGCCTCCTCATAATCGGAGCTCGTTCCCAGCAGAGTGGGTCTTATCGCTGCTTTGCTGTGGAGAACTCCGTCTCAGTCCTGGTGTATCTCTATACAGTCCGGGTCCACACGGACTCCTACTTCCCCGTGGAGCCTGAATCCACGACCTCCCCCACCACAGTTTCCAGCCCGACTGTTTTCTCCACCAGC
Source organism: Pseudochaenichthys georgianus (assembly GCF_902827115.2). Taxonomy (NCBI): domain Eukaryota; kingdom Metazoa; phylum Chordata; class Actinopteri; order Perciformes; family Channichthyidae; genus Pseudochaenichthys; species Pseudochaenichthys georgianus. Next base: position 11,086,596 of record NC_047521.1, on the reverse strand, counting down.
AGCCCCACAGAGCAGCCCCTGCCCTCCCCCCCCGCCCCGCTGCCTCCGGGGGCCGAGTTCCAGACCTACAGACACATGGAGGCCGTGTACATCTCCCTGGTGGCGGTCCTCGGGGGGCTCTGCTTGGTGTTGACTGTGGTGCTTCTTTATGTGAGCTTCTGCACCACGAGGGCCCGACGGGACCGAAAGTTCTCCCAGCAGGAGCTGCACGTCCTGGGGGCCTCTGAGAGGAAGAGGAGCTCGCATCTGGAGCTTAAAACCATCACGGGCCACTGTAACGGCCGCCAGGGTCGTCGCTCCGTCTCGATGACAACATTTGGGGACATTGGTGATGGATTCCTGCAGATTGTTCCAGGGGAGGGCCAGTTCTCCCCCTGCAAAACGCCTCCCCCTGCCCCTCCTCTGCCCATGCCACCTCCATTACCCAACATTGATTACGCCAACGGGATGTCGGCCACTCTGCCCAGCGTGCTGAGGAAGATGAACGGGAACAGCTACGTTCTTCTGAGGCAGGCCGACACCGAGGGCATGTCGCCGCTCTACCACTCCTTCACAGAGGAGCTCAACAAGATCTTGGAGCAGAGGAAACACACGCAGCTGGACCCGCAGCCGGACGAGAGCTCCATCTAAGACGCCCCCTCTCAGGCTCAGTCCCAAAGTTATTTATTTTATACCCCAACGGTGACCCGTAGTGGTGGGGAGAACTGACTGTCGTATCCAACGCTGCTGTTATTTACCCAGTGTCAGAGTACCTCGCCTGATCTGAAATGCGCAGGCTCCCCTTGTCTCCCAGGACAAATGACCCAGGATTTCACTTCAACAACGGACTACACTAACCAGACGTTAATATTCAAAAAGTGGAGCTGTGAAGATTTTGGTCAAAGACTGCGCTGTTGCTGAAGTACGAGGAAGAAGGGAGCTTAATGCTTCCTCTGCTGAGACTTTCTGGAGGCTTGTGAAAGATCGGGGTCATACATGTGTGATGTGGAAGACACAAACTAGGACACGAAAATAAGTCAGGCCAAGAGGGGACCGCAGATATATGAGGCTGTGTGGAAGTGTTCAGGGTTTTTAGTGCCATGTAATGTAAGACTTCTGTGGAACTTAAAGTGATACTCCACCGACAATCTACCTTTTGTGCATTGTTAAATCATTCTACCTTTCACCTGATGTGCTTTCCACCTCAGAGCCTTTCGTGAGTTATGGACAGTTGTTAGAAGGTCACAGTGCTTTAATGAGCAAAGAGTGCATCCTATTGGGATTCATTAGCTGCCATTGGCCACCTCCAGGTGTGTCTCAGCAGTGGATAATAAGGACACATCACCCCCAAACCCCTGTGTGTGATGTTTGAGCAAGTGAACTAATATACTACATTGAAGAACCATTCAAAGTTTTCAAATGAAATCATCCAAACTGTATAAAGTTGGTACCAGAATGATTTAAGAAGTTTCATGATCTTTAAAGGGGAAAACATTTCCAAATAGGAATCAATTTTAAGCAATTATCGAAACATCTGCTGATTCTTTTCTCCAAAAAATGTCATAAAAGAGTTTCAAATGCTCGTCACATCTTACCAGAGTCAAGTGTACCTTCTTGGAATTGTTGACAAACATTTGTTAACCCCAGAATATCTTATATGAAGATATCAAACAGAGAAAATTAGCAAATGCTCCCCTTTGAGAAGCTCATTCTTTGCATACTACATATTACAGTCACCCTTCAAGCCTACAGTCAGGGGAAGCCTGTTTGATACTCAAAAGATAGATGTTGTGTGGAGTATCACTTTAAGAAGCTGTTACAGTTCACAAGGGCTCAGGTGGTGAGACAAATCTTACATTTGAAGTTATTTAAAACTATTCTTTCTTCATTTTCTTCTGCTCTCAAGTAGATTGCTGCAGCAGTTAGTAGCTCTTTTGTGTGTTAATAGGAACACCTGTAGCAAAGCTTCTGTTAGCATCAATGTTAGAACAAGAGACACAGCTTAAGTGGTCTATTAAAGGAGAAGTCTGTTTGTGGTCAGATTGATTGAATTCACTTAAGACCACAGGCTGGCTCCGGCGCCCATTGGGGAAACACACTGAACACAAATGGCTGTAAAGGAAATATGCAGCTTTCTATGTATACAGCTCCAACATGATCTCTTTGTCATGGGCAGACTGTTGCCTTGTTTTTGGATGATCATTCATTACACCTCCAAGATGTGGCTTTCTCTTGAGACGTCATGCCATTCTTTTCAGACACAGACAAAAGCTCTTGGTGATGCTACAAAGAGTACAATTGGTTTCCATCGACTTCTTAAATGGTCCCCTATCTGTGAAGAGCCTGCAAGGGGCCATTTGTCAATCCAGAGAAGACCTTCACACAAAGGCATCCTCTGTGTTTACCTGACATCAGAGCAGGCCAAAACAGCAAGAACCGCAGACCGTACAGTATTTTCTTGGCAAGGTGAACTATGATTAAATAGTAGGTATAACTTAGACAGACTGAAATGAATCTCTAAGTAGTTTGTGAACGTGTCACGGTGAGGGGTAAATAAAGATCTGTCTTACCCGGCAAAGTGTTGAATCAGCTCTCGTAGCGGTGGCTCAGCAGCAGCCCTCGAAGGGGACTCTCAGCGAGCGTCTGTCAGAGCGGGCTGACAGGAACAGCGAGACTTGGCTCCCTTCCACCAGGAGAGGACACAGGCTTTTTGTCTGTTTGCAGTGCTGTCCTCTCACAAGTCAGAAGCAGACAGGAAACATTTGACCTGAGTGTCCTGGTTAGCCATGCAGGAAACAGACGATGATACAAGGAGGCAGCAGCTATTTTGCACTCGCAGGTTTTTACAGTAGTTGTCCTCTTGTCTGCCTTGTAAGCCACTTTATTTTTGAGAATATGGTTCAGGGAGTGCACGATATGCAGACTGATAAATGTCTTCGCCCGGATTGAAGGAAATCTGTTTGATATCATTAAAAAAAGTGCTTGCTTTGTTTTGTTTGAGACATGAATATTGTTGGGGATAGATTGGCCAACGGTGTATTATTCATGGCCTGTTCCACTATATGAAAGCAGGATTTCTGGCCATTCACCTTTAAACATGGATGACACATATTCTTGTTCGTTGGTAGTAAATTGAACCTTTAAACCCCTTCTACTGATCATTTTGTATCTGGCTATCTCTGTGACCTTATGCGAAGTCTCTGTCTCAGTAGCTATATGCTGTGTATAGGCTTGTCTCTTTAGGAAATTACAACTATATAAAATGTTAGCGTTTTGCTTTTTCCATCCAGACAAATAGGCAGATAGTAAACCTTTTTACCATACGCAGCACCACTAGACTGCCAGATCAAATCATTTAATTGGATGCCAACAACAACTTCAGATTGGGTGAAGTGGTCTTACCTCAAACTTGGCTAAAATGTCTATACTCCTCACCATATGCCTATGTGCGAAGACAAAACCAGGATCTACAGTCACACATTTCAGATCACACTAAACAAATAGCATATGTATTGGACTACTTCTCATACATGTGGCTATAAATACAACTTAAGAAAGAGGTTCAAGGTTCTTTATTGTCAAGCGAACATAGCTACAGAGTAATTGTGTCGTTGAAAATCTTAGGTCACAAGCTTCTCCAACAATGTAAAAAAAGAGTGAACTATTGTCAGTTAACTATAAATCCAAACGTAATCAGACCTCAGCCATGAAGCTCTCCTTGGATGTGTTTCTCCGTATTATACAACCTCACCTGTGTGTCCTAATCAGCCATGCAGAACATACATGACCATACTCATTTGCACTTTGCATGTTTTTTATCAGCCTTTTTACCCATTTCACTTGATTTTCATCCTCATTCCTCCCCCCTCTCCCTCTCTGTTGTTCCTTCCCTTCTCATGACAGTATCATCTATTGCTCTCTCTGCTCACATTCACACACTCTCAAGGACCCTGCTGAATTTACAAATGCCATTGTGGCCCCCAATCCATTAGAACTCGTTTTTAAATAGCCCTAGAGTTTGTGTTTGTGAAACAAGTTGGTTTTCTGCACTAGTTCAACATGCTACTCTCCATTTTTTCAGAGAGGTTAACTAGGATTGTGCATATTTTCTGATCCATGCTAATTTTATTTATTTTATTTAAATCAAAGATGTGAAGAAATGTTTTTGTTGGGTTACATTTAATTGCAAATTCAAGATATGTAAAAATGATTGCAGTTTTCTACTGAGTTCAACATGTTACTATACGGTACCTGCACATGTATTATATAAAGGCTTCCATTATCAAGGTCCCTTATGTTGAAAGCTTTGTCTGAATCTGCGACCTTTGCTGCAATCTGTTAACAAAAGAAACTGTCTCTGCCCTGTTTTCTAGATGGACTTTAAAAACATATTGCATTACATTCACCTTGTCTATGTACACAAATCCAGATTGAAGCAAACATCCCGCTGCATCAATATGCAAGATACAGTATATTTTATGTAGATTATTTTTTAGGTGTCGGCCAAAGACAGTAGTTCGTTTTGCACTGTTAGTACTTTTTTAAACGTCATATAATATACTCTTGTAAACTGTGACAATTTGACGGAAGAGGATGAAACACTTTTTTTGAGATTAAAGTCAGATTTCTGTATTTTTCTCAGAATTGTGACTTTACTCTCACAACAAAATTAAAAGAAACTTTTGTCAGATCTTGAAAAAAAGTGGCCCTAATCCTCTCCCATACACTTTCCATCAAGTTTTTTCTGTATGATTTATTTTGTTGATAATGACCTTATATATGTGCTTTTCTCAGAATAGAACTGGCTCCCAGTACGATTTAACTACCTACGTGGTTGCAGACCTTTTATGTTGTGTCTCATGTCTTATTTATTGAAGTTCATTAAATTTCAACTTGCCTCTGTGCAGATTAAATAACACTTATGCTCATTTTGGGGGGAAACAAAAAAACGTCAGTGTCAAAAGCCTTGAGGGGAAGGCAGGAAATGACTTGCAAAACATGCTCAAACTGAGTCCAACTCTCCAGACACCACAACACTCGGTTGTTTTTAGCTTTGGCATGCGACAAGGCCACTGGGAACTCCACTGGGAATGGAGCCCACAGCCATTTACATATATGACTTTGACTGAGCAGAGGTATCACATAAGCTCAGAGGGGGGATAAAATGACCATATTTCAGAGCAAGGCAGTAACTTAGCAACAGCATCTTAATTTAGAGTTTTCAATGTCCTTGCGTGGGTCTAGCTTTGCCAGTTTTCATTGGGTAGCGCGGGTGTGATGGGAGTGTACTGGCCCTGATATCTGTAATTGGTGGCATATATAAATTAAAATGCAGGACATTTGCATTTTCACACAATCATGATTTAATTCACAGATCATTAAAATGTCACCAGCTTTATTTGCAGTACATCTATCACATCAGGAACGGCAGTCTTTATGGCTGAGGGTAATTCAGTTGTATGGCATCCACATTCTTATAAACAATGATCCTCAAGTATAGATATTTGGAAGGAAATGAGTGATATCAGCAGAAGTATGCCACTGCAGAGCTCTGCTCCACTGCAGAGCTCTGCTCCACTGTCTCTCACTGATCATCATCCTCTGCCTCACGCTCCTATTCTACATGCATTCTCTCAGATATACCCAAACCATTTCCTAGTGGCCAGAACTATGTATGCCAGCAGATTAGTATCCATCAATCAACAGCAATGAGCAATCTGTCCTGGAGGCACCTTTCATGCCTATTTGTATTCATGGGACGACTGTTATGGCGTATTTTTGTTGAGAACTACATTGAGGTTATTTGTTAGGGATTAAAAGGGAAAGCCGGCATGTTTCAGTCTAAGATGATGAATTCAGGGTGAGAACTGCAAAGAAAGAACAAATCACCCGCTGCAGGAGTTTTCAGGACAGCTCTGCGCTGCTGAAGGTAGCCCTATTTTACTTTTTTGGTGTTCCCTTTCCTGTATTGTGTTATATAGGTTTTTGTGCATAATTAATGTTCTGCAAAGGCTACGTTTCTCTCCCACACTCCTCCTCTGCCTGAAATGCCTCCCATATAGTCCTTCATTTACTTCCGCAACATAGTACACACTGTACATGATAGGCCAAGGGGCGGGACATCTCTAAGCAGTAGACCAATCGCAACAGACAGCCAGCTAACCAATCAGAGCAGACTGGGCTCTTGTTTTCGACAGAGGGTGAAAAGAGGTGCTGCAGCACAGGCAGTATGAGACTAATAAAGTCCTTTCTGAATATTAAAGCTATGTCACAGTGGAGGCATAAAATACAATTATGAAACCTGAAAACTAGCATACATGGGCCCCTCCGCTTTAAAACATTTCCCTCAAGCTATCACACAGCTTTCTGTCATCTTAATTTAGGGATTTGTTGTGCATTAAGGAAACCATCAAACCTTCTCAGTATCTAAAACATGTACATTCCCTGGTGTCATGGAAATAAAGAAAGGTGTTCCTCTGCAATGTGTCTTGTCTGTGAAGTATTATCAGTGCAGTTAAATCAGTCAAAGCTAATGAAGCAGACGGCACATCAGTGTTGCTCTGCTGATCTTCTGACAAGCTGTCAAAAATATAACTCCAATGCCCAGCAACTGAACCATTTTTTTTAAAGATTTATTTCATACAAAGTTTCATCTGTTCTGAAGCGCTGCACTTTACTACAATGAATCTTCAAATAACCTTGGGTTTAAAAAAACAGTTATCTGCTTTTTTAATATACCTGCTGACAAGCCTCTGGAGGATTCATGTAACGTCTATTCAAATGTGGCATTTAGAGCTGGTAATAACGGCACAGCTCTGCACAGAATTGCTGCCACCAACAGACAAAAGGGCATGGTGAAAAATACCCAGTCCAGAGCGAGGTCTTCTGCAGAAATATCCAACATATTGATCACTTGAACAGCTTCAAAAAATGATGTATCTTTCTACAGTAAACTAGAATTTAGCATTCATTTTGACTTTAAATATTGGATAGTCCTTGTTCAGCATCTTGTTTCTGAGGTCTGATGGGGCCGATGCACGGGGGCCGGTTAGTGAAGGGGTGCCACTGGCCCTGGATGCTGGGGTTGTCAGTGTGGAAGGGCTTTCGGAGGCGGATGATGTCCAGGCCGGACTGATTGGTCAGCTTGGTCAAAACCTCAGAGATCTGTATCGCCGTTTTGCTTGTGACAATTTCTTCCCTCACGTTGCCGTTTACTGCAGGAGGGAAAATAATGAATTACAAGTGACTTTTAATAGTACATACTTTTCTTATTGCAAAACTTAACAGTGTCACAAAGAACCAATACATCTGGATGAAACTCCCAGTGGATTGTTAGTTCTAGCTAAATAGAGGTCTCAGAAAAAACAGTGTTATACTGCCCCCTACAGTAACTAGTTTCTCCCATTTTTCCCCCTTAAACTGTTGGGTTTTCTCTGGAAGTTTTTCCTTGTACGATGTGAGGGTCTAATGATAGAGGGTGTCGTTTTTCTCATACTGATATTCTGAACAATCTGTGCTGTTGTATTTGCTGTAAAGTGTCTCTACTGTAGGCTATTTTTATTATATGTACAGCACTTTGGCTCGACCAAAAATCGTTTATAAATGTGCTATATAAATAAAACTTGATTTGATTTGAACTAAGAGTAGTAACACACATTATTAACTGTTGTTCACTTTTAACTGTTAACCTGGTAAGCCCGGTGCCTGTTTTCATGCTTTTGATTTAAAGTAGCAATATAGTAGTTTAGCATCACCAAAGTAGTATTAGGTAGTTTCTTTAGGGACAGCAGTTGGATTTACAGAAGACAACACATTACACAGGACACATGCGGATGTATTTCCTCTCTTTTTCCTAAATTTGGGAACTTTTTTAACATCGCGAGAGTGGACACACAAGTATATTTGTCCATATTTCCAAGATTTATGCAATTCTTTAAAATATATTTCCCTGGAAATCACTACAATAAAGCATTATTATTATTATTTGATCTATTTATTAAAAACATGTGCTTAAGTGAGGAAAGAAATTCAGGATTAGTCAGATGTCACATCAAAACACAGTCCTGAGCACTTACGGTATTCTGCAACTATTTTGGGAATCCTGCAGGACTGAGGAGACACATACACGACAGTTGAAGGGTTGTATTTGGCATAATCCACCACTCCCTCTTCAATGAACCCCCTGAAGAAGAAGAGAAAACGTTTTTAATGCTGTGCTTATCCTACTGATAGTGCTTTGTTTGTTTGTAAACATACAGTCAATTTCCGGTGTTTAATTACTCGTGCTAAGTTAACCAAAGAATATCTGATTTATTTACAAAAAACTACTAACATTTGTAACTTTAAGAAAGAGGTTCTAAAGTAATGTATGTAACATATATTTTACCTGACTCCCAGCGAGCTCTGTGCATTTTTGGAGAAGATGATGGAGAGTCGTTTGAGCTGGCAGACATAGCGACCCACTCCGTTCTGAAGAACACTCTGCAGGAAACGACTCGGTGTGCCTCTGGATGTCATCGTTTAGCACACAATTAGCGCATATATTTCAATTAAACATTTGTTTTTAAAAAAAAAACGCTGGAGACAAAAATATGCTAGCTAGAAACAACATTCACAGAGGACGACTTGACGGGCATGCATGTATTCCGGTCCGTCGATAATATGTACCGGAGTGAAACACTTCAATGACACGAGCGCGGTAGAACTTAATAATAATACTTATTTTGAAAGAAATGTAAAATGTTGGATTCATATTATGAAACAGACACTTTTTATAATTCAATATTTATTTTTTGTAGGAATTCACATTTAACATAACAATATAAACGTATTCGGTGCACTTCGGCGTATGTTTCACACGGACTTGTTTTGAAAGCGCACCGAAAAGCCCGGGATTTGGAGAAGCATGGAGGAAAAGTAGGGCAGACGGCAGAGCCAGTAAGTCAATGTTATGTCTTTGTTTTTTAATTAAAACGATATGCATTTCTAGTGGATGCTTTCATGCACATTCATGCTAATTGTCCTTCATAGCTAGTGTTTGTTTAATCAAAAATAACGGTTTTCTTCCTCGCTGTCTTTGCTCTAGCTGAGCTGTGACTTACACTAGCATAGGTCATGCAAACATACCTCTGTTGTAGCTTTGCTGTAAGTTAATGAACCTGTACGTCTCTTTGTGCAGGTTTAATGTCGTTTCCAGATAACTAATGTGGAGGAACTTGCTGCTGAGGGGCACCACCTGTCTCTTGCAGGTGG